>NC_059196.1:7491224-7830391 GCF_020615455.1 Coregonus clupeaformis
AGTTCAAGTAACAGACAACTCTCAACATCAACTGTTCAGAGGAGACTGTGTGAATCAGGCCTTCATGGTCAAATTGCTGCAAAGAAACCACTACTAAAGGACACCAATAACAAGAAGAGACTTGCTTGGGCCAAGAAACACGAGCAATGGACATTAGACCGGTAGAAATGTGTCCTTTGGTCTGGAGTTCAAATTGGAGATTTTTGGTTCCAACCGCCGTGTCTTTGTGAGACGCGGTGTGGGTGAACGGATGATCTCCGCATGTGTATTTCCCACTGTAAAGCATGGAGGAGGAGGTGTTATGGTGTGGGGGTGCTTTGCTGGTGACACTGATTTATTTAGAATTCAAGGCACACTTAACCAGCATGGCTACCACAGCATTCTGCAGCGATACGCCATCCCATCTGGTTTGGGCTTAGTGGGATTATCATTTGTTTTTCAACAGGACAATGACCCAACACACCTCCAGGCTGTATAAGGGCTATTTTATCAAGAAGGAGAGTGATGGAGTACTCCATCTGATGACCTGGCCTCCACAATCACCCGACCTCAATCCAATTGAGATGGTTTGGGATGAGTCGGACCGCAGAGTGAAGGAAAAGCAGCCAACAAGTGCTCAGAATATGTGGGAACTCCTTCAAAACTGTTGGAAAAGCATTCCAGGTGAAGCTGGTTGAGAGAATGCCAAGTGTGCAAAGCTGTCATCAAGGCAAAGGGTGGCTATTTGAAGAATCTCAAATATATTTTCATTTGTTAAACACTTTTTTGGTTACTACATGATTCCATATGTTATTTCATAGTTTTGATGTCTTCACTATTATTCTACAATGTAAAAAATAGTAAAAATAAAGAAAAACCCTTGAATGAGTAGGTGTGTCCAAACTTTTAATAATAATAATAATAATAATAATAATAAATAATAATAAATAAGCCTTTTATCCAAAGCGTGCATACATTTTTGTGTATGGGTGGTCCCGGGGATCGAACCCACTACCTTGGTGTTACAAGCGCTGTGCTCTACCAGCTGAGCTACTGTACATTTTCAAAATGCATACTGCCTCCAGCTCAGATCGCAAGGTGGTTACAAGCTGATAGCCTGCCTACCGTATTGCCTATACACCCGAATGGCGAATGGAGGATGCGCTTCAATTAGGAGTTGAGAAATTAAAATAGTAGCAATAGAAAGCAGGAATCCTCTTTTCAAACGTTGTTTTTAACACACGATTGCATTTAGAATTGTTGCACAATGACTGGGCTTATAAGAACACGTTTCACTACAGCAGCAACCAGCGGTTTGAAGAGCTGTAGCTTTCGCTGTCCAAATTATGCAAATTAACCTACAGTGAGGGAAAAAAGTATTTGATCCCCTGCTGATTTTGTACGTTTGCCCACTGACAAAGAAATGAGTCTATAATTTTAATGGTAGGTTTATTTGAACAGTGAGAGACAGAATAACAACAAAGAAATACAGAAAAACTCATGTCAAAAATGTTATAAATTGATTTGCATTTTAATGAGGGAAATAAGTATTTGACCCCTCTGCAAAACATGACTTAGTTCTTGGTGGCAAAACCCTTGTTGGCAATCACAGAGGTCAGACGTTTCTTGTAGTTGGCCACCAGGTTTGCACACATCTCTGGAGGGATTTTGTCCCACTCCTCTTTGCAGATCTTCTCCAAGTCATTAAGGTTTCGAGGCTGACGTTTGGCAACTCGAACCTTCAGCTCCCTCCACAGATTTTCGATGGGATTAAGGTCTGGAGACTGGCTAGGCCACTCCAGGACCTTAATGTGCTTCTACTTGAACCGCTCATTTGTTGCCTTGGCCGTGTGTTTTGGGTCATTGTCATGCTGGAATACCCATCCACGACCCATTTTCAATGCCCTGGGTGAGGGAAGGAGGTTCTCACCCAAGATTTGACGATACATGGCCCCGTCCATCGTCCCTTTGATGCGATGAAGTTGTCCTGTCCCCTTAGCAGAAAAACACCCCCAAAGCATAATGTTTCCACCTCCATGTTTGACGGTGGGGATGGTGTTCTTGGGGTCATAGGCAGCATTCCTCCTCCTCCAAACACGGCGAGTTGAGTTGATGCCAAAGAGCTCCATTTTGGTCTCATCTGACCACAACACTTTCACCCAGTTCTCCTCTGAATCATTCAGATGTTCATTGGCAAATTTCAGACGGGCATGTATATGTGCTTTCTTGAGCAGGGGGACCTTGCGGGCACTGCAGGATTTCAGTCCTTCACGACGTAGTGTGTTACCAATTATTTTCTTGGTGACTATGGTCCCAGCTGCCTTGAGATCATTGATAAGATCCTCCCGTGTAGTTCTGGGCTGATTCCTCACCGTTCTCATGATCACTGCAACTCCACGAGGTGAGATCTTGCATGGAACCCCAGGCCGAGGGAGATTGACAGTTCTTTTGTGTTTCTTCCATTGGCGAATAATCGCACCAACTGTTGTCACCTTCTCACCAAGCTGCTTGGCGATGGTCTTGTAGCCCATTCCAGCCTTGTGTAGGTCTACAATCTTGTCCCTGACATCCTTGGAGAGCTCTTTGGTCTTGGCCATGGTGGAGAGTTTGGAATCTGATTGATTGATTGCTTCTGTGGACAGGTGTCTTTTATACAGGTAACAAGCTGAGATTAGGAGCACTCCCTTTAAGAGTGTGCTCCTAATCTCAGCTCGTTACCTGTATAAAAGACACCTGGGAGCCAGAAATCTTTCTGATTGAGAGGGGGTACTTATTTCCCTCACAAGAAACGTCTGACCTCTGTGATTGCCAACAAGGGTTTTGCCACCAAGTACTAAGTCATGTTTTGCAGAGGGGTCAAATACTTATTTCCCTCATTAAAATGCAAATCAATTTATAACATTTTTGACATGCGTTTTTCTGGATTTTTGTTGTTGTTATTCTGTCTCTCACTGTTCAAATAAACCTACCATTAAAATTATAGATTGATCATTTCTTTGTCAGTGGGCAAACGTACAAAATCAGCAGGGGATCAAATACTTTTTTCCCCTCACTGTACACACCGAAAAGCATGAACAGTCAAATGTATTTTCTGTGGCTAACCGATTAACGGTTAACCGTCAACATCCCTAGTTTATGCTTTCTTCGATTATGACCTTAGGCTGATGAAGATACTCATATAAACACCTTACACTGATTATTGCCATAATCATCTTAATATCAAATTATTAGTGTGCATCAGACCCTTTGACTTTTTCCACATTTTGTTACGTTACAGCCTTATTTTAAAATGGATTCAAAAAAAGACTATCCTCAGCAATCTACACACAATACCCCATAATGACAAAGCGAAAACAGGTTTAGACATTTTTGCTAATTTATTGAAATAAAAACTGAAATACCTTATTTACATAAGTATTCAGACCCTTTGCTATGAGACTCGAAATTGAGCTCAGGTGCATCCTTTCATTGATCATCCTTGAGATGTTTCTACAACTTGATTGGAGTCCACCTATGGTAAATTCAATTGATTGGACATGATTTGGAAAGGCACACACCTGTCTATATAAGGTCCCACAGTTGACAGTGCATCTCAGAGCACAGATCTGGGGAAGGGTACCAACACATTTCTGCAGCATTGAAGGTCCCCAAGAACACAGTGGCCTCCATCATTCTTAAATGGAAGAAGTTTGGAACCACCAAGACTCTTCCTAGACCTGTCCGCCCGGCCAAACTGAGCAATCGGGGGAGAAGGGCCTTGGTCAGGGAGGTGATGAAGAACCCGATGGTCACTCTGATAGAGCTCCAGAGTTCCTCTGTGGAGATGGGAGAACCTTCCAGAAGGACAACCATCTCTGCAGCACTCTACCAGTCAGGCCTTTATGGTAGAGTGGCCAGACGGAAGCCACATGACAGCCCGCTTGGAGTTTGCCAAAAGGCACCTAAAGACTCTCAGACCATGAGAAACAAGATCCTCTGGTCTCACGAAACCAAGATTGAACTCTTTGGCCTGAATGCCAAGCGTCACGTCTGGAGGAAACCTTGCACCATCCCTACAGTGAAGCATGGCGTAGCAGTGCGGTCGTGTACTCTGTTGTGTGTCCGTGTAAATAGCCAGTTTTTTTCCTTTTTTGTCTTTCGTTGTTTATATTTCCCCTATCACACTTTTCATCCTTCTACTAAATATACTTTCCTGCAACCCGCATCACTCAATGTGGAACGGATTCTATTACTTATTTACCTTTTATCTAGAATCTCCAGTTGAAACTAGCTAGCCAGCTAACTAGCTACTTGCTATTAGCCACCGTTAGCGGTTTTCACCCAGAACATCGGATTTTCTGCCGGAATAACTGAATCACTGGACCTTAACACCGGATCGCAACCAGCTAGCCGCAACCGAATGGATGTTGCTGTTGGCTAATCACCACTGCCCCCGAAGCAAGCACCAGTTAGCCTTGAGCTAGCCTCGAGCCAGGCCCATATCCTGGCTAACTACCTGTCTACCGGCTATTAGCCACCGTTAGCGGTTTTTTTCACCATTGTCCGTGGCCTGCACTACCTACCAGCCAGCTCTAGCCTGGACTATTATCGGCCATTCTGCACAGCGTGTTATCAACAAAGAACATATCATATTTTCTGCCGGAATCACTGAATCACTGGACCTTTAACACTGGATATTCACAATTAGCTAGCTGCAACCTAATGGATGTTGTGGTTGGCTAATCAGCCTTGAGCTAGCCTCGAGTCAGGCCCATCTCCCGGCTATGTACCTTTCTGTCAACCAGACGGGAGCTCCTAGTGTCGACACGGAGCCCCACCGATCCATCACGACTGGTGTGCCGACGTAATCGTCTGTGGTTTCAACAGGCTTCCCGTTGCGACGACCACAAAGATCCATCTGCTAGCACCGGCCCGCTAGTACACGCAATTCAACAGCCCTGCTTCCTGATCGCCTGTGCTGTAGCACCAATTCGAACTGCTCTCGGACTCACATTGCTGTTCACTGGACTTTATGATCACTCAGCTGCACAGCTGACGCCTGCTGGACTGTTCCTTTACACGGTACCCCATCCTGTTTATCTGTTTAGCCTTAGCCCAAACTTTCATCGCCATTACCAGTTGTTGTCTTAGCTCTGTCGAATAACACCTGTGATTGCTTTATGCCTCTCTCCCATGTCAATATGCCTTGCCTATTGCTGTTCCAGTTAGTTCTTATTAGAGCCCCAAGTCCCTCTCAAACTGCCTCAAATAGCTCCTTTGTCCCACCCCCCATACACGCGGAGACCGGCTCAATCGGTGCCTCCAGTGATGCTATCTCTTTCATTGTTACCCAATGCTTAGGATTTACCTCCACTGTACTCATATCCTTCCATATCCTTGTCTGTACATAATGCCCTGAATCTATTCTACAACGCACGGAAATCTGCACCTTTTATTCTCTGTACCCAATGCACTAGAAGACCAGTTCTTAAAGCCTTTAGCCGTATCCTTATTCTACTCCTCCTCTGTTCCTCTGGTGATGTAGAGGTTAACCCAGGCCCTGCAGCCCCCAGTATCACTCCTACTCCCCAGGCGCTATCATTTCTTGACTTCTGTAACCGTAAAAGCCTTGGCTTTTTGCATGTTAACATCCGAAGCCTCCTCCCTAAGTTTGAGTTATTCACTGCGTTAGCACACTCCGCCAACCCTGATGTTCTAGCAGTGTCTGAATCCTGGCTTAGGAAGGCCACCAAAAATTCAGAAATGTCCATTCCCAACTACAACATTTTCTGTCTAGATAGAACTGCCAAAGGGGGTGGAGTTGCAATCTACTGTAGAGATAGCCTGCAGAGCTCTATCATACTATCCAGGTCTGTGCCCAAACAGTTTGAGCTCCTACTTCTAAAAATCCACTTTTCCAGAGATAAGTCTCTCACTGTTGCCGCTTGCTACAGACCCCCCTCAGCCCCCAGCTGTGCCCTGGACACCATATGTGAATTGATTGCCCCCCATCTATCCTCAGAGTTCGTACTGCTTGGTGACCTAAACTGGGATATGCTTAACACCCCGGCCATCCTACAATCCAAACTAGATGCCCTCAATCTCACACAAATTATCAAGGAACCTACCAGGTACAACCTGACTAACTTACCCTCTAAATACACCTCCGCTGTCTTTAACAAGAATCTCAGCAATCACTGCCTTATTGCCTGCGTCCGTAACGGGTCCGCGGTCAAATGACCACCCCTCATCACTGTCAAACGCTCCCTAAAACACTTTAGCGTGCAGGCCTTCCTAATTGACCTGGCCCAGGTATCCTGGATGGATATCGATCTCATTCCGTCAGTAGAGGATGCCTGGTTGTTCTTTAAAAGTGCTTTCCTCTCAATCTTAAATAAGCATGCCCCATTCAAAAAATTCAGAACTAAGAACAGATATAGCCCCTGGTTCTCCTCAGACTTGACTGCCCTTGACCAGCACAAAAACATCCTGTGGCGTACTGCATTAGCATCGAATAGCCCCCGCGATATGCAACTTTTCAGGGAAGTTTGGAACCAATATACACAAGCAGTTAGGAAAGCAAAGGCTAGCTTTTTCAAACAGAAATTTGCATCCTGTAGCACTAACTCCAAAAAGTTTTGGGACACTGTAAAGTCCATGGAGAATAAGAGCACCTCCTCCCAGCTGCCCACTGCACTGAGGCTAGGAAACACTATCACCACAGATAAATCTACAATAATCAAGAATTTCAACAAGCATTTATCTACGGCTGGCCATGCTTTCCACCTGGCTACCACTACCCCGGCCACCAGCTCTGCACCCTCCGCTGCAACTTGCCCATGCCCCCCCGCTTCTCCTTCACACAAATTCAGACAGCTGATGTTCTGAAAGAGCTGCAAAATCTGGACCCCTACAAATCATCTGGGCTAGACAATCTGGACCCTTTCTTTCTAAAATTAGCAGCCGAAATTGTCGCAACCCCCATTACTAGCCTGTTCAACCTCTCTTTCGTAACGTCTGAGATCCCCAGAGATTGGAAAGCTGCCGCGGTCATCCCCCTCTTCAAAGGGGGTGACACTCTAGATCCAAACTGTTACAGACCTATATCCATCCTGCCCTGCCTTTCGAAAGTTTTTGAAAGCAAAGTTAACAAACAGATCACCGACCATTTCGAATCCCACCGTACCTTCTCAGCTATGCAATCCGGTTTCCGAGCTGGTCATGGGTGCACCTCAGCCATGCTCAAGGTCCTAAACAATATTATAACCGCGATCGATAATAGACAGTACTGTGCAGCCATCTTCATCGACCTGGCCAAGGCTTTCAACTGTCAACCACCGCATTCTTATTGGCAGACTAAATAGCCTTGGTTTCTCAAATGACTGCCTCGCCTGTTTCACCAACTACTTCTCAGATAGAGTTCAATGTGTCAAATCGGAGGGCCTGTTGTCTGGACCTATTGCAGTCTCTATGGGGGTGCCACAGGGTTCAATTCTCGGGCCGACTCTTTTCTCTGTGTATATCAATGATGTCGCGCTTGCTGCTGGTGACTCTCAGATCCACCTCTACGCAGACAACACCATTTTGTATACATCTGGCCCTTCATTGGACACTGTGTTAACAAACCTCCAAACGAGCTTCAATGCCATACAACACTCCTTCCGTAGCCTCCAACTGCTCTTAAACACTAGTAAAACTAAATGCATGCTCTTCAATCGAACGCTGCTGGCACCCGCCCACCCGACTAGAATCACTACTCTCGGCGGGTCTGACCTAGAGTATGTGGACAACTACAAATACCTAGGTGTCTGGTTAGACTGTAAACTCTCCTTCCAGACTCGCATTAAGCATCTCCAATCCAAAGTTAAATCTAGAATCGGCTTCCTATTTCGCAACAAAGCCTCCTTCACTCATGCTGCCAAAAATGCCCTCGTTAAACGGACTATCCTACCGATCCATGACTTTGGCGATGTCATTTACAAAATAGCCTCTCTACTCAGCAAATTGGATGTAGTCTATCACAGTGCCATCCGTTTTGTCACCAAAGCCCCATATTCTACCCACCACTGTGACCTGTACACTCTTGTTGGCTGGTCCTCACTACATATTCGTCACCAAACCCACTGGCTCCAGGTCATCTATAAATCACTGCTAGGCAAATCCCCGCCTTATCTTAGCTCATTGGTCACCATAGCAACACCCACCCGTAGTATGCGCTCCAGCAGGTATATCTCACTGGTCATCCCCAAAGCCAACACCTCCTTTGGCCGCCATTCCTTCAGTTCTCTGCTGCCAATGACTGGAACGAACTGCAAAAATCTCAGAAGCTGGAGACTCTTATCTCCCTCACTAACTTTAAGCATCAGTTGTCAGAGCACTTTACCGATCACTGCACCTGTACACAGCCCATCTGAAATTAGCCCACCCAACTACCTCATCCCCATATTGTTATTTATTTTGTTCATTTGCACCCCAGTATCTCTATTTGCACATCATCTCTTGCACATCTATCATTCCAGTGTTAATACTAAATTGTAATTATTTTGCACTCTGGCCTATTTATTGCCTTACCTCCATAACTTGCTACATTTGCACACACTGTATATATATTTTCTGTTGTATTTTCTTGACTTTATGTTTTGTTTACCCCATATGTAACTCTTGTGTTTTTTTTTTTTTTTAATCGCACTGCTTTGCTTTATCTTGGCCAGGTCGCAGTTGTAAATGAGAACTTGTTCTCAACTGGTTTACCTGGTTAAATAAAGGTGAAATATATATATATTTTTTAATGGTGGTGGTGGCGGCATCATCTGTGGGGATGTTTTTCAGCGGCAGGTACTGGAAGACTAGTTAGGAATGAGAGAAAGATGTACGGAGCAATGTACAGAGAGATCCTTGATGAAAACCTGCTCCAGAGCGTTCAGGACCTCAGACTGGAGCGAAGGTTCACCTTCCAAAAGGACAACGACCCTAAGCTCAAAACCAAGACAACACAGGAGTGGCTTCGGGACAGGTCTCTGAATGTCCTTGAGTGACCCAGCCAGGGCCCAGACTTGAACCCAATCGAACATCTCTGGAGAGACCTGAAAATAGCTGTGCAGCAACACTCCCTATCCAACCTGACAGAGCTTGAGGATCTGCAGAGAAGAATGGGAGAAACTCCCCAAATACAGGTGTGCTAAGCTTGTAGCGTCATACCCAAGAAGACTCAAGGCTGTAATCGCTGCCAAAGGTGCTTCAACAAAGTACTGAGTAAAGGGTCTGAATACTTATGTAAACGTAATATTTCAGTTTTTAGTTTTTAATACATTTGGAAACCTTTCTAAAAACCTGTTTTTGCTTTGTCATTATTGTATATTGTGTGTGGATTGATGAGGGAAAAAAACAATTGTATACATTTTAGAATAAGGCTGTAATGTAACAAAATGTGGAAAAAGTCAAGGGGTCTGAATACTTTCCGAATGCACTGTATATGACATGGATATTATCATATAAAAGGCTACCAGATCAGTGTCAATGACTATTAATGCAGCAACTAGATTGTCAGTAGACATATGGTATCTTGTATTCCTCCTGACCATCGCTTTCTATAATACCATCTCTGACTTCCATCTCGCCGCTCTTAAATGCCCCTTGCTCCAAAGAAAATGGGGAGTCATCTCATTATTAGCTCCGTGGCGTATTCTTTTACTCGTGTCATACAAACACTAGAACCAAGGAGGATAGGTGTTACATTAAAATGATGGCCTAAGCTAAGTTAAAAGTGTGTGTCTGGGTGTTGCATACTTAGTGACGACAGAGGGCATGGGGATCTCCAGGAACTGCTCTTTGAGGGGCACAAAGGGCAGGAGGCCGGTGTAGAAGAGCCCCAACAGCATTAGAACCCTGCGCATGCTGAACAGCACTGGGATACGAGGGTTCTACAACACAGAGAGAAAAGTAGGTGGTGGTGATGAATACAAGTCCGCAATCCAGCTTTCTTAGTATGACAAAGAACTGGGTCCTCCTATGTGCTAAAAGGTTCTTCCTAAACGGCCATCATAAAAACTTGTAAATATAAATTTGCAAGTTTGTGTTGATCAAGGTAAATATTATCAAACATAAACAGAAGAAATCATTATACAAGGCAATTAGCCTTTGGTTACCTCCTTGTAACACTTCTGCACAATCTGGTTGCTAGAGTTGCCCCAAACAGTGAGGTGTTCTCTGTCATACTTCACGACCAGCTCTGAGACCTGCAGAACAAACAAGTTCACAACCCACAACAATGACAACCATTTGATGAGAACACTTATCCCATCACACACTCAAAGCACCCACTTCTTTCTGGAAATGTCTAACCCCAGGGCACACAGACACACACATACCTTCTTGATAAGTGTGTCATTGTTGACCTTGACGTCGATGTTGACAGGGGTCTTAGGGAAGGCCTCGAACACGTCCCTGAGGAGAGGCATGCGTTTGTCCTCCCCTCCCTCACAGACGCATTCTGCAGACACACACAGGGAAAATTGAGGACACAGCCACACCTGCCAAAGCAGCACGTACTACATACAAACAGTGATACTCACCTCTCTGGAAAGTCACACCAAGCTTGCACAGGTAAGGAGGCAGATCCTGTAGAGAACAAACATAGTAGACACATTTGATCATGCATATCCCTTTTATTGTTGTCACGATACCAGAAAGTAAGGTAGCAAAATAATCAAAAAATGAGGCGGGCTTAATTACTTGGAAAAAACAGCCTTATGATGTCACATTTGTTTATTTTCCAAGCTATAGCACACAATATTTTACAAAATTACGTTTTAAAGGACCATAGAGTTTAGTCTGCTTCGTGTCCTCTTATGCCAAGGAGAATCTGGTATCGTATTATTGCGATACAGGTATCGTGACAACACTAATCCCTTTAGATGTATTATTTGGTCAAAAGTCTGATTAAAATTGACAGGATCTATTGTAATAGGGAGATAAATGCAACAAAAGACTGGGGAGTAGAATTATATGAAAGCTGAGTTCAAGACCTGGAAAGAGGCGTCTAAAATTGCCTGAGAGGAAGAAATGGAGGGACCTTGGAGGCCTTACAGACCACTTGCCGCAATGAGGCCTAGGTAAAGTACGTAGGCTAAGTTTTTATATGGCTGTTGAGAAGCCAACCTTGCGATACTCACGGCGTAGGCCACATCAGAGATCAGGGCGCTGACGCCAGTCGACCTCTCCAGGTTGGCATCATGTGACACGACCACCTGCTCGTCTTTGGTCATGTGACAGTCCAGCTCCAGCATGTCAGTGCCAAGGTCCACTGCACTGGACACATGTAAAGGAGGCAATCACACACACACACACACACACATACCACACCGGCAGGAAGTTGAGGATCGCATCAACAAATCTAGACAGGGTAAACACACACACACACGTAATGGACATCACGCTGCTTGCTGAACAGTACATCTTCCTCCCCAACTGGGATTTATCGTGTGTCCTCTGTCTTGCAAACACACATGACCGCCCTCTTGACAATGCCATAGCCAACTACACCACCACAACGCTAGCAAGTCGATGGCACAGGTGTTGGCATGTCAAGCTGAGGAGTGAGGTTAACCAATTCAACTTGGTTACCCACACTTCAAAATGGCTCCTACTAAGTGGTGTGTATTCATGGATGCCAAGGGAAGCCAGGCTTCCCCCAAAAAAATTACCAACGGAAAAAAAACTATAAATAAAGCATCTTCCGTCTCTCTGTGTTTCATAATTTTCCTTCAACGCGCAAGAGGCTGAATGCATCTCACCGGACAAAGCATCCGAGCGAGCGAAACAGCGCCCCCTCTGTCTCTGTATGTGTAGTGTAGCCCATCTATCTGATGCTGTCTGGTCACGACGTTTTTGCCGCCCGTAGCATTGAATGCAAGGGAAGCCAGCGAGCATTTGGCCTCCCTTGATAATTTTTTTTATAAAATAATAGCCAAATCAGCTCAATTGTGAATGGTCCTGGCGCACCAAAAATAAATGTGAAGGGAAGCCAGTTTGGATTTGAATTCACACCAATCACATCAAAACCACAACGTAATTGACAGAAAACTTGAATTGTTACATCTCGTGTCGTTTTCCTCCGGTGGCTAGCTAGCTAGCTAATATTGGCCCTTTCTGAAATTAGCCATGGATGGAGATAGGGATTTGGATTTATGGTTTTACTTAATTCACCGTACTGGCCAATGATTATAAATGGCGATTCTGATCCAACCATAAATTCATAAATTGTGCCCCTGGCCTGAGAGGATGGAAGTTCAATATGTAGCTAGACGTAGTAAGCTAATGTTAACTAGCTTGCTCATTGTTGCCCATGAAAGGAAGTTAGGCAAGCGAGCAAGCATTTTAGCCAGGTAACCTAGGAAACAAAAAATAAAAGTGTGTACTGTATGACTGAGTCATAGACCGTTTCATCAACATGAAAGAGAGGAAGATGAAATTGGAGTTTCTCTACAAGTAGGGGGAGCAAAGATTTGTTTCTACTTGCACGCGCACACACAGATAAATCAGAACCATGGACAGCCACATCATATTTACATTGCATTCAGAAAGTATTCAGAACCCTTCCCTTTTTCCACATTTTGTTACGTTACAGCCTTACTCTAAAATGGATTACACTTTTTAAAATCCTCAATCTACACACAACACCCCATAATGACAAAGCGAAAACAGGTTTTTAGAAATGTTTGCAAATGTATTACAAATAAAAAACGGAAATACCTTATTTATATAAGTATTCAGACCCTTTGCTATGAGACTTAAAATTGAGCTCAGGTGCATCCTGTTTCCATTGATCATACTTGAGATGTTTCTACAACTTGATTGGAGTCCACCTATGGTACATTTAATTGATTGGAAAGGCACATACCTGTCTATATAAGGTCCTACAGTTGACATTGCGTCTCAGAGCAAAAACCAAGCAATGAGGTGGAAGGATTTGTCCGTAGCGCTCCAACACAGGATTGTGTCGAGGCACAGATCTGGGGAAGGCTACCAAAAAAAGAAAGGCCTTGGTCAGGGAGGTGACCAAGAACCCGATGGTTACTGACAGAGCTCCTGAGTTCCTCTGTGGAGAAGGGAGAACCTTCCAGAACGACAACCATCTCTGCAGCACGCCACCAATCAAGCCTTTATGGTAGAGTGGCCAGTTGGATGCCACTCCTCAGTAAAAGGCACATGACAGCCCGCTTGGAGTTTGCCAAAAGGCAGCTAAAGGACTCTCAGACCATGAGAAACAAGATTCTCTGGTCTGATGAAACCAAGATTGAACTCTTTGGCCTGAATGCCAAGCGTCACGCCTGGAGGAAACCTGGCACCATCCCTACGGTGAAGCATGGTGGCAGCATCATGCTGTGGGGATGTTTATCAATGGCAGGGACTGTGAGACTAATCAGGATCGAGGGAAAGATGAAAGGAGCAAAGTACAGAGAGATCCTTGATGATAACCTGCTCTACAGCGCTCAGGACCTCAGACTGGGGCTAAGGTTCACCTTCCAACAGGACAACGGCCCTAAGCAAACAGCCAAGACAATGCAGGAGTGGCTTCGGGACAAGTCTCTGAATGTCCTTGAGTGGCCCAGCCAGAGCCCGACCTTGAACCCAATCTCTCTGGAGAGACCTGAATATAGCTGTGCAGTGACGCTCCCTATCCAACCTGACAGAGCTTGAGGATCTGCAGAGAAGAATGGGAGAAACTCCCCAAATACAGGTGTGCTAAGCTTGTAGCGTCATACCCAAGAAGACTCAAGGCTGTAATCGCTGCCAAAGGTGCTTCAACAAAGTACTGAGTAAAGGGTCTGAATACTTATGTAAATGTGATATCTGTTTTTTATTTACATTTCTAAAAACCTGTTTTTGCTTTGTCATTATGGGGTATTGTGTGTAGATTGATGAGGGGGGGAAAACAATTTCATCAATTTTAAAATAAGGCTGTAACGTAACAAAATGTGGAAAAAGTCAAGGGGTCTGAATACTTCCCGAATGCACTGTATATCACAGTGGCAAGGCATATGAACTAACAGGTTATCAAATCAAATTTTATTGGCCACATGCGCCGAATACAACAGGTGTAGACATTACAGTGAAATGCTTACTTACAGCCCTTAACCAACAATGCATTTGCTTGGCTTCCCCAATGATTTTACCCACGCACCGCTACTGATCCTACTTGAACAAGGTTGGTGTCATGTCATTATGGAAAAATATGGTCTGTGATCTGTCAGTTGCAACATCCACACATAGTACATGATAAAGCATTCCAGCACAACGACGTGACATGATTCATACCATTGAGTCTAGATTACTTTTACACAAAATCATCCTCTACTAGTTATAAAACAAACTTGATGATATGAGTAATTTTGGCAAGCTGAATAGTCCATTCAGCAGAAGTATATTTTACCCATAAGGACATCCGGTCCCATCTGCCTACTTCCTCCATTGAGAGTGTAGGTTTATCATCAATTCGGTTCCATGTGATATCATCTGCTTATGGCATTGCTTGCTGTTAATCTGGATATTTAGCCTAATCCTCCTGTGTTGGCCTATGTAAAACATGACATGATGCAGCTCGAGTCAATGGGAGGATATGGACTTGACTCACTGCTTGAAAGCTGCCATGGTGTTCTCCAGGTTTTCGCCTGCCCCTGCAAATACAGACATGACAGAGAGGAGTTCATGAATTAGAGGTGCCTGAAACTGAGTTGGTGTGAGGCAAGTTAGCAAGATGTCTTGAGGAACAACACTGCCTTTTGTAGTTTCAGTTTCATGAATGTGTCATGAATGGATGAAGCAAGATTGCAACACTAACCTCCACGATGGGATATGTGTCTGCTTAGGAATGGCTCTCTCTTCCGCCGATGCAGAAGTGTTGGGCATTTCAATAACAAGGCAGAGGTGAGCACATACCCCATCACCGTAGACAACACGTAGACAGCAGCACACATCTCTGATTCTCCTTTAGCTCAACTGGGAAGGTAACATGCATGATCAAGCATAGCTATACTAGCAAGTACTGATAAATCACCATGATTCAGCTTTAATATGTAGTTCAGATTACATTTTTAAAAATGCACACGTTCATACTGCTGTACAGTAGCCCAATATTGGACTAAAGGTGCCTGTTACTGCTTAGTCCAAGGACCTTACATGTTCTGTTTGGAAGCCAAAGCAGCCAAATACTCAATCTAAACGTGAATCGATTCTCAATTGCGGTACAGTTCTAAAAACATATCACATCAAAATAATTTCATAAATACAAAACACACACTTACTGTACACTGTTTTAACCGGTTTCAACACAGTTGCAGCTGACAGTATTTTTCAGTGACACGTTTGCGGCGTCTGTCTTCCGTGTCCAGACAGGTGTTCGGAGACGCATTTAGCTAATTAGCACAGGTAGTTCACTCCGTCTTCCGTCTGTTTTCCGTAAACCAAGCGTTGTAACATGGAAATATGGCCGTGTGGGAACCATAACCCTATAAAAAGGTGTGTATCAATTTAACCTTTTGTTTTTTGAAAATTATTTCTCGTCGATATGAAAAATAAGGTCCTTATGCTTCCAAACCGTACCGCAAGCGATGCGTTTATAATGTTCAGACCCTAATGTTTGACCCTTAACCCTAGGATGCATAGTAAACATGACGCTCAAAGAACGCAAATGCCAGGTCAAAATGTTTGGACACACATACTCATTCAAGGGTTTTTCTTTATTTTGACTATTTGCTACATTGTAGAATAATAGTGAAGACATCGAAACTATGAAATAACACATGGAATCATGTAGTAACCAAAAAAAGTGTTAAACAAATCAAAATATATTCTTCAAAGTAGCCACCCTTTGCCTTGATGACATCTTTGCACACTCTTGGCATTCTCTCAACCAGCTTCACCTGGAATGCTTTTCCAACAGTCTTGAAGGAGTTCCCACATATGCTGAGCACTTGTTGGCTGATTTTCCTTCACTCTGCGGTCCAACTCATCGCAAACCATCTCAATTGGGTTGAGGTCGGGTGATTGTGGAGGCCAGGTCATCTGATGCAGCACTCCATCACTCTCCTTCTTGGTAAAATAGCCCTTACACAGCCTGGAGGTGTTGGGTCATTGTCCAGTGGAAAAACAAATGATAGTCCCACTAAGCCCAAACCAGATGGGATGGCGTATCGCTGCAGAATGCTGTGGTAGCCATGCTGGTTAAGTGTGCCTTGAATTCTAAATAAATCACAGACAGTGTCACCAGCAAAGCACCCCCACTCCATAACACCTCCTCCTCCATGCTTCATGGTGGGAAATACACATGCGGAGATCATCCGTTCACCCACACTGCGTCTCACAAAGACATGGCGGTTGGAACCAAAAATCTCCAATTTGGACTCCAGACCAAAGGACAAATTTCCACCGGTCAAATGTCCATTGCTTGTCTTTCTTTGCCCAAGCAAGTCTCTTCTTATTATTGGTGTCCTTTAGTTGTGGTTTCTTTGCAGCAATTTGACCATGAAGGCCTGATTCACACAGTCTCCTCTGAACAGTTGATGTTGAGATGTGTCTGTTACTTGAACTCTGTGAAGCATTTATTTGGGCTGCAATTTCTGAGGCTGGTAACTAATTAACTTATCCTCTGCAGCATAGGTAACTCTGGGTCTTCCTTTCCTGTGGTGGTCCTCATGAGAGCCAGTTTCATCATAGCGCTTGATGGTTTTTGCAACTGCACTTGAAGAAACTTTCAAAGTTCTTGAAATTTCCCATATTGACTGACCTTCATGTCTTAAAGTAATGATGAACTGTCATTTCTCTTTGCTTATTTGAGCTGTTCTTGCCATAATATGGCCTTGGTCTTTTACCAAATAGGGCTATCTTCTGTATACCACCCCTACCTTGTCACAACACAACTGATTGGCTCAAACGCATTAAGAAGGAAAGAAATTCCACAAATTAACTTTTATCAAGGCACACCTGTTTAATTGAAATGCATTCCAGTTGACTACCTCATGAAGCTGGTTGAGAGAATGCCAAGAGTGTGCAAAGCTGTCATCAAGGCAAAGGTGGCTACTTTGAAGAAACTCAAATATAAAATATATTTTGATTTGTTTAACAATTTTTTGGATACTACATGATTCCATGTGTTATTTCATAGTTTTGATGTCTTCACTACTATTGTACAATGCAGAAAATATTAAAAATAAAGAAAAACCCTTGAATGAGTAGGTGTGTCCAAACTTTTGATTGGTAGTGTATGTGTTTTATTCATATGGGTCTAAAATACTATCAATTTTGTGGAACATAATTATTTTGAGTGAGGTTGTGGACCTTTCAATAATTATTTTATTGTTCGAAATGTTTTTAGTCACTCTTCAACAGTTTGATACACATTTCAATGATAACATGTTATGAAAATTCATAACGGCTATTGAAAATATTAGCACATTTTTCTTACAATCAAAGTTTCACATTCAACCTTTTAGTGTGAAGAACAAAATAAAACCACCTTTAGCATGTTTTGTAATATTTCAAAACATTTATTTGTAAATCGAAAGATCATCAATATAAACGACAACACTAACAATTGTGAATTTAGAAAACATAAACACTAAAAGGAACAAAGTGTGTGTGCGTGTGTCATGCTTACTTATGTGGTCTTAGTCCATGCATTTGTTACAAACCACAAGCATGTGACTGTGCTCTTTGCAGACGGGTGTGTTGCACTGAGAACACCAGCAGCTGACTTTTCTATTCTTTGTGCTTGGGCAGAGCTGGCACCTCTTCCTCTTCTGGCCCTGGCTGCTCTGAGTGGTGGTGGCATGGCTCTCTTTCATCACCCCACAACTTTCCATTGCCTCAGTCCTTCTGTGGAGATGGGAGAACCTTCCAGAAGGACAACCATCTCCGCAGCACTCCAACAATCAGGCCTTTACGGTAGTGGCCAGACGGAAGCCACTCCTCAGTAAAAGGCACATGACAGCCCGCTTGGAGTTTGCCAAAAGGCACCTAAAGGACTCTCAGACCATGAGAAACACAATTCTCTGGTCTGATGAAACCAAGATTGAACTCTTTGGCCCGAATGCCAAGCGTCACGTCTGGAGGAAACCTGCTCATCCACTGTGACGCAGTCGCTGGGGACGAACCTTCTACAGTTTGCTAGGAAAAGGTCCCACACATGCCAGAAGGCTGCCAGGTGGTCCGTTGCCTCTCTGAACACTCTGGTCCTCTTGTCATCAAGCCTCAGGTAGCGACGGATATCCTCATATCTTCCGACCGACATGGTGGCCTTATACGTTGGATTCTGCAGTGGATCCAAAAATAGCTCCCGTGTGGAGACATCCCAGCTTTTCTCCACGCCGGCAAGGAGGGTTAAACCAATAAAGGCCTTTAGTTCCTCTTTGTTGACCTCTCTCCACTCTTTCCCTTTTGCTGTCGCTGTTCTCCGTCCTTCTAAATTTGTACACTTTAGGACCTCCTCAATTATGTTGTCACTAATGAACAGCTCCCAGGCATCTTTTGGTGACACAACTGTTGACCCCGGCACAGGCCCTCAGCAGCTCCTCAGGATGTTATGGCTTCTGGTCCTGCCTTTAGTGGGAGGGATGTTCACTCCAGTAAGACCCCTTTTTACTCAGTCAATTTGACTGGTTTTCACTCTCCTCAGAGGAGGAGTCCTCCCCATCTGTAGAATCATCGAGGACAGCTGGAATACCAGGTTCATCCACAACCCCAACTTGACCCACAGGCACATAGTCTGTGTCATCTGAATTGGATACCTCAGATTCTGAGGCAGAGGCACCAATGGCTTCCTCATCCAGCATCTGTAAAACCATTTTGGTTGTATATCTGGCAACATTCTTATGAGCCTCCTTATGAAACTCCTTTTACTCTATGAGTTAAAAAGGATAAATGAAAACAGTGATTAATGAACATTAAAAACAATATATTTAATAAATACTTTATTAATTACATTGATTTTATTGTTGTTGCAAAAAGAAAGGTCAGTTTGACGAGTGCAACGCAGTGAATTCCATATGAAATACATAGGGGTCATATTTGACCCACATATGAAAACTTGGGGTAGTGATGCAAAAACTCAGTTTACTTAAAAAATATGAAATTAAACAAAACTAGGATGTTGGAACATTAAAGACACATTATTTAAGGAATTCCTGGAATATTAGATGACATTTTTTGGGGGGATCAATACAGCAAAAAAAACATTAGGCAGAGTCATTTTGACCTGGCATATGCATCCTAGGGTTAACAAAACCACCCCCTACAAACACTGCCTTCGTCCAGTCAATTACTATTTTGTGTAATATAATGGAACCAATGATGTATATACATCATTGAATAGAACTGAGAGTCATGATCAAGGGCTAGTTTTCCGGCACAGTAGTAGCTATGCCGAAGAGGCAATAATGATGCAATTAGCTAGCAATTAAATGACAGATGCCATCCGTGTAGATGGGCTAAAAATAGCTAACGTTAGTGAATGTGTTTAGCTACAGTAGTGTGAGCCAACAAATTGCATTTTACCTTTGACAGCAAACGAACTTTCCTTCTGGATGTGTGGAAGTTTCTGTCTGGTGATCGCAAAGGTTTCTGCAAGCCCTGTCAGCAACTGCAACGACAGATAACGGACATCTTCTTCTTCTTCTTTGGGGTTTAACGGCGGTTGACATCCAATTGTTGCATTACTGCCTCCAACTGGACTATAATATAAATCCATTATACTATGTGATACAAAAGGGGAAAAGGAAAAAACATTAAAAAAACATATATATCAAAATAAATACACCCTTCCAACTAACCCTACCAACTAACCCTACACTCATTAAAAACCCACTACCTCATTCCACTACTTTAACCCTATCTGCTCCTGCACCATGCCAACAGCCAGGGAGGACGGGACACCACCACTCAACACACCCTGAAAGTCTTCTGAAGTCAAATCTCATATACCCAAATATTTCTCTGCAGCCACCACAACATCTATTTTCTGTAATTTACGTTCCATTTCTGCAGTACAGTTGATAACCATTGCTACGAACTCTAAAAAGCCAACCTTACTGAAGCTGGCATAGATCTACTACTCACAGGGATCTTCTTAGGATCCCTCACCCTTGACCTTCCGATCCCCAGCAACATGGGCACCCCTACAGTTGACACACACAACTTTATACTTTATACTACACAATCCTCTGTCCCATGCCCTCCTGCACACATCCCACATCTTGGAATCTCCCTCCTACACACTGCTGCGACATGACCATAAACGTTGGACCTGAAACACCGCAGTGGATTGGTCACACTAAACTCTTACAGGATAACTGATATATTCTAACATGACTTTGTCGGGTAAAAACTCAAAAGGACTGACCGTGACTCCTCTGTTTCACCACGCTCACCACCGGGTCTACGTTGCACCAAACCAGGAATGTTCACCTCCACACTTAACACTACCCCAGAAATCACTTCATTAAATGGGGCAAAGCAAGAAACAGATCTTGACCCAAGTTGCGTGACACGGAGCGCCCATTCCCTCTGGGCAGAAGAAACAAAAACAAATATCCACTACAGGTTACCTTCACTGATTCAACTGTGCCCAACTCCTTTCCCACCCACCCTGAAACCACAAATGGATCCACCAAAAGGCAAGGATCCACTTTCTCCAAAAATGTCACTCCCACTGGACCAGATTCTTCTTTATCATGTCCATCGATGTCAGGCTTGGACTCAGAGCTCTTCACCACACCTTCCACCTCACTTAACATTTGACTTGTGGCCATATCTTTTGCAATTCTCACACTTTGGCAGGCGCCCTGCTCCGAAGATCAATGCAGGTCACTTCCAAAGTGGGCAATTTTGCAAGATCCAGTACACACTTCTTCTGTTCTTCATTTACACAATTAACCAAAACATGGCCTCTTCTAGTCACCTTGATTGAATCCACCTTTCTCACTGCTCTCTTTACAGTCCTCAATAGTATAAATGGATCTCCCAAATGAACCTCCTTGTCCAAAAAACGCACTCCAACAAGAAATGCATTATGGGACTGATCCTTGTCTTCCACTATAACTTTTGTTTGTTTTGTTCCATTCTTTGATTTCACCATTTTCCATTCACTGTCACAAACTTCACTTTCCGCACTTTCAGAATCAAGCAACATTTCTGCTTCCTCCGCCATCTTGGCTGCCGCCATGCTCACTGCGACTCAAACAAACCACTACTGACCATCTCAATATTCCAAATATATAACCCTTCCTGTACTGATGTAGAGAATGATTCTATCACACACAGTAATTCAAATAAAAGTCACCAAATAAAATATAATCTATATGCACCTTCCTTAACTATTACATAATAGCCTACTGATAGCTTTTTGCCACGTTACAAGGTATACAAACAAGAATGAGGATAAAAATGTGCAGTCAGCACAGCACTATGACTGTTGTCCAAAACTGGTGTTAGTTGCAGAAGTAATAAAGAATATTGTTTGATTGGGAGAACGAGATGAACAATGTCCATGTCAATCAAGCATATTTGTAACAAAGTCAAAGTTCACTGCCTGCCATAAATAGCCCATGGACATGTATTACACACTCCCTGAAAACTATTCGTACTACACCGGCTCCGACGCTCGTCGGATGTTCCCTACAAAGGGAAGCACAGCCGCGAGCTGCCAGTGACACGAGCCTACCAGACGAGCTAAATTACTTCTATGCTCGCTTCGAGGCAAGTAACACTGAAACATGCATGAGAGCATCAGCTGTTCCGGACGACTGTGTGATCACGCTCTCCGTAGCCGATGTGAGTAAGACCTTTAAACAGGTCAACATTCACAAGGCCGCAGGGCCAGACGGATTAACGTGTACTCCGAGCATGTGCTGACCAACTGGCAAGTGCCTTCACTGACATTTTCAACCTCTCCCTGTCTGAGTCTGTAATACCAACATGTTTCAAGCAGACCACCATAGTCCCTGTGCCCAAGAACACTAAGGTAACCTGCCTAAATGACTACAGACCTGTAGCACTCACGTCTGTAGCCATGAAGTGCTTTGAAAGGCTGGTCATGGCTCACGTCAACACCATTATCCCAGAAACTCTAGACCCACGCCAATTACAGATCCACAGATGATGCAATCTCTATTGCGCTCCACACTGCCCTTTCACACCTGGACAAAAGGAACACCTATGTGAGAATGCTATTCATTGACCACAGCTCAGCGTTCAACACCATAGTGCCCTCAATGCTGATCACTAAGCTAAAGAACCTGGGACTAAACACCTCCCTCTGCAATTGGACCCTGGACTTCCTGATGGGCCGCCCCCAGGTAGTAAGGGTAGGTAACAACACATCCGCCACGCTGATCCTCAACACGGGGGCCCCTCAGGGGTGCGTGCTCTGTCCCCTCCTGTACTCCCTGTTCACTCATGACTGTATGGCCAGGCACGACTCCAACACCATCATTAAGTTTGCCGATGACACAACAGTGGTAGGCCTGATCACCGACAACGACGAGACAGCCTATAGGGAGGAGGGCCGTGTGGTGCCAGGACAACAACCTCTCACTCAATGTGATCAAGACAAAGGAGATGATTGTGGACTACAGGAAAAAGAAGAGGACCGAACACGCCCCCATTCTCATCACTGCCTGGTATGGCAACTGCTCGGCCTCCGACTGCAAGGCACAACAAAGGGTAGTGCGTACGGCCCAGTACATCACTGGGGCCAAGCTTCCTGCCATCCAGGACCTCTATACCAGGCGGTTTCAGAGGAAGGTCCTAAAAATAGCTGAAGACTCCAGCCACCCTAGTCATAGACGCATGGCAAGCGGTACCGGAGCGCCAAGTCTAGGTCCAAGAGGCTTCTAAACAGCTTCTACCACCAAGCCAAAAGACTCCTGAACATCTAATCAAATGGCTACCCAGACTCGGCGCATGTGACAAATAAAATGTGATTTGATTTGATTTTGATTGGCTCAAACACATTAAGAAGGAAATAAATTCCACAAATTAACTTTTAACAAGGCACACCTGTTAATTGAAATGCATTCCAGGTGACTACCTCATGAAGCTGGTTAAGAGAATGCCAAGAGTGTGCAAAGCTGTCATCAAGGCAAAGGGTGGCTATTTGAAGAATCTCATATATAAAACATCTCCAGAGATGTTGATCGGGTTCAAGTCCGGGCTCTGGCTGGGCAACTCAAAGACATTCAGAGACTTGTCCCGAAGCCACTCCTGCGTTGTCTTGGCTGTGTGCTTAGGGTCGTTGGAAGGGGAACATTTGCCCCAGTCTGAGTTCCTGAGTGCTCTGGAGCAGGTTTTTATCAAGGATCTCTCTGTACTTTGCTCTGTTCATCTTTCCCTCGACTATTCTTCCAGTCCCTGCCGCTGAAAAACATCCCCACAGCATGATGCTGCCACCACCATGCTTCACCGTAGGGATGGTGCCAGGTTTCCTCCAGATGTGACGCTCGGCATTCAGGCCAAAGAGGTCAATCTTGGTTTCATCAGACCAGAGCGTCTTGTTTCTCATGGTCTGAGAGTCCTTTAGGTACCTTTTGTCAAACTCCAAGTGGGCTGTCATGTGCCTTTTACTGAGGAGTGGCTTCTGTCTGGCCACTCTACCATAAAGACCTGATTGGTGGAGTGCTGCAGAGATGGTTGTCCTTCTGGAAGGTTCTCCCATCTCCATAGAGGAACTCTGGAGCTCTGTCAGAGTGACCATCGGGTTCTTGGTCACCTCCCTGACCAAGGCCCTTCTCCCCCGATTGCTCACATTGGCTGGGCGGCCAGCTCTAGGAAGTGTCTTGGTGGTTCCAAACTTCTTCCATTTAAGAATGATGGAGGCCACTGTTTCTTGGGGACCTTCAATGCTGCAGAAATTTTTTGGTTCCCTTCCCCAGATCTGTGCCTTGATACAATTCTGTCTTGGAGCTCTACGGACAATTCCTTCAACCTCATGGCTTGGTTTTTGCTCTGACATGCACTGTCAACTGTGGGTCCTTATATAGACAGGTGTGTGCTTTTACAAATCATGTCCAATCAATTGAGTTTACCACAGGTGGACTCCAATCAAGTTGTAGAAACATCTGAAGGATGATCAATGGAAACAGGATGCACCTGAGCTCAATTTCGAGTCTCATAGCAAAGGGTCTGAATACTTATGCAAATAAGGATTTTATTTTTTTATTTTTTATAAAAACACATTTTTGCTTTGTCATTATGGGGTATTGTGTGTAGATTGAGAAATATTTTTTTTTTTAAATCCATTTTAGAATAAGGCTTTAACGTAATAAAATGTGGAAAAAGTGTAGGTCTGAATACTTTCCGAATGCAGTAATCAAAGCGCTTCATCAAAAAGGAAGAATCATTCAAATATATTTAATAAGCTATACATTATTGTCAGTATCTTGTGCATTGATATGATGATATTTAACATTTCGTCACCAGGAGAGCCACCGGCTATACTTGCAGAAACTAGACGAAGTTTCCAAGCTGCAGAGCAATTGCTCTTCCTCTATCGCCCGCCAGCGGAGTAGACTGAAGGACATGTCTCAGCTAGTGAAGAAGTAAGTTTGTGCACGCGCTCACACACACACACACACCTTCGCTCTCCTTCTCTCTTTCTCTGAAAGGTTTCATGCACCCTAACACACTGTTTTAAGGCCCTCTATCCATCCTTTATCAACATATGCAATAAGGAGAGACTGACAGAGGAGGATGTAAAAACATTGGATGAAATCAAGGAGCACATCAAGGCAAGACCCAACACTTTCTTTGAAATGGAGGCTTTCCTTCCAAAGAAAAATGGGTATGAATGTCACTACATTAAAAACATTATTTCACATGTCTTAGGGGAGGGACATTTGAAAGAGTTGTTGGCTGTTTCCCTATTCTGATGATTTATATATTTTAATGGCTAGTTAAATAAAGCAATTCTCATTCATATCTCACAAGTCACAGGCTGTATCTCAATCTTGTTCTGGGCAATGTAAGCGTGACTCTTCTGAGCGAACAGTCAAAGTAAGTAGCTTCCACTTCAATGGATTTGCTAACTCTTAGTAATGTGAACATACTGTACTTCTTATCTAGTGAATTGTATATTTATATTAAAAACCATAAACTGATTAGTCGTCCTATTCCAAATATCCCCATCAGATGGAGCTGATAAATAAGAAATAATATTTCAAGCTGTTTTCAGCCAAAAGTTGGTGTATAGATTTATGGAGAAGATGGCAACATCTTCCTCCTCAGATTTGGCTACAAAGATGAATATGAGAAATTCAAGCTGTACCTCACAGTTTTACTGCTCCTATTCTCCTTCATGTGTTATTTCTTTGTTAGCTACAGGTAAGCTTGAATAGCTATAAATAAGTCCACAAAATCTTCATAACTGTGACTTGACAGCAAATGAAGAGTTTTATTCCAAAACACTATATATAAATTTTCAGAAATGTTGGTAAATTAGCTTTTGTTGTTTTTCACCATCTTGTCATGGCATGGGGTTGTTCAATGACAAACATGTATTTGTTTGAAATCTATTACTTGATGGTTTCATTTCAGAAAGATAAATAATCATGATTGTTCCAAAACGCTATATAGCTGCCTCACGCTCTGAGAAATAAGTAGTGAAGCTAGGTTTCACACAGTCAAATGTTTTATTTTTATTTTATTTAACCTTTATTTAACCAGGTAAGCCAGCTGAGAACAAGTTCTCATTTACAACTGCGACCTGGCCAAGATAAAGCAAAGCAGTGCAATAAAAACAACAACACAGAGTTACATATGGGGTAAAATAAAACATAAAGTCAAAAATACATCAGAAAATATATATAGAGTGTGTGCAAATGTAGCAAGTTATGGAGGTAAGGCAATAAATAGGCCATAGTGCAAAATAATTACAATTAGTATTAACACTGGAATGAGAGATGTGCAGAAGATTATGTGCAAATAGTGATACTGGGGTGCAAATGTGCAAAATAAATAACAATATGGGGATGAGGTAGTTGGGTGGGCTAATTTCAGATGGGCTGTGTACAGGTGCAGTGATCGGTAAGGTGCTCTGACAACTGATGCTTAAAGTTAGTGAGGGAGATAAGAGTCTCCAGCTTCAGAGATTTTTGCAGTTCGTTCCAGTCATTGGCAGCAGAGAACTGGAAGGAATGGCGGCCAAAGGAGGTGTTGGCTTTGGGGATGAACAGTGAGATATACCTGCTGGAGCGCATACTACGGGTGGGTGTTGCTATGGTGACTAATGAGCTAAGATAAGGCTGGGATTTGCCTAGCAGTGATTTATAGATGGCCTGGAGCCAGTGGGTTTGGCGATTAATATGTAGTGAGGACCAGCCAACAAGAGCGCACAGGTCACAGTGGTGGGTAGTATATGGGGCTTTGGTGACAAAACGGATGGCACTGTGATAGACTACATCCAATTTGCTGAGTAGAGTGTTGGAGGCTATTTTGTAAATGACATCGCCGAAGTCAAGGATCGGTAGGATGGTCCGTTTTACGAGGGCATGTTTGGCAGCATGAGTGAAGGAGACTTTCTTGCGAAATAGGAAGCAGATTCTAGATGTAACTTTGGATTGGAGATGCTTAATGTGAGTCTGGAAGGAGAGTTTACAGTCTAACCAGACACCTAGGTATTTGTAGTTGTCCACATACTCTAAGTCAGACCCGTCGACAGTAGTGATTCTAGTCGGGTGGGCGGGTGCCAGCAGCGTTCGATTGAAGAGCATGCATTTAGTTTTACTTGTGTATAAGAGCAGTTGGAGGCTACGGAAGGAGTGTTGTATGGCATTGAAGCTCATTTGGAGGTTTGTTAACACAGTGTCCAATGAAGGGCCAGATGTATACAAAATGGTGTCGTCTGCGTAGAGGTGGATCTGAGAGTCACCAGCAGCAAGAGCGACATCATTGATATACACAGAGAAAAGAGTCGGCCCAAGAATTGAACCCTGTGGCACCCCCATAGAGACTGCCATAGGTCCAGACAACAGGCCCTCCGATTTGACACATTGAACTCTATCTGAGAAGTAGTTGGTGAACCAGGCGAGGCAGTCATTTGAGAAACAAAGGCTATTTAGTCTGCCAATAAGAATGCGGTGGTTGACAGAGTCAAAAGCCTTGGCCAGGACGATGAAGACGGCTGCACAGTACTGTCTATTATCGATCGCGGTTATAATATCGTTTAGGACCTTGAGCTTGGCTGAGGTGCACCCATGACCAGCTCGGAAACCGGATTGTGACAAAGAACACCGTTTTTTACAAAGAACGAGTACAAATGATACATTTGTTACATCAATACATATTTTTTAAATGTAATTTGTTTTTAGATCTGTATGTAAAATATTTACATTACAGATGCTCTTATCCAGAGTGAGCAACTTACAGTTAGTGCATTTATCTTAAGATAGCTAGGTGAGACAACCACATATCACAGTCAAATATACAGGATACGAACATTCCATTTCAGCTAAACAATGGCTATATAGCGATTTGCAACAAAACCATTTTAATACACATCTAAAATCTATTAATAAAAACATCTGAGAACAGTAATATTTTACACATACATGAAGGTACTCATAAGCAATAATATTTCATTCAACTCTGTCTAGTGTCTGAGTCTCTGTGTGTGTGTGTGTGTGTGTGCGTGCGTGCGTGCATGCGTGCGTGTGTGCGCGTGTTTGTGTCTAGATTTGTTGACGCGAACCTCAACTTCTTGCTGGTGTGGTACTACTGCACCCTCACCATACGGGAGAGTATCCTCATCAGCAATGGGTCCAGGTAGGCCCTTCAGTCTTCAGACCTAATCCCTGGCTTGATATACAGTGCATTCAGAAAGTATTCAGACCCCTTGACTTTTTCTACAATCCTGTCTCGGAGTTCTACGGACAATTCCTTCGGCCTCATGGCTTGGTTTTTGCTCTGACATGCACTGTCAACTGTGGGACCTTATATAGACAGGTGTGTGCCTTTCCAAATCATGTCCAATCAATTGAATTTACCACAGGTGGACCCAATCAAGTTGTAGAAACATCAAGGATGATCAATGGAAACAGGATGCACCTGAGCTCAATTTCGAGTCTCATAGCAAAGGGTCTGAATACTTATGTAAATAAGGTATTTCTGTTTTTATGTTTAATAAATTAGCAAAAATGTCTAAACCTGTTTTCGCTTTGTCATTATGGGGTATTGTGTGTAGTTTAATGAGGAAAAACATTAATTTAATCAATTTTAGAATAAGGCTGTAACATATGAAAATGTGGAAAAAGTCGAGGGGTCTGAATACTTTCCGAAGCTCAACCGTAAATGACTTTGGCAAAATAGTAACTACTACAGTATGTTACAGTATGATGCATTTATACAAGTAGTCATTCTTCATATTCATATTCAGCCATGTCTATGTCTATTCTGATTATTTTCTCGTTGTATTTGGCTGTTGTTTCAGGACCAAAGGCTGGTGGGTTTTCCTCCATTACGTCTCAGCCTTTCTGTCTGGAGTCATGCTGACATGGTGAGCAAACTCAGGAAGCCCTTGTTGCCAATAGTTGATCACACACCAACCAAACTGTAGGTTTTTTCATAGTCAGTTCCAGTTTTAAGCAAGGGTATGATAGATGGCAAACAACTGAATCCAGTTTGCACTTTTTTCTTATTCTGTTCCTTCCTTCCTTGTCAAATTGTCCCCTATGGTGTTAGCAAACCAGCACATTGAGTTATGTTGCAACTCTTGAAAGTTACATTGTATTAATAATAATAATAATACATTTTATTTTAAGTTAACCTTTTACTGCAGTGGGCTAAATCAGGGTCGCACAGAGTGTTTCTTTGTAGTCTTAAACAAATCTACTTTGAAACAAAAGTATACACCTCACACACATGGTTATGGGCTTAAAAAAAGCAGACACCTGTACCATGTCAGATATAGTGTTGAAATGTATTCAATTTTCAGTTTGTATCGCAATATTACACTTTATAAACATCACAGAAGACTGAAATATAACAAAACCGTTTGACATAGAAACAACAGATTTCATTTTTTATCATCTTTATTAATTATGAAATTATGAAAAATATTAACAGCATTCCACCCACGAGTCCACTAGAGGACGATTTGGTAATTTGACTGTAGGAAAGGGCTTTGCGCTTTTCACAAAACCCAAATTCACTTAACATACAACAAAATCAGCAGGATATAAAGCAATAAAATCACATATTAAATAAGTAAATATATAAAGGTGCACTAAACATGAGGACAGACTAACCAATGAAGTGAACTAGACAGAGGATGAAAGCTAAGACAACAGAGAATCCGGATAAGCCTGTGTAAAGAGGTGTGGATTTGAATCTGTGTATGGATTGTGAGGTTCCGACATGGAGAGGGAGGGAGTTCCAGAATTGGGGAGCTGCAGTTCTAAAAGCCCGGTCTCCCATGGAGCAGAGCCTGGTGTGAGAGATGGTGAGGAGGCCAGTGTCAGAGGAGCAGAGTGAACAGGTGGGAGTGCAGGGATGCAGGAGCTCAGTAAGGTATGTGGACTGCAGTTCTTTGAGTGCTTTGTAGGTGACCATGAGCAATATGAAGATGATCCTGTATTGAACTGGGAGCCAGTGAAGTTCGAAAGTATACAGTAGACAATAGAGGACACTGTATTCAACAGTCATTATCTGATATCTCGTAGGCCTGATGGATACCTGTACCAGGGTTTCAGGAACCAATTCCTCGCCTTTTCTTTGTATCAAGGTAAGCTTTCAAAACAAGTCTTAAAACACAAGGAGTACATTAGCGTTACAACAATTACGGCTGTGGGATTCCTCTGGCTGTGGGATTAGTTGAGCTGGAGTTAGTTTGCTTTGTCACGTATATAATAGTGAGTCACACTGAGGCTACTTTGTTGTTGCATAGGGATTGCATAATAAATCACACATACAGTGCCTACAGAAAGTATTCACACCCCTTGACTTTTTCCACATTTTCCACAAATGGGACTAAAATTGATTTAATTGTCATTTTTGGTGAACGATTATACACAAAATAGTCTGTAATATCAAAATGGAAGAAAATTATAATATTTATTTTTAAAAACTCTGAAAAATAAAACATATCTTGATTAGATAAATAATATAAAATGTTATTGGTCACGTACACATATTTTGCAGATGTTATCGCAGGTGCAGCAATATACTTGTGTTTCTAGCTCCCAACAGTGCAGTAATACCTAACAATACAAAACAATACGCACAAATCCAAAAAATAAAAAGAGAGGAATTAAGAAATATCAGGACAAGCATTGTCCGGAATACACATATAGAGTGCCTTCGGAAAGTATTCAGACCCCTGGACTTTTTCCACATTTTGTTATGTTACAGCCTTATTCTAAAATTGATTAAATAAATAAAAATCCTCAGCAATCTACACACAATACCCCATAATGACAAAGCTAAAACAGGTTGAGAAATTCTTGCAAATTTATGAAAATAAAAAACAGAAATACCTTCATTTACAAGTATTCAAGCCCTTTGCTATGAGACTCGAAATTTAGCTCAGGTGCAAGGAATTGTCCGTAGAGCTCCGAGACAGGATTGTGTCGAGGCACAGATCTGGGGAAGGGTACCAAAACATGTCTGCAGCATTGAAGGTCCCCAAGAACAAAGTGGCCTCCATCATTCTTAAATGGAAGAAGTTTGGAACCACCAAGATTCTTCCTAGAGCTGGCCACCCGGCCAAACTGAGCAATTGGGGGAGAAGGGCCTTGGTCAGGGAGGTGACGAAGAACCTGATGGTCACTCTGACAGAGCTCTAGAGTTCCTCTGGGGAGATGTCCAGAAGGACAACCATCTCTGCAACACTCCACCAATCAGGCCTTTATGGTAGAGTGGCCAGACGGATGCCACTCTTCAGTAAAAGGCACATGACAGCACGCTTGGAGTTTGCCAAAAGGCACCTAAAGGACTCTCAGACCATGAGAAATAAGATTCTCTGGTCTGATGAACCCAAGATTGAACTCTTTGGCCTGAATGCCAAGCGTCACTTCTGGAGGAAACCTGGCACCATACCTACAGTGAAGCATGGTGGTGGCAGCATCATGCTGTGGGGATGTTTTTCAGTGGCAGGGACTGGGAGACTAGTCAGGATCGAGGCAAAGATGAACGGAGCAAAGTACAGAGAGATCCTTGATGAAAATCTGCTCCAGAGCGCTCAGGACCTCAGACTGGGGCGAAGGTTCACCTTCCAACAGGACAACGATCCTAAGCACACAGCCAAGACAACACAGGAGTGGCTTCGGGACAAGTCTCTGAATGTCCTTGAGTGGCCCAGCCAGAGCCCGGACTTGAACCCGATCGAACATCTCTGGAGAGACCTGACAATAGCTGTACAGCAACGCTTCCCATCCAACCTGACAAGGCTTGAGAGGATCTGCAGAGATGAATGGGAGAAACTCCCCAAATATAGGTGTGCCAAGCTTGTAGCATCACACCCAAGAAGACTTGAGGCTGTAATCGCTGCCAAAGGTGCTTCAACAAAGTACTGAGTAAAGGGTCTGAATAGTTATGTAAATGTGATATTTCCGTTTTTAGCAAACATTTCTAAAATCCTGTTTTTGCTTTGTCATTATGGGGTATTGTGTGTAGATTGATGAGGAAAAAACCCAATTTAATCAATTTTAGAATAAGGCTGTAACCTACCAAAATGTGGAAAAAGTCAAGGGGTCTGAATACTTTCTGAAGGCACTGTACATGTATATGACAGTAGACAGTATGGACAGTATATGAATAGAAAACATGTGTATAGCAGTAGTTATATAAGTTGAGCCTTGACTGAAATACAGTATATACATATGAAGTGGGTAAGTATGTAAACATTATTAAAGTGACCAGTGTTCAATGACTATGTAGATAGGGCAGCAAGTATTCACCGCCTTGAGAAAACACATGTTAGAAACACCTTTGTCAGCGATTACAGCTGTGAGTCTTTTTGGGTAAGTCTCTAAGAGCTTTGCACGTCTGGATTGTACAATATTTGCCAATTATTCCATTCAAATTCTTCAAGCTCTGTCAAGTTGGTTGTTGATCATTGCTAGAAAGCCATTTCCAAGTCTTGCCATAGATTTTCAAGCCGATTTAAGCCACAACTGTAATTAGGCCACTCAGGATCATTCAATGTTGTCTTGGTAAGCAACTCCAGTATAGATTTGGCCTTGTGTTTTAGGTTATTGTCCTGCTGAAAAGTGATTATTCGTCTCCCAGTGTCTGTTGGAAAGCAGACTGAAGCAGGTTTTCCTCTAAGATTTTGCCTGTGCTTAGCGGTATTCTGTTTATTTGTATTTTAAAAAACTCCCTAGTCCTTGCCGGTGACAAGCATACCCATAACAATGCAGCCACCCCCATGCTTGAAAATATGAAGAGTGGTACTCAATGATGTGTTGTGTTGGATTTGCCCCAAACATAACGCTTTGTATTCAGGACATAAAGTTAATTTCTTTGCCACAGTTTTTGCAGTATTACTTCAGTGCCTTGTTGCAAATAGGATGCATGTTTTGGAATATTTATATTATGTACAGGCTTCCTTCTTTTCACTCTGTCATTTAGGTTAGTATTGTGTACTAACTACAATGTTGTTGATCCATCCTCAGTTTTCTCATATCACAACCATTAAACTCTGTAACAGTTTTAAAATCATGGTGAAATCCTTGAGCAGTTTCCTTCCTCTCCGGCAACTGAGTTAGGGAGGACGCCTGTATCTTTGTAGTGACTGGGTGTATTGATACACCTTCCAAAGCCTAATTATTAACTTCACCATGCTCAAAGGGAATTCAGCGTCTATTTTTTATTTTATTTTAACACATCTACCAATTGGTGCCCTTCTTTGCGAGGCATTGAAAAACCTCCCTGGTCTTTGTGACTAAATATGTTCTTGAACTTCACTGCTCGATTGAGAGACCTTACAGACAATTGTATGTGTGGGGTACAGAGATGGGTTAGTCATTAGAAAATCATGTAAACCACTATTATTGAACACAGAATAAGTCCATGCAACTTATTATGTGATTTGTTAAGCACATTTGATGCTTTGTCATGTTTTAGAGGCTCCTGAACCAGACCTGGGTTTCAAACTTGAAACAATGTAAAATGCTTTATCTGTGCTTGTTTGAGGTTGCCTGGCTTAATAAACCAATTGAAAAGTCCCAAAATTGCAAACCCTGCCCATCTGGAACTCCAGGCAGACAAGTATTTTTTATGTATTTGAACCCAGTTCTGCCCTGAACATTTTATTGACCTGGCATTTGGGATTGTGTTTGTGTTTGTGTTTGTGTTTGTGTGTGTTTGTGTGTGTGTGTGTGCGTGTGTGTGTGCATGAGTGCATGCATGCATGCATGCGTGTGCATTACTTAATTGTTTTGTGTGTATTTAAGATGTGTGTAAAGCAGGTAAGTGATGTTTTGTGTTGCAGTTTTGGCAACTTCATGTCTTAGCGATGTTAATGTGTAAGCAGGGCATCGGTTTTGTCCATAAAATGTTGATTTCTTAATTAAACGTATTATGCCCTTTTGATAATATTCTCCCATCCATAAATGCAGACAATATAATAATAAAAAAAGCTGTCTTCCCCCATCTTACGCCAATATTCACCATTTCTGCTGTGTCATTCTAGTTCTCAATGTGTGGGATCTCCTTCCTCATTCTGTTCATGGGCAACTTCCTCACTACTGTTGCAGTAGTCCGCACCAAGCTCAAGAGCTAGGATCAGGCAAAACCCAAGGGTCAGTGAGATGGAGAGATTAAGATGATACACAGAAACTGCATCAGCTGATTCTTCCCATAGGAGCTTCTCCAGAACATTTCTATAATCATGGAGATTTCTGAATGGGTTAAATATGAAGATGTTTCTGCTCAATACAATAATGGCACAGCATTTCAGCATGTTTATGGTGTGGCTTAGACATTTCAGAGTAATTTCAACTCAATTGAAAGGTTAGAATAATAGTCACAGTGTGATTGGGATTGTGCAATAACATGGCCTCTTATTGCTAAAATAATATATTATATACCCTGGATCTCAGTGTGTGTGTGTGTGTGTTTGTGATACCACATGGTGTGACAGATTTCTCTTATTGATTCCATGGATATCAACCCATAAGTAAGGTACAGGCAGTGGTGGAAAAAGTACCCAACCTTCATACTTGTGTAAAAGTAAAGATACCTTAATAGAAGATGACTCAAGTAAAAGTCACCCAGTAAAATACAACTTGAGTAAAAGTCTAAAAGTATTTGGTTTTAAATATACTTAAGTATCAAAAGTAAGAGTATAAATCATTTCAAATTCCTTATATTAAGCAAACCAGACGGCACCATTTTCTTGCTCTTTTTATTTTATTTACGGATAGCCAGGGGCACACTCCAACACTAGGGACATCTTTACAAATGAAGCATTTGTGTTTAGTGAGTCCGCCAGATCAGAGGCAGTAGAGATGACCAGGGATGTTCTCTTGATAAGTGTGTGAATTTGACAATTTTCCTGTCCTGTTAAGCGTTCAAAATGTATTGAGTACTTTTGGGTGTCAGTGAAAATGTAAGGAGTAAAAAGTACATTATTTTATTTAGGAATGTAGTGAAGTAAAAGTAGTCAAAAATATAAATAGTAAAGTACAGATACCCAAAAAAAACTACTTAAGTAGTACTTTCAAGTATTTTTACTTAAGTACTTTACACCACTGGGTACAGGTCTGTGCTATACTGCTATCTGTCCTTGGTACTATCACCAATCAAAATACACAGTAATCTTTCAGTATCCGAGGATACTTTCAATATGACCGAAGGTAACTTGTTTCGGGGATGTGAAGACAGTTTGTTCTTTTGGGTGGATTACGTCAACCCTGGCCCACTGCACTGTGATTTGTGATTGATTCTTCCCGTTAAATGTGCAAAAAGTCATTGGGTAAGGTCTTTATGGACTAGTCCATTTCTTAAAATGTGTATTCTGCAAAATGAGATACTAAGAAAATCGTTTTGAATAAGTAAGTAAGCATAGTTAATTGAATTGTTAGACAAAGAGAATGGGTGATTATTTGATATCTTCCTGTACAAGTGATCTGACCTTGTCTACAGATAGCATGTGGGAACTTGTATGTCCATTTTTTAAACTCTTGAGTAGCAAGTACTACACCCCGTGAGAACACTGGTTTGGTTTAGTCCTCCAGAGTGCCGGCATTGCGTGAAGTTTCTGCATTGTGTTGTGCACTGTGCTTTTGCTTGACAGTGAAGACGGGAAGGTAAGTAGCTTGTTGAAATGTTTAATATACTAAAGTGCCGTTTCTCTGAAAACATTGAGGATTAATGTCATGAGAATGGATTGTAATTCATGTAATAAAGCTAATTTCTAATCAAGTTTCTTTCAAACGTAGCTAGCCAACTAGGTCAACGACAAGGCTTGCTAACCTAGCCAACTGTCAAGCAAGTAAGTTAACGTTACAACTAACGTTAACAAACTCTTAAGCAAGTACAGCTAACGTTAGCTTCTAGCTAATGGCTAAATATTAATTTCTATAGTTTGCTATTTAGTTTATAAGCTAGTTCACTTAATGATATACCAAACCCTGTTTTTAGTTAACAGCTTTGCCACTTGTCACTTTGTAGTCAGCTAGTAGTTTGATTGCTAATGTCGTGGTGAAACTCCATTCCAAGTTCTATAGGTCGTTATCAATAAAACTTCGTGCCGTTTATGGCATTGTTAAAAATATGTTAACTACAGTATTTTATTGTAATATCACTTCTTGACGAGCATAGTCAGAACTACAAATGTCCGATTATTCCATGCAAATCAATTGCGTATATTGAGTAACGTTATTATCAGAGTTATTCAGCAAGTAACTGGATGCTTTTCATGATCAGTAAACATCAATTGATCACAATTTCAGATACGTGAGAATAGCCTGACGATATCTCTCATTATTGGCCACAAGTAATTGGATATTTGAGTGATATAAAATAAGTGAACTATACCTGATGAGGTAGTTTAGGTTAATTTCCAACCGATTGTGCGCTCTGCCTTTCAAGCAGCAGAAGGGCGCATTTGCGGATCTACTATTAACGTTAGTTGATAAAAATGACGTTTACTTTGGAAGCTACCAGTAGAAACGTACAGTTGGCTAAACATAGTGATAAGTAGACCTATGTACTTTTCTCCAACCAACGTAGGCCCGCCTACCTAGTTAAGTTGCTTAACATTATCTCCCTTTCAACAATGTTTGTAAGTGTTTAATCACGATTGCGGCTGACAGACATTATAGCTAGGCTACATTGATTGATTGATGGACCACGTCTATTTGACTGATCACATCAAATTGGCTAGCAAGCTAATAACAGATCACGTCAATATGGCTAGTTAGCTACCTTTCAGGGGATAAACTAGATGGCTATATCCAAATATTGTTTGATTTGCTAGCCATCTATAGTGGTGATGACAGAAGTCCGACTGACCACTTTACCAGGATGAGGATTTGCCGATGTCAAGCTTTAAAAAAAAAACCTAATCTCTGATGGAGCAAGCTAAATGACACATGTTGTTTGTATAGCTAGCTACATGCCAAATGGATAGGCTACCCATGAATCTGAAATTACATGATCAATTGATGTTGATTGATCATGAACAGCAGGACGTTACTGGCTGTATAACTCTGATTTGAAATAATCAGAAATGTGTAGTTCTGACTATGCTCTTCATGAGGTCATGATATTAAAACCAAATAGTTAACATTTATTTAACAATCCCTTAAACAGCACATAGTTGTAAATGGTTTTTAGCGGAGCTGGGGGTCTCTTTGCACCCCAGCAGCCAAATCGAACGCTCTGCACTGTATTGTGACGTCTTATTGATGATGACCTATAGCTAGCAAAAATAAAGCATTTAAATATATATATATATATATATATATATATATATATATATATATATTCTATATATATATATATATATATATATATCTCTGGGCATTGCTTGACTGAATGTAGCACTTGATCATGACTCTCAGTTCCATTACACTACACAAGTCATTGGACGAAGGCTCTTCTATACGTGGGAGTTTTGTTAAGAGCCCCGAAGCTCTGTCTGAACATTGAGACACATTGCTTGAGGTATGGTTTTGGAAGCATAAGGACCTTATCTTTCATACCAGCCAGAAATATTTTTTCAACAAAAGGTTTAATTGATACACCTTTTATAGGGCTAGGGTTGGTGTTCCCACACGGCCATGTTTCCATGTTACAGCGCGTTTACGGAAGATAAAAGACAGTGCTAATTAGCTATCTAGCATGCTCTGAACACCTGTGTGTAACGGAAGAAGTCCGCCAGAAACGTGTTGTCATTGAAAAATACTGTCACTGCAACTGTAATTAAAGCCGGTTTAAACAGTGTATATTTTGCATTTGTGAAATTATTTTGATGTGATACGGAAGTAAAGGGCTTTATGTTTCTAGAACCGTATCGCAATTTGAGCATCGATTCACGTTTAGATGGAGTATTTGGCTGCCAGAGCCAGTCTACCTCTGAAAATAACATATAAAGTCCTTGGACCTTAGGGAGTAATGGTAAGCTCCTTTAGAGTACATCTTGGGCTAAACTGAACGTAGTTCCTGTCTTGTTATTAGTGTAATAATACATTTATTAGGCATTGTTTATATATTAGGTATATTGTTTGATGGCTGTTTTTAATTTGTCTATTTTGTCCAAAGTTAATAAATGAGCGATATGATATCATGAACCTTGAGATAAGGAAAGAGGCATGAGATGAACTCTTGTAACCTGTTGCATTCTTGCAGACGTGGGCATTACATGTGAATAGCTAAACATGAATCGGCATAGGCTGTCAACAACAATAACATTGCTCTTACAATTTAGCATTTATTCTTCATGTTTCATTATAAGTTAGAAATCTCTACAGGTCATTAGCCCAGAGCCATGTTGAAACTTTATACAAACTAGCTATATATCAGCAGAATTGTGTCATTTGTCTCCTCCTAACAACCAGAACGTGCCACTTGGCCAGTGTACCATGGCTGACAAATCACACTTTCTAAATCAGGGGTGTCAAACTCATTTTAGCTCAGGGGCCACATGGAGGAAAATCTATTCCCAAGTGGGCCGGACCGGTAAAATCATGGTATATATATAACTTAAAAACAACAACTTCAGATTGTTTTCTTTGTTTTAATACTATCAACATAAAACATAAAGCTGGAGCCTGAGGACATTGTGTCCAAAATAGTACAAGCACAACATCACTATTAATCATAAAACACCTGAAGTTTATTTGAAAATTCTAAAGAAAAAGAACACACAAACACACAATGCCTCAGTAAATTAACAGAACTGTTTCACAGATCACAGAACTATATCAGGGTGTCATTTCTCAGGCAGAAATGTAGATACAAATAATGAAATCCTGTTCCCCAAACAAGTGCAAGAACCACAGAGTCAAGAATAGGTTAAATATACAAATAAAATAAAATCAATTAAAAACAATAGCACATCAACATAAAAACATATAAACATAAAGCTGGAGCCTGAGGACAGTGTGTCCAAAAGCACAACATCACTATTAATCATAAAACACCAAGTTATTTGAAATTCTGAGGACAAACAACACACAAACACACAATGCCTCAGTGATTCACAGAAGTATATCAGGGTGTCTCATGCAGCACTTTAAGTGGGGTTGCATAGTTTATTTGACTCCTGATACCTGGCATCTTTTAGCTTTCACCAGCGCATCAATATCAGGCGTCACATCCTGAGTGGCAGCCAACTTCAGGATGTGATTCAAGTGCTTGTGTGTGAGCCTTGAGCGCAGCTTTGTTTTATTTATGCTCATTACAGAGAACTTGCTCACAAAGATATGTGGTTCCAAACATGCACAACAGTTTTGCAGCGAGGGCTGTCAAGTTGGGGTAACCTGGCAAGAGATTCTGATAAAATGTGTCCAAGCCAGCTGCGGCAAATTTGCCCTTCAAATCCGAGTCACACTGCAAGTCTATTATTTCAAGTTGGATGCTGATGGGCAGATCAGAGGGATTCACGGTGAATGGCAAACAAAAAACTTTGAAGTCTTTCTCCAGTTCACCAAAAATCTGAAAGCGTTGCTCAAACTCCCTTAACAGTCCCGTTATTTTATCTTTGAACCGCTTCATGTCTGCCACATGTTGGGTCGTGCACACATTTTTCAGACAGGGGAAGTGAGCTGCATCACCACCGGCGAGTTGCGTCTCCCACAATGACAGCTTCAACTTGAAAGAACGTATGCTGTCATAATACTGCGTGGCAACTTTGTTGCGCCCTTGCAGCTGTTTGTTCAAGTTATTCAGGTGCTCTGTAACATCCACCATAAATGCAAGGTCCTGCATCCATTCTGCTGAATTAAATTCTAACACTGGTTTGCCCTTTTCTTCCATGAACTGTTCAATTTCTTCTCGTAAATCAAAGAAACGCCTCAGCACAGCACCTCGGCTTAACCATCTTACCTCAGTGTGGTATGGCAGGCCATAGATGTGGTCTTTCTCTCTGAGAAGGCTGTCAAACTGACGGTGATTCAGGCTTCTGGATCGGATGAAATTAACAGTTTGGATGACCACCTTCATGACGTTATCCATCTTTAATGAGTTGCAACACAAAGCCTCCTGGTGCAAAATACAGTGAAAAGTCCAAAAATCACGTCCTCCATTTGCAGATTGCACTTTCTCTCTGAACTTTGTCACAACGCCTGCTTTTTTCCCGATAATTGAGGGCGCACCATCTGTAGCCAGGCTGACAGCGCGGGACCAGTCCACTCCGACCCTGTCCAGCGCACCGACGAGTGCAGTGAAAATATCAGCTGCTGTCGTTGTATCTGTCATCGGCACCAACTCCACGAACTCCTCGGTGACGGTCAATGTGTCATCAACTCCACGGATGAAAATGGCCAGTTGTGCAACATCTGTAATGTCCGTGCTTTCATCAATTGCAACCGAAAACGCAATAAATGACTTTACTTTTTGCTTCAACTGGCTGTCCAAATCCACTGAAAGATTGAAAATCCTGTCTGCAACTGTGTTTCTTGTCAGGCTGATATTTGCAAAAGCCTGGTGCTTTTCAGGGCACACAATCTCTGCTGCCTTCATCATGCATGTTTTTACAAATTCACCCTCACTAAATGGTTTTGAAGCCACTGCGATTTCATTAGCAATGAGGTAGCTAGCTTTCACTGCAGCGTCACTGATGTCTCGGCTGTGAGTAAACACAGACTGCTGTTTCTTCAGACCCACCAACAGTTCATTCACCTTCTCTCTTCTCCGCTGTCCTTGAAAGTTGTCATATTTGTCGGCATGAAGACTCACATAGTGGCGACGAAGGTTATATTCTTTCAGCACTGCAACATGCTGTGAACACACCAAACATACAGCTTTCCCATTCAATTCCGTGAATAAATAGAAGGATGACAATTTTTCTTGGAACACTCTGCACTCTGCGTCCACTTTTCTCTTTTTTGACGGAGACATATTGGGGCAATGAGGGTGCCAAAGCACATAATGTTAAAAGTAGAAGCCGTAATAAATATCGCAGGCAAAACAAAGTAGCTCATCCGGACTGGCTGCACTTGCTTGACCTATTTGCTCTGCCCCGGTATAAACAGTTTGCTTGCTTAACACAATTGCTATTGCGCCATCCAGTGGACACAATTGGAACAGCAGTTTCTTTTATTGAAAAATTGCAGCTCATGTTCTAAATGCTTGTTCAGCAGTTTATTTTCCCTTTTGTCTATGCTCCTTTGGTTAGTTATCATAACATTTACATTACATTTTAGTCATTTTAGCAGACGCTCTTATCCAGAGCGACTTACAGGAGCAATTAGGGTTAAGTGCCTTGCTCAAGGGCACATTGTCACAAATCATTATCAACTTCCTCCTTATGAAATGGCACTAGTTGAGATGTTTATTGCAGTGTGTCAGCTGGTACTGCTAATTTATTTGACTGGGAATGAGCAAACCACTTTGGGACACCATCGGGGTGAAAGTAGATTTAATTTCCTCCTTGTACTGGACCTCCTGCCACGTGCATGTTCTTTTTTTTTATGGGCCTAATCATAAAATGACATGTAGAATCCATATTTCAATAGGTTGTTATCAAAATAACGTCACAATAAGGTGCAGAACGTTTGATTTGCCTGCTGGGGGACAAGGCGACCCCCAGCTCCACTAAAACCATTGATAAGTGTGTACTGGTTTTCAAGGGATTGTTAAATGTTATAACTATTTGGTTGTAATATCATCACCTCTTGAAGAGCATAGTCAGAACTATATTGAAAAAATATAAGCGCAACAATTTCAAAGATTTTGCTGAGTTAGTTCATATGAGGAAATCAGTCAATTGAAGTAAATTCATTAGTCCCTAATCTATGTATTTCACATGACTGGGAATACAGATATGTATCTGTTGGTCACACATACCTTAAAAAAAAATGGGCCTCACAATGGCCCTCAGGATTTCGTTACAGTGTTTCTGTGCGTTCAAATTGCCAACGATAAAATGCAATTGTGTTCGTTGTCCATAGCTTATGCCTGCCCATTCCATAATCCCACTGCAACCATGGGACACTCTGTTCACAACGTTAACATCAGCAAAACGCTCACCCACACAACGCCATACACGTGGTGTGCAGTTGTGAGGCATGTTGGACGTACTGCCAAATACTCTAAAACGACATTGGAGAGAAATGAACATAAAATTCTCTGGCAACAGCTCTGGTGGACATTCTTGCAGTCAGCATGCCAATTGCACGCTCCCTCAACTTGAGACATCTGTGGCATTGTGTTGTGACAAAACTGCACATTTTAGAGTGGCATTGCACCTGTGTAATGATCATGCTGTTTAATCAGCTTCTTGATATGCCACACCTGTCAGGTGGATGGATTATCTTGGCAAAGGAGAAATGCTCACTAACAGGGATGTAAACAAATTTGGGCACAATTTGAGAAGCTTTTTGTGCGTATGGATCTTTTATGTCAGTTCATGAAACATGGGACCAACACTTTACACGTTGCGTTTGTAGTTTTTTTTGTGTGTAGAATGTTAATATCTTCGGCTGTGAGTGATGGGAAAAAAATCGGCCTCAGCAACAATTATTTAAATAATCCAATGGATGTTTTGTTGCACAAAGGTGATGACTAAAGTGTTTTATTGGGAATTTTAAAATCTGACTTCTCTACAGTCCCTTCAGAAAGTATTCACACCTGTTTACTTTTTCCACATTTTGTTGTTACAGCCTGAATTTAAAATGGATTAAATTGCGATTTTGTGTCATTGATCTACACACAATACCCCATAATGTCAGTGGAATTATGTTTTTAGAAATGTTTACAAATTCATTTAAAAATGAAAAGCTGAAATGTCTTGAGTCTAAGTATTCAACCCTTTTGTTATGGCAAGCCTAAATAAGTTCAGGAGTAAAAATGTGCTTAACAAGTCACATAATAAGTTGCATGCACCTGTGTGCAATAATGGTGTTTTAACATGTTTTTTTAATTACTACCCAATCTCTGTACCCAACACATAGAATTATCTTTATGCTCCCTAAGTCGAGCAGTGAATTTCAAGCACAGATTCAACCACAAAGACCAGGGAGGTTTTCCTATGATTCGCAAAGCAGGGTGGAAGGGTAAAAAAAGCACACATTGAATATCCCTTTGAACATGGTGCAGTTATTAATTTTACACTTTAAAAAACACTAATATTTGTTGGAAATTGTCTTTCTGGGCCAGGCGTCAGTTAAACTGCAGTACCGAAAAACGATAGGAGCAGTTGATACTGTCCTGCTAGACCAGAACCCTGGCACCTTGTTTCCTGTGCAAGTTAATCCACTTGCAACACATTTCAAGCCTCCAAACAGTAGTGAATGGAAAGAGACGTGATACACAAAACACCAAAAAAATTTATGACATTCAGTGATTGTCATTAGGCCAGAATTTCAACTTTCCGCGAGCATCTCGGTGTCGGCCATTCATCCCTGCCTTGGCAAAATGTCAGTGTTTTTGTCCAACCACATCACATTTTGGAGCATATACAGTATCATCCATTCGCCAAAAGAATAATACACTTGTTGAACATGGCTGTAGCGATTAGTCTTGTATGTTTTCGTTTTCATCACTCACTCACTGTTAAGTTTGTCACGGGTCCCAACTTTAGCGTCCGCTATCCTGCTACAGAGCTTTTTGGTAACGGGATGCGCACGCATCACTGGAACGTGACGTCTTTGTAAACAAAAAAACTGGTCTATAGGCCTATTCACTACCTACTACCCCCCCTCCAGGTACTGTGTGACTCCTGGCTAGGGCAGATTTTTTTGGGTCAAGCAGTAGTGAAAAGTACCAGTCAAAAGTTTGGACACACCTACTCATTCCAGGGTTTTTCTTTTCATTTTACTATTTTCTACATTGTAGATTAATAGTGAAGACATCAAAACTATGAAATAACACATATGGAATCATGTAGTAGCCAAAAAAGTTTATTTTATATTTGAGATTCTACAAAGTAGCCACCCTTTGCCTTGATGACAGCTTTGCACACTCTTGGCATTCTCAACCAGCTTCACCTGTAATGCTTTTCCAACAGTCTTGAAGGAGTTCCCACATATGCTGAGCACTTGTTGGTTGCTTTTCCTTCACTCTGCGGTCCGACTCATCCCAAACCATCTCAATTGGGTTGAGGTCAGGGGGATTGTGGAGGCCGGGTCATCTGAGGCAGCACTCCATCACTCTCCTTCTTGGTAAAATAGCCCTTACACAGCCTGGAGGTGTGTTTGGTCATTGTCCTGTTGAAAAACAAATGATCGTCCCACTAAGCCCAAACCAGATGGGATGGCATATCACTGCAGAATGCTGTGGTAGCCATGCTGGTTTAGTGTGCCTTGAATTCTAAAGAAATCAGACGGTGTCACCAGAAAAGCACCCCCACACCATAACACCTCCTCCTCCATGCTTTACGGTGGGAAATACACATGCGGAGATCATCCGTTCCACACCGTGTCTCACAAAGACACGGCGGTTGGAACCAAAAATCTCAAATTTGGACTCCAGACTAAAGGACAAATGTCCACCTATCTATTGTCCATTGCTCATGTTTCTTGGCCCAAGCAAGTCTCTTCTTATTATTGGTGTCCTTTAGTAGTGGTTTCTTTGCAGCAATTCGACCATGAAGGCCTGAATCACACAGTCTCTACTGAATAGTTGATGTTGAGATGTCTGTTACTTGAACTCTGTGAAGCATTTATTTGGGCTGCAATTTCTGAGGCTGGTAACTCTAATGAACTTATCCTCTGCAGCAGAGGTAACTCTGGGTCTTCCATTAATTTTTACATTTACATTTTAGTCATTTAGCAGACGCTCTTATCCAGAGTGACTTACAGTTAGTGAGTGCATACATTTTTCATATTGGCCCCCCGTGGGAAACGAACCCACAACCCTGGCATTGCAAGGGCCATGCTCTACCAACTGAGCTACAGGGGACTACATTCCTGTGGCGGTCCTCATGAGAGCCAGTTTCATCATAGCGCTTGATGGTTTTTGCAACTACACTTGAAGAAATAGGTCCTCAACTGGCATCTTCATTAAATAGTACCCGCAAAACACCAGTCTCAACTCCGGGATGCTGACCTAGGTAGAGTTGCAAATAAAAAGTCCAGTGTCTGTTCTTTTGCCCATCTTAATCTTTTATTTTTATTGGCCAGTCTGAGATATGGCTTTTTCTTTGCAACTCTGCCTAGAAGGTCAGCATCCCGGAGTCGCCTCTTCACTGTTGACGTTGAGACTGGTGTTTTGCGGGTACTATTTAATGAAGCTGCCAGTTGAGAACCTGTGAGGCGTCTGTTTCTCAAACTAGACACTCTAATGTATTTGTCTTCTTGCTCAGTTGTGCACCGGGGCCTCCCACTCCTCTTTCTATTCTGGTTAGAGCCATACAATGTTTCAAGTTCATTGCAGACAGGCCATGCATAGCCAATGTTATTTATAGGATATTTTTACATGCAGGCTCAATGTTTTTATTTGTTGGCTTTATAGGATATTTTTACATAGTTGGCAGTAGAAGTTACTTTTTAGGTTCATCATTTTAATTTAGATTTGGATAGAATTTTTATTAACCTCATGACAATGATTTTGAGATATAAATTAAATGAAACTGTTCCACGAAAATGCACGTATGATAATCATAACTGGCACACAGATCAGTAGAAATGTTAAGATAAATTGGCATTCCACATGAAAGGTTGCCGACTCTTCGAGTAGCCTATTACCGGCAACTTCAGGAGAGTAATGGCAGAATCTGCGAAAGCCAGTAGGAGCGGGAGGAGGATGGTCAGGTTATTTTTTTTCTACTTTTGGTTATCTTGATATCTGACTCCCTCTTGAGTCATTTGTATCTTATTTCATCAAACGGTGCACTTTAAAGCATCAGAAAGCTCAATGAATATAGTTGATTTTATTAAAACACATAGGGTGTGTCTATATATGGAAAAATACACACTAAAAATGTTGACCAATCGATTGGTCGAAAGAACAGACTACTTTCGGTCGACAAAGATTTTTTTAGTTTGGGACAGCCCTACTCCTGGCCTCTAACCTCTGCCCTGTCTGTTTGCCCTGACAGCCTTGTGTGTGACCATGGTGGACATGGAAGCAGAGAGCAGCACGCAGCTGGAGGCCATGGAGGAGGAGGAGCCTCTCTTCAGTAACCTGGACCTCTTCCTCTTCACCCTCATCGCCGGCCTCATCATATACTGGTTCATGTCCCGCAAGAAGGCCGACCCCATCCCCGAGTTCAAGAAGCTCGACCAACCGTGAGTACCACTCGTTGTGTGCTAAATGCACACCAGGCGCTTGCTGTAAGTCTCTCACCGAATCCACCTAGTATTGGTGTTGAAATATTCACAAGGGGCTAACCATAGTGTTAAAAAGAGCACGATTACAGTATTATTACTGTATTACACATAGAATTAGGAATTAGAATATTAGAATGGACATGAAACTTATTATGATGGTCCAAAGGTCAACCATGGTTTGCCAGTGCTGGGATAAGATATTGTGTAAAACAATGAATGTGTAGTATTTCTCTGCTCTGTTTGTGTGTTTGCTAGCTAGCCAGCCAGTTTTAGAGGCATGCTTAAAAAAAAAAAAAAATGTATCTGCCAATATGCCAACAATCCATTCGAACAATGCAGTCAATCCACAGCCATACGCTGGCTTAAATCCGTTGATGATAGGACTTAGACAATCAAATCAAATTGTATTGGATGCATACACATATTTAGTAGATGTTATTGCGGGTGTAGCGAAATGCTTGTATTCCTAGCTCCAACAGTGTAGTAATATCTAACAATACACACATCTAAAATGTAAAAGAATGGAATTAAGAAATATAAAAATATTAGGATAAGCAATGTCGGAGTCCGGAGTGTGTGTGTGTGTGTGTGTGTGTAATGGGATGTATAGATAATAAGGATAATATGGATAGAATATGTAGTATATCTAGTACTCCTGAGTGGCGCAGTGGTCTAAGGCACTGCATCGCAGTGCTAACTGTGCCACTAGAGATCCTGGTTCACTAACTGTAAGTCGCTCTGGATAAGAGCGTCTGCTAAATGACTAAAATGTAAATGTAAATGTAAGAATAGTATATGTACAGCAATAGTTAAAAAGGATAGGCCTAGACTGGAATACAGTATAGATACAGTGAGGGAAAGAAGTATTTGATCCCCTGCTGATTTTGTACGTTTGCCCACTGACAAAGAAATGAACAGTCTATAATTTTAATGGTAGGTTTATTTGAACAGTGAGAGACAGAATAACAACAACAAAATCCAGAAAAACACATGTCAAAAATGTTATAAATTGATTTGCATTTTAATGAGGGAAATAAGTATTTGACCCCTCTCAATCAGAAAGGTTTCTGGCTCCCAGGTGTCTTTTATACAGGTAACGAGCTGAGATTAGGAGCACACTCTTAAAGGGAGTGCTCCTAATCTCAGCTTGTTACCTGTATAAAAGAGACCTGTCAACAGAAGCAATCAATAAATCAGATTCCGAACTCTCCACCATGGCCAAGACCAAAGAGCTCTCCAAGGATGTCAGGGACAAGATTGTAGACCTACACAAGGCTGGAATGGGCTACAAGACCATCGCCAAGCAGCTTGGTGAGAAGGTGACAACAGTTGGTGCGATTATTCGCAAATGGAAGAAACACAAAATAACTGTCAATCTCCCTCGGCCTGGGGCTCCATGCAAGATCTCACCTCGTGGAGTTGCAATGATCATGAGAATGGTGAGGAATCAGCCCAGAACTACACGGGATGATCTTGTCAATGATCTCAAGGCAGCTGGGTGAACTTGTTGTGGTCAGATGAGACCAAAATGGAGCTCTTTGGCATCAACTCAACTCGCCGTGTTTGGAGGAGGAGGAATGCTGCCTATGACCCCAAAAACACCATCCCCACCGTCAAACATGGAGGTGGAAATATTATGCTTTGGGGGTGTTTTTCTGCTTAGGGGACAGGACAACTTCACCACATCAAAGGGACGATGGACGGGGCCATGTACTGTCAAATCTTGGGTGAGAACCTCCTTCCCTCAGCCAGGGCATTGAAAATGGGTCGTGGATGGGTATTCCAGCATGACAATGACCCAAAACATACGGCCAAGGCAACAAAGGAGTGGCTCAAGAAGAAGCACATTAAGGTCCTGGAGTGGCCTAGCCAGTCTCCAGACCTTAATCCCATAGAAAATCTGTGGAGGGAGCTGAAGGTTTGAGTTGCCAAACGTCAGCCTCAAAACCTTAATAACTTGGAGAAGATCTGCAAAGAGGAGTCGGACAAAATCCCTCCTGAGATGTGGGAAAACCTGGTGGCCAACTACAAGAAACATCTGACCTCTGTGATTGCCAACAAGGGTTTTGCCACCAAGTACTAAGTCATGTTTTGCAGAGGGGTCAAATACTTATTTCCCGAATTAAAATGCAAATAAATTTATAACATTTTTGACATGCGTTCTTTTCTGGATTTTGTTGTTGTTATTCTGTCTCTCACTGTTCAAATAAACCTACCATTAAAATTATAGACTGATCATTTCTTTGTCAGTGGGCAAACGTACAAAATCAGCAGGGGATCAAATACTTTTTTTCCCTCACTGTATGAAGTTGTTAACAGTATGTAAACATTATTAAAGTGACCAGTGTTCCATGACTATGTACATAGGGCAGCAGCCTCTAAGGTGCATGGTAGAGTAACCGGGTGGTAGCAGGCTAGTGACAGTGACTAAAGTTCAGGACAGGTACTGGGCGGGGGCCAGCTAGTGGTGACTATTTAACAGTATGATGGCCTTGAGATAGAAGCTGTTTTTCAGTCTCTCGGTCCCAGCTTTGATGCACCTGTACTGACCTAGCCTTCTGGATAGTAGCGGGGTGAACAGGCCGTGGCTCGGGTGGCTGAGGTCCTTGATGCCGTACCAGGCGGTGATACAGCCCGACAGGATGCTCTCAATGGTGCATCAGTAAAATTTTGTGAGGGTCTTAGGGGCCAAGCCGAACTCCTGAACTAGCATTCACAACTTTCCAAGAAAACAAAATCAGACATTTATATTCTGTTTACAGTGCTTTCGGGAAAGTATTCAGACCCCTTGACTTTTTCCACATTTTGTTACGTTACAACCTTATTCTAAAATTGATTAAATTGTTTTTTTCTCTCATCAATCTACACACAATACCCTATAATGACAAAGCACTTAAAAATAAATAAATAAATTCATATTTTCAAAAGTATTCAGACCCTTTACTCAGTACTTTGTTGAAGCACCGATTACAGCCTCGAGTCTTCTTGGGGATGACGCTACAAGCTTGGCACACCTGTATTTGGGGAGTTTCTCCCATTCTTCTCTGCAGATCCTCTCAAGCTCTGTCAGGTTGGATGGGGAGCGTTGATGCACAGCTATTTTCAGGTCTCTCCAGAGATGTTCAATTGGGTTCAAGTCCGGGCTCTGGCTGGGCCACTCAAGGACATTCAGAGACTTGTCCCGAAGCCACTCCTGTGTTGTCCTGTTGGAAGGTGAACCTTCACCCCAGTCTGAGGTCTTGAGCGCTCTGGAGCAGGTTATCTTGAAGGATCTCTCTGTACTTTGCTCCGTTCATCTTTCACGCGATCTTGACTAGTCTCCCAGTCCCTGCCACCACCATGCTTCACCGTAGGGATGGTACCAGGTTTCCTTCAGACGTGACCCTTTGGCATTCTGGACAAATAATTAAATCTTGGTTTCATCAGACCAGAGAATCTTGTTTCTCATGGTCTGAGAGTCCTTTAGGTGCCTTTTGGCAAACTCCAAGCGGGCTGTCATGTGCCTTTTACTGAGGAGTGGCTTCCGTCTGGCCACTCTACCATAAAGGCCTGATTGGTGGAGTGCTGCAGAGATGGTTGTCCTTCTGGAAGGTTCTCCCATTTCCAAAGAGGAACTATGGGGCTCTGTCAGAGTGACCATCGGGTTCTTGGTCACCTCCCTGACCAAGGCCCTTCTCCACCAATTGCTCAGTTTGGCCGGGCGGCCAGCTCTAGAAAGAGTCTTGGTGGTTCCAAACTTCTTCAGTTTAAGAACGATTGAGGCCACTGTGTTGTTGGTGACCTTCAATGCTGCAGACATTTTTAGGTACCCTTCCCCAGATCTGTGCCTCGACACAATCCTGTCTCGGAGCTCTACGGACAATTCCTTCAACCTCATGGCTTGGTTTTTGCTCTGACATGCACTGTCAACTGTGGGACCTTATATAGACAGGTGTGTGCCTTTCCAAATCATGTCCAATCAATTGAATTTACCACAGGTGGACTCCAATTAAGTTGTAGAAACACCTCAAGGATGATCAATGGAAACAGGATGCACCTGAGCTCAATTTTCGAGTCTCATAGCAAAGGGTCTGAATACTTATGTAAATAAGGTGTTTCTGTTTTTTATTTGTAATAAATTTGCAAACATTTCTAAACCTGTTTTCGTTTTGTCATTATGGTATATTAATCCATTTTAGAATAAGACTGTAACGTAACAACATTTTGAAAAAGGGAAGGGATCTGAATACTGTATATTTTAGAGCAGCGTTTCCCAAACTCTGTCCTCAGGATTCCAAGGGTTGCACGTTTTTTGATGGTTAGTTGATTTTTTGATTCAGCTGTGTAGTGTTAGGGTAAAAACCAAAACGTCCACCCCTTGGGGTCCCGAGGACCGAGTTTGGGAAACACTGTTTTAGGGGCTATTTGTACGGAAAATTTGTATAAAACCTGTATAAATTGTATTTATAATTATATCACTATATTTTAGGTTGACTATAATTCCATTATACAATTTCTGATACATCACATGCCTTTTATTTTCATGCTTTAGTAAAAAGTATGCCTCTACTGCCATTCATTCCAATTAGACTGGTTTTGGATTTCTCCCTGACCAAGATGGCTGCCATTATGGAACTTTGAAGGGTTTATGACATAGCCCCTCTAGTAATTTAATAGGATCTCTACAGTATTACTACTATATTACTATTATCTCTATGGGCCTAACTAAATCCTAGTTTTCATCTGCTTGTTGTTCCAGGAAAGCACTGTGCCTTTTGTTTACGTAATGCTTTTACGTTGGGGTTTAGGGTTGGAAGCACACAATGCATCATGGTTTAGAGATCGGTTTACTAGGGCACACCTCGTTAGTATCGTGGCAAGGAAACCAATCACGAAGCGGATTGACATTATTTCGGAAAATAGCCCTAATGTTGGAAACAAACATTATGTTGTCATCCAGAGTCATTTTCCAAGCTATAGCACACAATATGTTACAGACAGCAGGTTTTTAAAGGACCAAAGAGTTTGTTCTGCTTCGTGTTTTCATTTTTTCCCTGCCCCCCAAAAATCACAATACTGGTATCGTCAAAGCCCGACCAGTTTATAGTGCTGGTTTGTATTTGCTGAGGGAGGGGTTATGATGTACCATACCATAATGTGGACTTAAATACACGGTGCTGTAATGGGAGTCTATTTTTGCATTGATTAAGCTGCTGTTTGGCAAAGTAAAGGCCTCGTCTTGTTTAGTGTATTGTTACTGTTCACGAAAGAGGACATAAATAATTTCTCAATGTGTTCATATACCTCAAAGGTGGTCTAAAGTTGAGCGTAGTCCATAGTGTGAATGTAAAATTAATGGAAGTGATTGGCAGTGCACTTATTACCTAATTAGAGGTAATAAGTCAGTGCAATCACATTCTATTGCTACAAGTAGAGGTGAAGGGTGAGCCAAAACTGCCTGTGCGTCAGAGTGCCTCACGCGCCTGTGGTGACCTTTGTTTTCTTTTGCTGGAGGGCCCCTCTCCCCCTCCTTGAGTAGCTTCCCCTGGGCTGTCATGCTTCCCCCCCCACCCTCCTCGTCACTTATCTTATCAGTGACTGAGGTTTGGCCTGTGCTTTGCTCACAGTTCAGCGGATAGGAGAGCTGCCGCAGAGAGATGAAACTTCGTACCCCGAAATCTGGACTTTTCAATGAATTTCGTTCAAAGAAACTCACACGCATCGCATGTGAGCCAAGTCTACTGCTTGTGCTTTCATAGTATTTTTTTTTCTGAGAACCTCCAATCGCCCCCTGGCACCCAATGACGTGAACAGATTCTTCTCCATTCAAGGATTTTGTGGTTAGATCAGTTGATAGCTGCTTAACTCTGTGTGGTGTTTAAGTTTGTATGGGATGCCCCGGCTTGAGGACAAAAGCATGTTTCCCACACACTGCTCTTAGTTGTGAATGCAATTCATATGCACTGTGTGGGGCCCCATTTCATGGTGTGTTTCAGCATGGATCCCACGTCTGACTAGTAGTAGGCCTACACTCCCATTCTGGCTCTTGAATGATCCCTAGTGTTGTTCATTTGTTTTGGTCAAATGGACTTGAGACCCGAGCCGTGGATGTTAGTCATTCTGCATGCAATGCGGCACCGTGTAGCGTCGTTCCACGTCAAAGTACAAGAGGATTTCGACACCCGCCATTGTCAGATTGTTCCGAAATCGTTTCTGTAATTTGTAACAGATACGATTAGCATTCCTGAAGCATATTACATTTTTTTTGTATGATTATTTTATAAACTATACAAAACATACACATACAAATGACAACATCATACAAACATCAACTACATCACACCTGCCCAGACCAGGGTGTCCGTGGGTCCTTAAAGTCTTCAATTAATTGATCTAAATTCAAATACATTTTTAAAAGGTCTTAAAAATCAAGTAGACCGGGAAATGGACACACATTTTTATTAGGTTCCGTTTACGTTGTGCAGAGGCGATGTAAATAATGGGTGATAGGATCGTGATTTACTTCAATGGAAGGAACGCATTTTAGCTTGAGTCACTCGCAGAGCGGAACCACACTCTGTAATGTTCCCGCAGCGGTCAGAAGTCAGCGAGACACTCGTGACTTCTGACCACAGCTCGTGTATTTATCTATTAGCTAGCAGAGATTGGCTGTGGTGAAGTAGTAACGGAGGTCGACTTGAAACTACGGTAGACAGTTAACGTTAGTCTGCAGCTACCACGGGAAAGTGCAAATTCAACGAGAACTGGTTGGAGAACAGCATTTTTGCTTCGTGGTTAAAATCAGTTGAAGGGAATCAATACGAAGCACGCTGTATCTTTTGCAAGAAGTCCTTCAACTTGGCACTATGATGTTTGACGAAAGCCTCAACCAAACGACAAAAAGTAAACAACTGGACCTGCATATACGCTATTGGGAGGGAAATCACGTTCAGTCAAGTTACCTGGGGTCGCAGTTCATGGGGCATGCAACAGCTCGGGATTTACTGCAACATTTCAAAGTAAGTTTTCAGTCGATTTATTGAAATATTGTTAATGTTATTTATATTATGTATTAGCAAATGTTAGTTAATTGTTATTGTTACGTTCACATTGCCATAATTAGCTAATGAGAAAAAATATGTATCAGGATCTATGAACAGTATGGTGGTGCTCAGCTGGTTGTTGTGGGGAGCTGCGGCCTCAACACCCTACACAACGCTTTCAAATGTGGCTTCTCCATGTGGCAGCTGGAAAAGGTTCTGAGGGCCATGCACATTCTTTTCCACAATGTGCCAGCAAGGAGGGAGGACTACACTGCTCTCACCAAATCCTTGGTCTTCCCGTTACATTCTGTGGCCACTGGTGAATTAAGAACCTGCCTGTGGTGGAGAGGGCCATAGAAGTATGGCAATCAATGGTGAAGTATGTGGATGTGGTGAGAACCAAGAAGCTCCCAACCCCTGGAATAGGGTCGTTTGACACCATAGAAAAGCCCAGCAAGATCAGCTCATCTCGGCCAAACTGCAGTTCTTCATGGCTGTCTCCAGGACTTTCAGTCCCTTTTTGACCAAGTACCAGACTGACGAGCTAGTGATGCCATTCCTCTGCAAAGGGTTGATAAAGGTAATTATTTATATTTTAGCTCTGCACAATTTGGTATTGCCATTTGATTTCAACTCTCTTATCACTGATTGTACTATTGATGATATGAAGCTTATGATAGAGGTGATGATAAAGATAAGAGAGTTGTGGAAATATACATGTATTTAATGATGAATGTGGTTAAAGGGGTATTTGCATTACATTTTGAGCTTTCCTGTTGGCATAGTCTGCTTAGGCGTTCTGTCAAGAGGGAGCTCCTCCAGAACATCACTCCACTGCAGATGATCAGACTGGATGTCGCTGACCAAAATAATTGGGTCCGCCCGAAGGAAGTTGACAGGCTTGCGTGCCGAGTCAGTCCTCAAGGTAATGTGAGAATTTAAAGTATTACTTTCTATCAAATTATGGTGAGGATAGTTTTCTATTGTATTAAGTCATTCAGCACTATTTACGGCCCATTATCCCAGCTGAGAAAAAACAGTGTAGGAGAGCTCACTGTCCTAGAGTTTAGGAGGGACTGCATGAAGGGTATGTCAAACATCGAAAAGAAAGTGCAGGACAAGAGCCCCCTGAAATACCCCACCGTAAGACGGATGGCGTGTTTGGAACCCACTGTCATGTACCCAGACTGGTGCCAGGAAAGGATGAGCAGTCTTGTGCATATGTTTCTGCTAGACAAGCAGTTGTCAGGAGGTTTCTCTGCTGGTAGGAGTAGTTCTGGAAGAGGTTTTGTTCAGGATTTATTACCAAATGTATACACAATTATAACTTATGTCTGAAGTAATATAATGATGAATCATCTAAATAATAGTTTTCACTTATTTCCTTTAATCTGTTTTGTTACAGGTGATGTGAGCACTTCCTCTCTTTCCAGCCCACAGAGACGAGGCTGGATGTGTTCCTGCATGGCTTCCTCTGCCAATCCTACCCTGAGCTTTGGGGTTTCTGTAAGAAGCTGCTTCTTTTGTCCCATGGGCAGGCAGCCGTCGAGAGAGGCTTCTCCATCAACAAGGTGGAAACCTGTAACATGCAGGAGGGTACAGTCATCGCCCAGAGACAGATGTGATTATGTCACAGTCTGTGGTGGTGTTGTTAAGGTCCCTCTCACCAAGGAGCTGCTGACCTCTGCTGGATCAGCAAGGTCAAAATACAGAGCACACCTGGACCAGTAGAAGAGGAAGAGCGAAAGCGCTGTGCAAGGGCAGAAGAGAAAAGCTGCGGAGGACCATATAGATGAGCTGGGGGAAAAAAAGAAGAAACTCTGCTGGAGGTATCTGGCAGCCTGGAGAAGGATGCAGACAAATTTGCAGAGGGAAGATCCGGCACCTTGATGTCTCAGCACATCACCAAGTCCAACACCCTCAGGAGGAGATATGAGGAGAAAATATTTTAATTAAAACAAGTGGAAGCAGAGTTGGAGAGTAAGGCCACAGAACTAAGACACATGCCATGATAAAAGAGAGAGAGGACAGCAAGTCATGTTTCTTCCCTCCATTTTGAGCATAGTTGAAATTACAGTTGTCCCAGGTCCAGTGGATTGGCACCAGCAATTATTGTTTTGTTTTTATATGCAGCTAACGTTGCACTGTTGGTTACAATGTCAACACTGTACGTTAAATGTTTCCTTGTTAATGAACACATTAATTTTGTATCTTGTAAAATACATTAGTTTATACTGGATTAAGCTTACATTTTCATTAATTGTAATTTCGTTAGATATGCTCCAACTTTCCCTCTGACTTGTGCCAACATCGGTTCTTTTTAAGTCTTGGTTCCAATAGTTTATATATTTTTCTAAGAGATTGTCAGTTGGATATGCTCTCTGCAAGGTTTTGTATATCTTCCCTATATGAACATCCTTTTCTGACTGAAATAAGATTCCCTCAAGGTTGCTCTGATATCCAAAAGATTTCAAATTGACATTGCGTGATATGTAACTTTTAAGTTGCATGTATTTTAAATTTCAGTCCAAAATTACTTTTTAAGTCTGTCATGGAAATAAATGTATTTCCTGTTCCCAAGTCATGAAACATTATTTTGTTTTGTTTTTAAACAAATCAAAATATATTTTATATTTTAGATACTTTGAAGTAGCCACCCTTTGCCTTGATGACAGCTTTGCACACTCTTGGCATTCTCTCAAACAGCTTTATGAGGTAGTCACCTGGAATGCATTTCAATTAACAGGTGTGCCTTGTTAAAAGTTAATTTGTGGAATGTCTTTCCTTCTTAATGCGAACGTTACTCACCCTAGCCTGACGGTAACACTTGAGTAATACTTACTAGTAAATGGAAAGGAAATGAATAAATAAACAAACACAATTCTGTGAGTCATGTTACAGCCAGGGATATTTACGCAGCAAAAAGTGGGCTGATGATGCAAAATGCATCATATGCACCATCACACTTTTAGATTTTTATTGAATGTTCTCTGTCATGAAACTTAACTGCTGACATGCACACTTTTGGGGGGGAATGTTTCTACAGGGGACTAATTAACAATATACTCCTATGTTTTTTGAGTAAAATATCCTTTTAAAAGAATGTCAGGACAGGGAGGACACTGTTAGACCATGTGTTACATCATTGGCCTTGCTAAGCACCTTACACCCCCCCACCCCCCCCCTTACATTACCCAGTGTTTATTTAAGATATAGAGGACATCCGTCAACTCTCAAACTCTCGGCTTGGATTCTATTCACATTGAAGAGAGTTGTAGCAGAGGCACTGCGACAACATTTTAATTTACATAATCTTTTACATTTACATTAGCAATGGAATATCATGTGACGAGAGAGGGTTCGGGGGCAAAGAATGGTCTTGCTCTGCAGTTTTAAATTTACCGCAAATATCCCAGTATAGCCACTAGCCATTAAGCATGCTTTTCACTAACTATTCAACTATGCAAGCAACTTTTCATCTTAACCATATTACTCTATTGAATAATGCAAGCAAACCACATTACACTCTTGAATAATGCAACAATTCACAAGCGTGCAGACAAAGGGTTTATTTTCATATCCGAACACTCATTACATTTTAACTTCAAGAAAAAAGCACAGTTACTAAAGCTAACAGCATGCTTTATCATGTAACGCTAGCCTATCAGAAATGAACGGTTACCCCTCTCATATGAATAATAAAGTACAGTAGACCTACCTTACAACATTAGAACAAACCAGGCTTCATTTTTAACAATATCATGCAAATCATTCCGTGTGGTAAAAGCAAATTGCGAGAAAAAAAAAACTTGGGTAATTCACTGGGGAGTTGAGATCAGCTGTTTTACGTGGCTCAGTGCAGCCAGCCAGCACCATTGACTGTTTTTTATAAAAACATTTACATTACGCTGACAATTTCAGAATGTAACAGGCTGTTACTGCAAGTTCAGGTAGAACATCTATAAAACAAGTCTCAAATAATAAGGAAAATGTCTATACATTTCAGCTGTTTCAAAAACACTGCTCTGCTGTTACGATTGTTATTGTAGGAGTGTTTGGCAATTCTGTTTACACTGCCTTGATTGGAGGGGGGCAACTGTCGGCCAGTGACATGCGCTACCTCCGGAAGTAGGGTACGAGACGTGACAAGTGAACAAGTTTACAATGCAGTAAAAGGTCTAGCCGAGGGTATTTGCTCAATCTCTAGGCAATCTCTCGTAGTGAGAATAGGTTCTTAAACAATATAGCCTGCCGTTCTTTTAGCCAACTCCTCTGTTGTGTTGTTCACTGTCATGCCAAGTAATCTGGCAACGAGGCTATAGGAAAGTGTGAAGGTCCTCCAATGACATGCTTGTAGCATTCCTATTAATGTGCATAGTGTGATGATAAACTATTCGTGTGAAAAGTGATCGTTTGGTCCCTGTACTAGGCGTGTGCTTTTCTTGCTTGTGAAAAGCATCATTGATTTGCTGTGTTTTATGTCCCAGCAGATAATGGTGAAATATTGATTTTTCAGTGCATGATTTTCTCAATAGACTTTGGAAGTACATAACATTTGTCTCCTTTTTCTTTCAGAGCACCTTCTACTCAAGAGACTAGTTTTATTGAGAAGATGAAGAAAACAGTGAGTGTTTTTCAATTTTTCAGTATATTGGGGGTGGGAAGGATAATGGTCTAGCTTCTACACTGGCTTTACATAATGGTTCTTAGGAAGAGGACGGCTTGATGGATTGCAGTGGATCCTCCTGACTCCTCAGTCCAGACGTGGGTTCAAATGCTATTTGAAATCATTTAAAATATGTTCTGGGCAGGATTGAGCTTTTCTGGTACAATAGAATCTATAGAATAGTCGAAATGGTGAAAACCCCGCCCATCTGGCAATCCAGGCAGAAAAGAGTAAATGCTAAAAGTATTTTAACCTAGGTCTGCGCAGTACTAGCTCTGACCATGAGAAATTGATATACACTACCAGTCAAAGGTTTGGACACACCTACTCATTCAAGGTTTTTTCTTTATTTTTACATTGTAGAATAATAGTGAAGACATCAAAACTATGAGATAACACATGGAATCATGTAGTAACCAAAAAAGTGTTAAACAAATCAAAATATATTTTATATTTGAGATTCTTCAAATAGCCACCCTTTGCCTTGATGACAGCTTTGCATGCTCTTGGCATTCTCTCAATCAGCTTCATGAGGTAGTCACATGGAATGCATTTCAATTAACAGGTGTGCCTTCTTAAAAGTTAATTTGTGGAATTTTCTTCTTAATGCGTTTGAGCCAATCAGTTGTGTTGTGACAAGGTAGGCTCAAATAAGCAAAGAGAAACGACAGTCCATCATTACTTTAAGACATGAAGGTCAGTCAATCCGGAATATGTGAAGAACTTTGAACGTTTCTTCAAGTGCAGTCGCAAAACCATCATGTTACATCGCTATGATGTCATGAGGACCGCCACAGGAAAGGAAGACCCAGAGTTACCTCTGCTGCAGAGGATAAGTTCATTAGAGTTACCAGCCTCAGAAATTGCAGCCCAAATAAATGCTTCATAGAGTTCAAGTCACAGACACATCTCAACATCAACTGTTCAGAGGGGACTGTGTGAATCAGGCCTTCATGGTCGAATTGCTGCAAAGAAACCACTACTAAAGGACACCAATAAGAAGAAGAGACCTGCTTGGGCCAAGAAACACGAGCAATGGACATTAGACCAGTGGAGTCCAAATTGGAGATTTTTGGTTCCAACCGCCGTGTCTTTGTGAGACGCGGTGTGGGTGAACGGATGATCTCCGCATGTGTAGTTCCCACCGTAAAGCATGGAGGAGGAGGTGTTAAGGTGTGGGGGTGCTTTGCTGGTGACACTGTCTGTGATTTTTTTTAGAATTCAAGGCACACTTAACCAACATGTCTACCACAGCATTCTGCAGCGATACGCCATCCCATCTGGTTTGGGCTTAGTGGGACTATCATTTGTTTTTCAACAGGACAATGACCCAAAACACACCTCCAGGCTGTGTAAGGAGAGTGATGGAGTGCTGCATCAGATGACCTGGCCTCCACAATCCCCCGCCCTCAACCCGTTTGGGATGAGTCGGACCGCAGAGTGAAGGAAAAGCAGCCAGCAAGTGCTCAGCATATGTGGGAACCCCTTCAAGACTGTTGGAAAAGCATTCCAGGTGAAGATGGTTGAGAGAATGCCAAGAGTGTGCAAAGCTGTCATCAAGGCAAAGGGTGGCTATTTGAAGAATCTCAAATATAAAATATATTTTGATTTGTTTAACACTTGTTTGGTTACTACATGATTCCATATGTGTTATTTCATAGTTTTGATGTCTTCACTATTATTCTACAATGTAGAAAATAGTAAAAATAAAGAACAACCCTTGAATGAGTAGGTGTGTCCAAACTTTTGACTGGTACTGTAGGCTTGAGTAAGCAAGTGTGATTTGGCTGCAAAGTCCTCAGATATCAGAAGGTGAAATAAATACAATAATGATGGTATTGTACAACGTTATTTAGTTTGGTGTCTGTTGCTCACTGTCGAATGATGTATCACGGGAACCATAAATGGTGAAATACACTGAGTATACAAAAAAGAAGACCTGCTCTTTCCATGACATAGACTGACCGGGTGAAAGCTATGATCCCTTATTGATGTCACTTGTTAAATCCACTTCAATCAGTGTAGATGAAGGGGAGGAGACTGGTTAAAGAAGGATTTTTAAGCCTTGAGACCATATAGAGCCCAACACTGTGATAATAAAAATGAATGGTGGAAAAACTATTGGAACCATTTCCCTGTTTGCCCGCTATTTTTTATGGGTATTATGACTCATACTGTGGTACTCTATTGAGACATGGATTATGTATGTGTGACATTCAGAGGGTGAATGGGCAAGACAAAAGATTTAGGTGCCTTTGAACGGGGTATTGTAGTAGGTTCCAGGCGCACCGGTTTGTCAAGAACTGCAACGCTGCTGGGTTTTTCATGCTCAACCGTTTCCTGTATCAAGAATGGTCCACCACTCAAAGGACATCCAGCCAACTTGACATAACTGTGGGAAGCATTGGAGTCAACATGGGCCAGAATCCCTGGAGTTTTTTTCCTGGCTGCCAGGTCATGTGGTCAGTAACATTGTTGCTGCTATTTCCCTCTCCAGGGTAGGAACATCGTGGTATTCTACGGCTCTCAGACAGGCACGGGCGAGGAGTTTGCCAACCGGCTGTCCAAAGACGCCCAGCGCTACGGCATGAAGGGTATGGCTGCCGACCCCGAGGAATACGACATGGTAACTAACTAACGACATTCCTATATCAGCGTTTATATGGTTGAAAGGAACACACTTAGGGCGTTGAAATTCGTTACACTGGTTCCGTTTTTCTGGATCGTTTGAGAATTTTACAAAATTGTTATTTTCAGAAGATCTGAAAATAACCGTTTCAGGGTGCGATTTGCATTCTACATGACGTTAGCAAGCTAGCTTGTTTACAATGGGCAAAAAAGTACCATGCGACTCATGTTGCCGCGTCACAACACCTGGTACTCTGGTCCTGGGTCTTGGACCCACTACTCACACTGGTCCAGGATTCACTTCAATCAGGGTTTGTTTGCATTTCACACAGGCTTTATAGCGCGGATCAGTATTAGTCTCTCTTGAGCCAAGGACCTGTTCTGTAAAATTGAAAAGCTAATAGTGCCCTGAATGGTATACAGCACGTGTGATAGCGAATCTCTCTAATGTCCTGGCATCTTCTAATCCACAGTGTGAGCTGACCCGTCTGGCTGAGATTGACAACTCCCTGGCCATCTTCTGCATGGCCACTTACGGAGAGGGAGACCCCACGGACAACGCCCAGGACTTCTATGACTGGCTGCAGGAGACCGACGGGAAACTGGATGGAGTCAACTACACCGTGAGTATCTCTAGGTCTCTCTCGCTCGCTCTCTCTCCTCTCCCCCCATCATTCATAATCAGGGCCAGGAGTTTGCCCAATTAAAACTCCAATTGGCTCCATTCACAAACATTTGCCAAGCGTTCACTTTCAAATGTGTATTTCACATGGTTGAACTTTAGTGTGAGACCGAGATGAGTTATGCCAACATGCAAAAAATACATTTACATTTTAGTCATTTAGCAGACGCTCTTATCCAGAGCGATTTACAGTTAGTGAGTCGTGGCTTTATGTGTATGGTTGAGTTCTAGCTTCGGCCATAGCTGACATGCGTGCCGTCCTGGCTGGTTGGGCATTGTTGAGGTCGGTCCAACGGTCCTGCCCTCAATGGGGTGAAGAATTTTACTTCTGACTGAAGCGAATCTGGCCTGGCACTCTGAATGGTCACTTGGGCTCCTTTCACTCCCTGCCATTGTCTTTCTGTCCTAGACTGGAAAGACAGCACTAATTACACTGAATGAAAGATGATAAACTTTCACAATGTACTAGCAGCAGGTGCTTGCGTTCAGTGTGTGTGCATGTCTCAGTGTGTCTTGTGTGCGTGTTTAAATGCTGTGTACATAGTATACAATATGTTGAACATGAGTGTTTTTAAACTGGGAGTGACTGATGTTGACATGTCTCTCCCTGCAGGTGTTTGCGTTGGGTAACAAGACATATGAACACTACAATGCCATGGGGGCTTACGTGGACAAGAGGCTGGAGGAGCTGGGAGCCAAGAGGGTCTTCGACCTGGGCATGGGAGACGACGACGGCAAGTGAGTGAGGCTGCGTTGGAGGGGGGTGCGTCCCAATTTCCTTTCTCCTGAAGAGTGCACTAGTTTATTACTTCCCAGAAATCTAAAGGCATTGGATTGGTGGAGGCATGGGCTAATGGGAGTTTCCACCGTTTCTTATACCAGTCATTTCCTTTCAAATCAGTGAAGGGAAGTGAATGAGTGCACACTTTGGGAGGAAGGAGAGATAATTGGGAAATAACCTTGGATCGCTCCCGAATCAAAGTGGGACTGATGTTTTCAGACCCTTAATGTAGAGATCCAAATGAATGGCCAAATGATGGAAATGGGAGTTGATAAGAGGGTGTTTTCTACTTATTTTCATCGTTCAGCCTGGAGGAGGACTTTGTGACATGGAGGGAGCAGTTCTGGCCAGCCATGTGCGAGCACTTTGGAGTGGAGGCTTCAGGAGAGGACTCCAGGTACTTAGCCCAATTTATCGTCTTTATCACATTCTCATTTTCCCTCCTCAATTCACACACACAAAGAGTATGGAAGGAGTGATGTGCAGATTAACTCTCGCTCCACATTAGCATTCGTCAGTACGAGCTCAAGGAGCACAATGACATCAACATGAACAAGGTGTACACAGGAGAGTTGGGGCGTCTGAAGAGCTTTGAGACCCAGAAACCGTGAGTTCTTCTACCCCATCCTCTTCACTTATCACTGCTACAGAGTGTCTGTCATTCATGTTTTATAGATTTCTCACTCAAAACTAGTATTACTGCCCCCTAGTGGAGCTAAAGGGGATTTCCTTGTTGGAACGCTAAAGTGCAACACTGCTTCATCCGTCGGTGTTCACCTCTATGATTTACCTCATGTTGTCTCTGCATACTGATGTGCACAGTTCACTGGTTTGAAATTCTAATGATTATTTTCCCCCCAGGCCTTTTGATGCAAAAAACCCCTTCCTGGCTCCAGTCACTGTTAACCGCAAGCTCAACAAAGCAGGTGACAGGCATCTCATGCACCTTGAAGTGGACATTACAGGCTCCAAGATTAGGTAAGAGAGAGAGCCGTAACTTTGTCTTTGTATCATTACCAATCTATCTCTACCTCCCAGACAGTATTTCCTTAAAAATAATAGGCTACACTTCTTTGATGAAATGGTGCCTTTTCACATAGTGGAAAGATGACTTGAAAACCCTTTGTCATTCTGTCTTTGTAGATATGAGTCGGGAGACCACGTTGCCGTCTATCCCACCAATGACACAGCAATCGTGAACAAACTGGGACAGATCCTTGGCGTGGACCTTGATACGGTTATCTCTCTCAATAACCTTGATGGTACGGCACTGACCTGACGCAACACCTTCACTCAGTCCTCCGAATATCTCTCGATGTCTTTTGAAGATCCTTAAACACAAACATTCTGTTTGGACATCTCTTGAAATGTTACTCTCACTGTATTTACTTTTTTAGAAGCAGAAGAAGGTTTTGTGTAATCACCAACTGTGTCTTATTACTTTAAACCTTAGGGTCGGTTTCCCTTACCCAGATTAAGCCTAGTCCTGGACTAAAAAGAAAAAGCTTAATTGAGAATACTTTTTAGTCCGAGATTAGGCTTAATCTGTGTCTGGGGAAACTGTCCTTTAATGTATAACCAATGTTAATGTGATGTTATCTGATGCTGTTTATCAGAGGAGTCCAATAAGAAGCACCCGTTCCCTTGCCCCACCACCTACCGTACGGCTCTGACCCACTACCTGGACATCATCCACCCGCCTCGCACCAACGTCCTGTACGAGCTGGCCCAGTACGCCACCGACCCCAAGGAGCAGGAGAACATGCGCAAGATGGCCTCGTCTGCTCCCGAGGGCAAGGTGTGTGGCTCTGACACCGTGTTAACTGATCTCTTCTCTCTACTATTCTAATCAAAGTAGTCAAGATTACCTCAACATACACAAGATGGGTTATTGGTAGTGGGAAAGTACGCTTAAGCCTCAGGGTTGGGGTCAATTCAATGTCAATTCAGGAAGCAAACTTGAGAAAGCATTGAGAAAAATTGGAATTAGAATTTAAATGTACTTCCTGACTGAATTGTAATGGAATTGACCCCAAACTTGATAAGCCTATAACACAATGTGAAAAGTTTCTCCTAAGCATACAGTGGCTTGCGAAAGTATTCACCCCCTTGGCATTTTTCCTATTTTGTTGCCTTAAAACCTGGAATTAAAATTGATTTTTGGGGGGTTTGTATCATTTGATTTACACAACATGCAAGATGCAAAATATTTTTTATTGTGAAACAAACAAGAAATAAGACCAAAAAACTGAACTTGAGCGTGCATAACTATTCATCCCCCCAAAGTCAATACTTTGTAGAGCCACCTTTTGCAGCAATTACAGCTGCAAAAATTACGTCATTTAGCAGACGCTTTTATCCAAAGCGACTTACAGTCATGCGTGCATACATTTTTGTGTATGGGTGGTCCCGGGGATCGAACCCACTACCTTGGCGTTACAAGCGCCGTGCTCAACCAGCTGAGCTACAGAGGACCACGGGGGTCTCTTGGGGTATGTCTCTATAAGCTTGGCACATCTAGCCACTGGGATTTTTGCCCGTTCTTCAAGGCAAAACTGCTCCAGCTCCTTCAAGTTGGATGGGTTCCGCTGGTGTACAGCAATCTTTAAGTCATACCACAGATTCTCAATTGGATTGAGGACTAGGCCATTCCAAGACATTTAAATGTTTCCCCTTAAACCACTCGAGTGTTGCTTTAGCAGTATGCTTAGGGTTATTGTCCTGCTGGAAGGTGAACCTCCTTCCCAGTCTCAAATCTCTGGAAGACTGAAACAAGTTTCCCTCAAGAATTTCCCTGTATTTAGCACCATCCATCATTCCTTCAATTCTGACCAGTTTCCCAGTCCCTGACGATGAAAAACATGGTGTTCTCGGGGTGATGAGCGGTGTTGGGTTTGCGCCAGACATAGCGTTTTCCTTGATGGCCAAAAAGCTCAATTTTAGTCTCATCTGACCAGAGTACCTTCTCCCACATGCCTTTTGGCAAACACCAAACGTGTTTGCTTATTTTTTTATTTTTAAGCAATGGCTTTTTTCTGGCCACTCTTCCGTAAAGCCCAGCTTTGTGGAGTGTACGGCTTAAAGTGGTCCTATAGACAGATACTCCAATCTCCATTGTGGAGCTTTGCAGCTCCTTCAGGGTTATCTTTGGTCTCTTTGTTGCCTCTCTGATTAATGCCCTCCTTGCCTGGTCTGGGAGATTTGGTGGGAAGCCCTCTCTTGGCAAGTTTGTTGTGGTGCCATATTCTTTCAATTTTTTAATAATGGATTTAATGGTGCTCCGTGGGATGTTCAAAGTTTCGGAGATTTTTTTATAACCCAACCCTGATCAGTACTTCTCCACAACTTTGTCCCTGACCTGTTTGGAGAGCTCCTTGGTCTTCATGGTGCCGCTTGCTTGGTGGTGCCCCTTGCTTAGTGGTGTTGCAGACTCTGGGACCTTTCAGAACAGATGTGTATATATACTGAGATCATGTGACACTTAGATTGCACACAGGTGGACGTTATTTAATTAATTATGTGACTTCTGAAGGTAATTGGTTGCACCAGATCTTATTTAGGGGCTTCATAGCAAAGGGGGTGAATACATATGTACGCACCACTTTTCCGTTATTTATATTATAGAAATTTTTGAAACAAGTAATTTTTTCATTTCACTTCACCAATTTGGACTATTTTGTGTATGTCCATTACATGAAATCCAAATAAAAATCAATTTAAATTACAGGTTGTAATACAACAAAATAGGAAAAACGCCAAGGGGGATGAATACTTTTGCAAGACACTGTAGATCTAGGATCAGATTAACTCCAACCTTAACCAATTTAGGAGGATGGTAAATATATCTGACCCTCATGTATCTGACCCAGATTCCTGACTCCAGATCAGTGGTTAGGGGCAACTTCTACCTACTCCATGTTATCCCAGCTGAGTGTTGTTGTTATGGTCTCCACTAGGCTCTGTACCAGAGTTTTGTGCTGGAAGACAACAGGAACATCCTGGCCATCCTGGAGGATCTGCCGTCCTTGCGGCCTCCCATCGACCACCTGTGTGAGCTCATGCCCCGTCTGCAGGCCCGCTACTACTCCATTGCCTCCTCCTCCAAGGTGAGCCTATATACAGAGGTGTATCCATGCACTGTAGCAAAACTTTTTGCAACAGAAAAAACTAAAACGGGCGTTTCTTTCGTATGTTTCTAGTGAATATATCCCAGTACATCACCCCTAATGACCCCACACCCTAACTCCTCTTATGTCAATACATTTATTTTTCATGTTACATTTACAATAGTTATTTAGCAGATGCTGTCTTCCACTAGGAAGTATATTTAGATAATGTCAAACGACCAAGTTTTATTAAAGGCCCAATGCAGTCAAAACATGATTTTCCTGTGTTTATATATACAGTTGAAGTCGGAAGTTTACATACACTTCATTAAAACTTGTTTTTCAACCACTCCACAAATTTCTTGTTAACAAGCTATAGTTTTGGCAAGTCGTTAAGGACATCTACTTTGTGCATGACACAAGTAATTTTATTTATTTCACTTAGAATTCACTGTATCACAATTCCAGTGGGTCAGAAGTTTACATACACTATGATGTCATGGCTTTACAGAAAATGATGTCATGGCTTTAGAAGCTTCTGATAGGCTAATTGACATCATTTGAGCCAATGGAGGTGTACCTGTGGATGTATTTCAAGGCAAATCAATCCCAGAACAACAGCAAAGGACCTTGTGAAGATGCTGGAGGAAACAGGTACAAAAGTATCTATATCCACAGTAAAACTAGTCATATATTGACATAACCTGAAAGGCTGCTCAGCAAGGAAGAAGCCACTGCTCCAAAACCGCCATAAAAAAGCCAGACTACGGTTTGCAACTGCACATGGTGACAAAGATAGTACTTTTTGAAGAAATGTCCTCTGGTCTGATGAAACAAAAATAGAACTGTTTGGCCATAATGACCATCGTTATGTTTGGAGGAAAAAGGGGGTTGCTTGCAAGCCGAAGAACACCATCCCAACTGTGAAGCACGGGGGTGGCAGCATCATGCTGTGGGGGTGATTTGCTGCAGGAGGGACTGGTGCATTTCACAAAATAGATGTCATCATGAGGAAGGAAAATTATGTGGATATATTGAAGCAACATCTCAAGACATCAGTCAGGAAGTTAAAGCTTGGTCGCAAATGGGTCTTCCAAATGGACAATGACTCCAAACATATTTCCAAAGCTGTGGCAAAAGGGCTTAAGGACAACAAAGTCAAGGTATTGGAGTGGCCATCACAAAGCCCTGACCTCAATCCTATAGAAAATGTGTGGGCAGGACTGAAAAAGCGTGTGCGAGCATGGAGGCCTACAAACCTGACTCAGTTACACCAGCTCTGTCAGGAGGAATGGGCCAAAATTCACCAAACTTATTGTGGGAAGCTTGTGGAAGGCTACCCGAAACGTTTGACCCAAGTTAAACAATTTAAAGGCAATGCTACCAAATACTAATTGAGTGTATGTAAACTTCTGACCCACTGGGAATGTGATGAAAGAAATAAAAGCTGAAATAATTCTCTCTACTATTATTCTGACATTTCACATTCTTAAAATAAAGTGGTGATCCTAACTGACCTAAAACAGGGAATTTTTACTAGGATTAAATGTCAGGAATTGTGAAAAACTGAGTTTAAATGTATTTGGCTAAGGTGTATGTAAACTTCTGACTTCAACTGTATATTTCTACACTGAGGTTAGAATAATACTTTGAAATTGTGTTTCAGTGTAAGAGCTGTTTGAAAAGACAGCATTACAATTCTGCCTGTTTTTGTGTTAGGGAGTTTTGGCCTTCCATGGTGACATCACCAACGAGTAAGTTCGTTAATAGACCATTAAGAAAGAGTTCCAAACCTCTCTGCCAATAACAGCACATTTTCAGTTTTCCCCTCTCCACTCAAAACACTTCAAGACAGTCCTAGCAACATTCTTGCTTGACAAATGTCTCTTTGCTAAGAAGCTATTTTTGTTTTATTTTAATTGAAAACAACCACAGTGAGGTAGTTAATTTGATATTGAAATAAAAACAGCTGCATTGGACCTTTAAGCGTCCATTGTAGGTCAACCTGCAATAGTGTGTTCTAAAAAGAGTGGTTAATGATGCCTTCTCTTTGTAGGTCCACCCCAATAGCATCCACATCTGTGCTGTGCTGGTGGAATACACGACTAAAACGGGGCGCCTCACCAAGGGAGTGGCCACCACCTGGCTGAAGAACAAACTGGTTGCGGACAACGGCCACAGGTCCACGGTCCCCATGTACATCCGCAAGTCCCAGTTCCGCCTGCCCTTCAAGGCCAGCAACCCAGTCATCATGGTCGGTCCTGGGACCGGCATCGCTCCCTTCATGGGCTTCATCCAGGAGCGAGGGTGGCTCAAAGAGCAAGGTACATGGTAGACACCGTAATAGAAGCTAGCCAGAGACGCATGGAAATGTTTACGTATTTGATGTTTTGTTATGCTGCATAGTCTTTCTTTATGAGTTGTCATGTTCTGTGTGACACTGACTCAAATAAAGCACCTTAACTGTCTTGTATGGATACAAGTAAGCTAATTGGTCTGCTTTTTCCTGTAGGCAAGGAGGTGGGGGAGACGGTCTTGTACTTTGGCTGCAGGCACAAGAACGAGGACTATCTGTACCAGGAGGAGTTGGAGAAGGCTGAGAAGACAGGTGTGATCACGAAGCTCAACGTGGCTTTCTCTCGGGACCAGGACCAAAAGGTATTGTTTTATTAGTTATTCAGCACTAGGACCTTAAAAAATCATTATTAAAAACAGTGAACAATACTTCTCTGGTAGCTAGAATATGACATATTTATTGAATAGATAGCCGTAGACCACCATACAGCCACGTTGTTATCTGAGCCTACACACCCTGCAGTTGGGACACCAAGACAATTGTACTCCTTATCATATTTCCATAGCGTTCTTAAGTGTTGCCAATCATGGTTGTTGGTAGTATAGACCGGTATCTATACCTGTCTGATTCTGTACCATTAGGTGTACTATTAGTGGGGACGGTCAACACATACTCTACACAGTCCTAGGCTAGCCCTCAGAGGATACCTGAGGGATGGGGTTTGTGGTGCCCCATCTCATAAAGAAAGAGGAACACGTTTCCTTGAAGGTCTGTTTTTTGTTTGAAGAAGACGGCAAGCTCGAGGATGGTGTAATAGCTCTCTCTTTCCTCTCACCGTCCCTCCAGGTGTACGTGCAGCATCTCCTGAGGACCAACAAGGAGGACCTGTGGAGGCAGATCCACACAGACAACGCACACATATACATCTGCGGGTAAGGAAGGATCTTCTCCAGTAACATTTGCCCCTTGGCGATAAAGTTGATTGGAATTGAATTGACATATTTCTTGAAAGCACTCCCGAATTCACTAAATCCTCAAACAAGGGTTAAAAGACAATTGTCTTATAGAGAAATGCTCCTGTTTTTAGGGATGCGCGGAACATGGCCAGGGATGTGCAGACAGCTTTCTGTGAGATAGCAGAGGAGCTGGGAGGCATGACACGCACTCAGGCCACCGACTACATCAAGAAACTGATGACCAAGGGACGGTACTCGCAGGATGTCTGGAGCTAAAACACCTAGGATCCAACCACATCCTATGTTTGTTTGTTTTTAATCTTGCATTATTATTTGTGTCAGCAATGGTTATAATGGGTCACCAACCCTGGTACTGGAGAGCTACCGGTTGTGCCGGCATTTGTTCCCGCCAAGCACTAAAACATCTGATTCAATTGATTGCCTTATCATCATCATGACCTTGATTAGTTCAGATGGGTGTGTTTGTGCCGAGCTGGAATAAAAGCCTACACACCCTGTAGCTCTCCGGGACCAGGATTTGTGACCACTGGGGAAGGATATCACTGCCGTCATCTCTGGTTGTTTTATTTCCATGGAGCAACACAAGCACTCACCAATGCACCACAATAATGGTTGGTCATCCTCCATTCAGATTTATTGATATTCTATGTCAGTCGGCCATCAGTTTGGCAGTGTCAAATGTAGTATCACATTTGTCGACGTCGTGAGAAGCATCATGTTTTTGCAGGAGAAGGAAAGTTTGATAATAATATACTGTAGCTGTACATAATTGTACGGTTCAAAGTGAGTGGGTGGGCTTAAATACAAAACTCATACAGTGAAAGTCTCTTCCTTAGGAAGTTGACCTAATCTGGGTATTAAAGTATATTCAGAATACATTATAAATATTTTTGATTTGTGAAATAAAAAGTGAGATATTTTTGTCTACAAAATCAGTAACTGAAAGTCTTAGTGTTTGTTTACCTTTTGCATTTGGATAAGGGATATATAGCCTTTTATGCAATAAGGATGTTACTGTACATTTCTAATCAATCACAGTAACCCTTAGCAAGGCATGAAAAAAGTACGATGTTGTAATTCAGTAGGAGAAATTATTAGCTTTTATTTTCCACAAGACTGCCTTTTTAAATATATCAATGAAAATGATTTTTAGGTTCCCTGTAGTATTTGTATACATGATGCAAATGGTTGACATAGAAAAAAAAAAGTAAACCTGGAAGGGGGATGAGTAAATATCTCGACTTAAATACTCGGCATTATCCAGTTTACGATGAAACAAAAACTGAACACGTACACCACTTAGTAGCAAGCATTCAAATTGACATGTTTTTTTATCATGCAAACCTAGCACTGTACCCTGAGAATGTAGATTTCCCCCAACTATTTGGCTTTGAGTGTCAACTTTGTTTCTTTTATATTCTTTGTACTATTGCACACTAATCAGTGCAAGTACTGGATGATCTATCACTTATGTATGGATGTTAAATGTGACGGATGCTGCTCAAACTTGTTGAGATTTACTTTCTACCACCTCTTTTCAACTGTCTCCAATTGAAATTTGGCTTCCTTTGTTCACTTCACTGAAAACGAACTGTAAGGGCAAGGTTGTGAACCTGTTTTGGCCCATCAGCCAAGCAAAGCATATACATTTGTAAATTCAGTGTGTGCCTTATTGAATGTGGTGCATTACTTAAATGTATAATGTTTTTTGGATGCATTACTGTAAAGGCATTTCTTCTAAAATATTGGAGAGAAACCATGTACTGTGAAGACATTCATTCCATTCCTGTTACTTTTTTGTCCACATTCCATTTTATAATGCAGTAAGTGTCTCAACTGAATGAATGTATCTAGGCATGTCTTTTTAAAATTAATAAAAAAATATTGAATAAATAGTCAACCGTTTGTTATTCATGTCTGAGGTATGCATCCTCTTCATCTGATCAAATGTTAGAAAATGAGATGGTATTGTTCTTTTCAATTATTAGATGGAAGGATGGCTGGATGCAGGAAGTCAGGTATGTTTGATGGATGTAGGCCCTACGTTGCTGCTGTTTACCCTTTCCCAGAGATGAACAGGCATAATAACTGGTCACAACTAGTCTATCAACTTAAGTATTATCACACACAAAAGGCCACCAAGGGGGTATACTACAAAGCAGGATCAATCAGCTAACTTTAATATCCAGAAATATCTATAAATTGTTTGTTTCTTTAGAGGGGAAGTTTTTATGTGGCTTTATTTTTACTCTTTCTGTACTTGTAGTTGATCTCCCAAACAGTTTAATATTTTGTTTTGTTACAGTCGTCACTTAGAATACAATGCATTATGAAAATGTGTCTAAGCATGTTATAAAACACTCCAAATCAACTCATATTACATCAGAATATCATTCTGGATAATGTATCTGCACACATTGTTGAATGTTCCACTGTCCCATAAATCCATATTTGCATATTTTTGTTGTAAATCACATCATTCAAACATGGATGTGTGGCACAGTGGGAAAATAAATAATTGAGTGCTGAGACATTATCCAGAATGAGATTTGGATGTAATATGAGTTGTTTTGGACTTCGCAAAATGAGACAACCAATTTTCTCTGTAAAAAAAAAAATATTATAAAAACTTTGGGGGTATCAACTACAAGCACAGAAAGAGGGAAAATAAGGCCACGTAAAAATGAGTGAACTTCCCTTTTAAGAAAGCTAAACTCGTGTTTTTTTGGTTGTTGAGTCAAAGAGACAATGGCCATTTCAATCTTATCTTTCTAAAAAAATGCTAAATTATTTCAGAATATTTTGGCAAGTTGGCTGGCAAACTCCTTGATGCTGCGTTATAGTATAACTCTCTGGGCAAGCTCCCTCGCTGATGATGAAGATGAAATCAAAGGGAAATAAGAAAACGGCGAAACATGGAACACACCATTATTTAACAATAGGGGTATTCATTTTTATCAAACTACTGTATAACATGTGTCTTGTCACTAGATATTTGACACATTTATTAAATACGAACATAGCTATGTTCAACACACATGTTTTGAAGGTTACTTGGTTTTAATTATTATGTGTAAGAAAATATAAAATTAACTCAAAAGTTGGTTCATCCCAGCAGTAGGTTAGAGTTCATAATTGCCGCAGTGTATGTGCGGCTGTGCGCTGATGTTACCGGGTTTTTAATTTGTTGAAAAGTGATTCATCGAAAAAATAATAATAATAAGAGAAGAGGAGAATGGCCTCTGGTAAGTTTAGTGTGAACTAAATGTATGCGATTTGTTTAATATTAATTTAATGTGTCAAATTTGTTATAAAATGTTAAATGATAATGCTGAGACTGATGGTCTCAGTTAGCGAGCTAGTGCGCTAACTAGCTACAGTAGCGTTAGTTTAGCAAGCTTTCAGGCGCGACCATCAGAGAATAAATACTACCCATAGTTTGTTGGCGAATTTATGACAATTTCTTTTGAAAATAACGTCTGCCGCTTTCTGTAAAATCACACTTAGTTATTTTGAATCGCTCAACCATCTTTCTTATTGTTTGGTTTCTCTTTCTAGACGAGAATTGACCGCCATTTTTGTCGCGCAGCGTGGTCCTGTTAGCACCGCGCTAACTAGCAAGCTAACGTTAGCTAGCTACTCAACGAGTAACATGCATATAATTAGCTACGGTAGTTAGCTAGCTAGGTAACATTAGCTATGTAACGGTAGCTAGCTATCCAAGGCCTGCTATTTCCACCGGGTAGTTATATGCATTTCGTATTGACTTGCATTGCATTATCTTTATGATAAATTAATGTTGTTCCCATCTAATGTTAAGTCACAGCTTACCAAACTAGCTAACTAAGTTTACTTGATATCAAAATAAGCTAAAGTCAGCTAGCAAGATAAGTTAGCTACAGGTTTACGTCCGATTGGTACGAACATCTTTGGTAACGTTCATATAAGGAGACATGTTCAATGGTTAGCTAACAGTTAGATGGCTCATTGGCTAACCACCTAGCGAACGTTAGTTGGAGCAATTTTGCCACCCAATCACTCATACCCTTCTCGTTCACAGATTCGGGCTACGGTCAGCCTGGCGCTCCAAGGTAACGTGAAATCACAATGAATACATTAGCTACTACTCAATGTTGCCATGTAACTTAGCTATCTATTTAGTTACCACTTAAGCACGTTTCTTTGTAAACTATCCAATTAGCCACACAATGCTTGATTATTTGAAATGTCTAATTTATTGTGATGGATATGGTTTTGACGGGGAAACTAATTGATATTAGGCACATCCCCAGTTATGGTAGCTTTGGGGCACAACATAGGGAGTCTGCATTGGTTGGACTCCCTGAATTGTATTGGTGGGTGGCGACGGAAAATAACACTACCAAAATATAGCTGGCTACACCACGTTAGTGCGCGGAAAAATTCCTGTCAACAAAGGCAATGTATAATCTCTAGGAACTCTACTTACCAGATGTAAAGTGAAATATGACCCTCGCTATCAAATAAAGGTCTGAATACAACTTTTGTCCAAACCACACCATATTCCTGCTGTGTATACAGTGGTAGGAAGTCTAGTGTGAAGTGCGAGGGACATGGTTCACTTTACATCTGGTAAATAGAGTTCCTAGAGATTATACATATGCCTTTGTTGACAGGAGATGTTTTGCGCACTGACGTGGTACGCAATTTTCGGGCACCACTTTTGGCTCATGAGTGCTACTTTAAGAACTACAGGCCTCTGTAGCTCAGCTGGTAGAGCACGGCGCTTGTAACGCCAAGGTAGTGGGTTCGATCCCCGGGACCACCCATAAACAAAAATGTATGCACGCATGACTGTAAGTCGCTTTGGATAAAAGCGTCTGCTAAATGGCATATTATTTATTATTTAAAATGTATACAGAAGTTCAGGAGAATCTCTAAGATATCAAACTTTACCTCCCTCCCACAGCTATGGAGCTTATCCTCCTGCTCAGCAGGGTGGGCAGGTATGTGTGGCCCCTCAATTTCTCACTTTTTTGAAACCATTTTATTTTGTTCATATAATGACAATTCAATGCGTATTGCAGGGCTATGGTCAAGGAAATGGAAGTGGCTCATATGGTGGACAGAGTTATGCTGGTTATGGACAGTCTGGTATGTTCAACTTATGGGAGAGTCTTTAAGTTATTTGAGGTCTAGAAGTTGCTGTTTTTAATACATAACATTTCCCTTTTTGTTTCTCCAGCAGAGGGTTATGGCCAAACAACACAGGCGGCAAGCTATGGCCAGCCGGCCTATGATGGCTATGGGCAACAAGGCTCGGATTCCGCTGCTGGGTAAGGTCAAAGGCACTACATAAACCTAGTATTGCTTGCAGTTACGTACTTTGCCTTCCCACTGGTCTAATCTCATTGCAAATGTTACCTTTCAGTAATCTGTTTTGTTCATTATTAAACTCTTTGTTGGTGTCTCAAGAATAATTGTTGTGAAAACTTCTCAAGGTATGGTGGCGCTGACAAGTCGTCATACAGTCAGCCGAGTTCCTATGGCGGCGCCGCCGATGGCGGCTCTTATGGACAATCTCAAGGAGGCTACAGAGGTCGAAGTGAAGGTTAGTTATTGTATCCATTTACGGTGCATTCGGAAAGTATTCAGACATCTTCCCTTTTTCCACATTTTGATACGTTACGCCTTATTCTAAAATTGATTAAATTCATTTTTCCCCTCATCGGTCTACACACAATAACTCATAATGACAAAGCGAAAACAGGTCTTTAAACATTTTTGCAAATTTATTTTTAAAAAACTACCTGAAATACCCTATTTACATAAGTATTCAGACCCTTTGCGATGACTCGAAATTGAGCTCAGGTGCATCCTGTTTCCATTGATCATCCTTGAGATGTTTCTACAACTTGATTGGAGTCCACCTGTGGTAAATTCAATTGATTGTACATGATTTGGAAAGGCACACCTGTCTATATAAGGTCCCACAGTTGACAGTGCATGTCAGAGCAAAAACCAAGCCATGACGTCGAAGGAATTGTCCGTAGAGCTCCAAGACAGGATTGTGTCGGGGCACAGATCTGGGGAAGGGTACAAAAAATGTCTGTAGCATTGAAGGTCCCCAAGAAAACAGTGGCCTCCATCACTCTTAAATGGAAGAATTTGGAACCACCAAGACTCTTCCTAGAGCTGGCCGCCCGGCCAAACTGAGCAATCTGGGGAGAAGGGCCTTGGTCAGGGAGGTGACTAAGATCCTGATGGTCACTATGACAGAGTTCCTCTCTGGAGATGGGAGAACCTTACAGAAGGACAACCATCTCTGCAGCACTCCACCAATCAGGCCTTTATGGTATAGTGGCCAGACGGAAGCCACTCCCCAGTAAAAGGCACATGACAGCCCGCTTGGAGTTTGCCAAAAGGCACCTAAAGGACTGAGACCATGAGAAACAAGATTCTCTGGTCTGATGAAACCAAGATTGAACTATTTGGCCTGAATGCCAAGCGTCACGTCTGGAGGAAACCTGGCACCATCCCTACGGTGAAGAACGGTGGTGGCAGCATCATGCTGTGGGGATGTTTTTCAGCTGCAGCGACTGGGAGACTAGTCTGGATCGAGGGAAAGATGAACGGAACAAAGTACAGTGAGATCCTTGATGAAAACCTGCTTCCGACTGGGGAAAAGGTTCACCTTCCAACAGGATAACGACCCTAAGCACACAGCCAAGACAACGCAGGAGTGGCTTCGGGACAAGTCTGAATGTCCTTGAGTGGCCCGGACTTGAACCCGATCGAACATCTCTGGAGAGACCTGAAAATAGCTGTGTAGTGACGCTCCCCATCCAACCTGACAGTGCTTGAGAGGATCTGCAGAGATAAATGGGAGAAACTCCCCAAATACAGGTGTTCCAAGCTTGTAGCATCATACCCAAGAAGACTCGAGGCTGTAATCTCTGCCAAAGGTGCTTCAACAAAGTACTGAGTAAAGGGTCTGAATACCTACGTAAATGTGATTATTAATGTTTTTAAATACATTTGCAAAGGTGTCTAAACCTGTTTTTGCTTTGTCATTATGTGGTATTGTTTGTAGATTGGGGGGGGGGGGGGACAATTTAATCAATTTTAGAGTAAGGCTGTAAAGTAACAAAATGTAGAAAAAGTCAATGGGTCTGAATACTTTCTGAATGCTCTGTATATATTACATGGCAATGGTTTTTATTGATCAGATGGCCTGCAAAGGTCTGCATACTTTTTTTTCAGTCTGTTTATTTGACTTGGAGGATCAGCAATTTATAGCCATCTTTGGCCAAGGCTGATCGGCCAAACTCTGGACTGTTTAAGTATGGCTGAATGCCTCTAATAATAAAATCACTTTTCATTGCAGAAGAATCTCGTACATATAAAACAAAGTGCCATACATATAAAACAGGAAATAGAAAGACAACACCACATAACTCAAAGGGCTTGTGTGCCTGTGTTTTGCCCCAGGTGAAGGCGGGCAGGGCAGGAGGTATGGTGGAGATGATGGGGGCTCAGACAGGGGCTCTTCTGACGGGTATAGAGGCCGAGGGCGTGGTGGGTACGAGCGCGGGGGATACGACAGGGGTGGAAGAGGCGGCCCTCCATCCGGTATGGGGTAAGTTCCAGAGCGTGACCGCCCGCAAGGTACTTCTGCAACACCCATGCCAGGTAGATGTTCCTTCCAACACAATGCATGATATAACCCATTCTGATCCATCACCCCACACCTCATTCACATGGACTAATACCTCCTCACTCCCCACCCTGCTATAGACCCCCCCACACCAATTTTCACCTGGGATGTGTTTAGGGCTGGGCGATATGGCCTAAAAATCATAGTTAGATTTTTTTCAAACTAATGGGCGATTCACGATACCTCGTTTTTTGAAAAGCTTTCTCTAAGCATTGTTGCACAATTTAAAGGTCAATACACAGCATTTCAAACGGTCAGGAATAATCTAATTCAGGGCTTGTAAAATTATACCTAGGCTAAATATAAGGCTTCCACAACCATAAGACCCACTAATAATTTAATTATTTTTATCAAAATAGTTTTACCTGCTTTTTTTGCAATAAACACTGATCTCTGGCTTTCAAGTCTGTCTATAAAAATGCATTTTTTTGTTACAAATTTAACCATGCACATCCACTAATAACGAACAACTTGTAGCAGGCATTATAGAAAATTAACACAGGGCTCAAATCGCACAAGCCCACCTGCTACTTGGATCTATTTGCTTGCTATCAAGGTAGAACAGTTGAACTGTTATGAATAGACCCGCTTGTCCATCTCCAGCTCTTTGCCTGCCTGTTCAGGTTGTTTAAATTTTGAAATCAAGTGGCCTACCTGGATATATTGCTTATTTCTCAGAATGAGAACAAGTTGCCAATTCCTTTATATAAATGCGTCATGTTATGCTCATTGAACATTTATGAAACAGACCAGACAGCTAGCACATACAGTAAGTCTGTGGCTAAAATTATGCTAGCAGTACTTGGTGCCGCACGCGACAAACTGAGCATTCATTTTACACAACATGTTCGTTGATACTCTCATTTTAGTAGGGTCTGCTTTGTTCTACATTTTGGGAGTTGAGACATAAGGGTATCGTTAGAAAGGTTAAGTTCTCGTCTATTACAGTAAAATAATATAAGCGTTTCTGTCCATATGAACGATTCTGTTAGACCAAATGCAAATAGTTTAAACTGCTTCTCAGAGAAAGAAGTTGCACTACATGACCAAAAGTATGTGGACACCTGCTCGTCGAACATCTCATTCCAATATCATGGGCATTAATATGGAGTTGGTCCCCTCTACTGCTATAACAGCCTTCTCTCTTCTGGGAAGGCTTTCCACTAGATGTTGGAACATTGCTTTGGGGACTTTCTTCCATTCAGCCACGAGCGCATAAGTGAGGTCTGGCACTGATGTTGGGTGATTAGGCCTTGCTTGTAGTCGGCGTTCCAATTAATCCCAAAGGTGTTCGATGGGGTTGAGGTCAGGGCTCTGTGCAGACCAGTCAAGTTCTTGCACACCGATCTCGACAAACCATTTCTGTATGGACCTCGCTTTGTGCACGGGGCATTGTCATGCTGAAACAGGAAAGGGCCTTCCCCAAACTGTTGCCACAAAGTTGGAAGCACAGACTCGGCTAGAATGTCATTGTATGCTGTAGCGTTAAGATTTTCCTTCACTGGAACTAAAGGGCCTAGCCCAAACCATGAAAACCAGCCCCGACCCTTATTCCTCCTCCACCAAGCTTTACAGTTGCCACGATGTATTGGGGCACGTAGCGTTCTCCTGGCATCCGCCAAACCCAGATTCGTCCTTTGGACTGCGCAAGATGGTGAAGCGTGATTCATCACTCCAGAGAACGCGTTTCCACTGCTCCAGAGTCCAGTGGCCGCGAGCTTTACACCACTCCAGCCGACACTTGGCGTTGCACATGGTGATCTTAGGCTTGTGTGTGGCTGTTTGGCCATGGAAACCCATTTCATGAAGCTCCCGACGAACAGTTCTTGTGCTGACTTTGCTTCCAGGGGCAGTTTGGAACTCGGTAGTAAGTGTTGCAACCGAAGACGGACTATTTTTACGCACTTCAGCACTCAGTGGTCCCGTTCTGTGAGCTTGTGTGGTCTACCACTTCGCTGCTGAGCCGTTGTTGATCCTAGACACTTCCACTTCACAGTAACAGCACTTACAGTTGACCTGGGCAGCTCTAGCAGGGCAGACATTTTACGAACTGACTTGTTGGAAAGGTGGCATCCTATGACGGTGCCATGTTTGAAGTCACTGAGCTCTTCAGTAAGGCCATTCTACTGCCAATGTTTGTCTATGGAAATTGCATGGCTGTGTGCTCGATTTTATACACCTGTCAGCAATGGGTGTGGCTGAAATGGCCGAATCCACTCATTTGAAGGGGTGTCCACATACTTTTGTATATACAGTGCATTGATGGGGGGGGGGGATAATTTAATTCATTTTAGAATAAGGCTGTAACGTAATAAAATGTGGGGAAGGGGTCTGAATACTTTCTGAATGCACGGTGTAGTATCTCTAGTCTTTGTTGTGAGTGGCAGGGGGAGGGGCTTTGTGTCTGTGAATGGGAAGCACAGAAGGAGGGAAGGAGACAAGACCAAAAATAAAATCCTTGAATCTTGTGATATAGGCATTTGGAACATCGCGCTAAAACATTAATTCGATATCGCCCAGCCCTAGATGTGCTATATGTTTCACCTTGAAGCTTCACTCATAGAATTAGAATTGTGTTTATGTGGTTTAAATGACTTGTGAGGATATAACCTGTGTTCCATCTCAATCATAAATATGCATGCAATATTCTAGCTGATTATGGCCTTGCTTGCAAATGGAAATAAATGTGAAGCTCAAATGGCTTGTGGGACAGATGACATGGTGGGGTGTCTGCTATTGACACCTGTGGTGCAAGGAGTTAAGTGGACACTTCACCTGACCCCTTTATGAATTACATAGGGTGTTGAGGATTAAGTCACTTCACCAGCCAAGGATCCTGTAGACCCCAGCTTTTGTACATCTTCATTAACAAGGCTGTTGAATATAATAGTCAGGACATTCTGTCGCTTGCCAGTGATCGGTTCACATTGCAATCTATCTACAAGGGCAGTTCTGGAAACTTTTTTGTATATGACAAGCAATTATAGATCTTGGCCAAGTAGCTTTCAGTGTAGAAGACTTGTAGCCTAAACCATTATTTTTAGCAAGATTACTTATCTTATCCTAGGCTATCATTTTGAAATTGAGACATTATTTGTAACGGGAAACTTTTAACAACCACTTTGGTAATGGCATTGAATAACGAGTACAGTAGTTCTGCCGCAGTGCTGTCACATTCTCAAAATTGCTGACAATCTAGATTTCATTTGACATGGTTCCTGAGAAGTAATAGACATCAGAGGCGAGTTGGAATGCTTCAGCACATGTTTATCAAAGATCTGCTAGGAATCCTGCTGGCTGTTATGGGTGCTTTTGGCTAATAAACTATTCAGTGGCTCTCTGTGCAAAGTTAAGACCATTCTAGCTGGAGTGAAGATTATTTTTGCGCCCCCCCCCCCGTTGCTTTGAGAACCGCCTCATGAACGGCTTAAACAATAACCCAGAATGATCTGTTCTTGAAGTGACCTGATTTTCACAAGTTAAACCCAAGGAACATTGTAAGCTGCTGTACATCAACAGGTTTCATTCAAGTGTTGTATATTTGACATGGAGACATTTGTATTGTGTTAACTTTGGATCTACATTTTATACTACAGGTTTCAGTGAATGAAATAAAACTTGGACCTCAGCTAATGGAGCTCATATAAGCACTCAATGGAAGAACACTCGACTTGTCGAGTGCCACAACTATTCAAACCATTTCGACCTATCAGTACCTTTTTATCCAAAAACGTTATCCAATTGAATACTCTAAGCTAATCTGGTCTTGTAGCAATCTAAATTTACACATTAGCCATCAGAGCCTCTTCACTCATCAGAACCTACCTGTATATAGTAGGAGTTCTGCCTAATTTTGTCCATTGATCTTAAAACGTCCAAGACTAACACTTTCCCATGTGAGTGGGAAGACATTTCCACGATAGTCGCACACCATGGCAGGAGTGCATACTGATGGGGATGTAGGGGAGCTTTGAGCTCTGTTGGGACAAAGGAAACCCATCATATCTACAATTTTTCCTCTGCAGAGGTGGTGACCGTGGTGGCTACAAAAATTACGGTGGTAAGTGACGAGCATCAGAACTGTCTCGGTTGGGGAGGAAAAAGGTTGATTAGCAAAAGAGAAAGGGAGTGAGAATGAAAGCAAAACAAACTGAATGCCACCATTTTCTTGTCCAAACCTCGAAGGCCTCCACCTATTGTTCTTAGGGAGGGGGTGTTCTCATAAATGCTCTTTAGATCTTTTAGCACATGAAGCCTGAAGTTTATACATAATGGTATTGTTGCATGAGGACAAGGTTGAATGTAAATGACAGAGGATGAGAAGTGCTGTGGCGAAGAAGGAAACTGGAGAGATTTGGTGTCTTTATTTCTAAACGCAAACATGTCTGCCCATGTTGCAAGGTGTTGAGATATATATGAATGATGCAACTGTCTCAACACTGCAGCAGAAAGCTGTAAACTGCTTTATTCTAAATGTTTTAACGTAGCCTCATGCGGACACTGTATTGGTAGTGAGTTGATGAATTCTTGTTTGTATGGATGTTCAATGAAGTTGTGTAGTGTACAAAGTGCAGGTTCTCATGGCTTTCCCCACCTTTCCTGTTTGTTGTGTTTCAGGTCCTCGAGACTACGGCTCAAGGGATGAACCAAGTGAGTTGCACATGCTTGTTTGCTTCTTGTTGCCCTGAAATTCAATCTAGGGTTTCATTATTCCTGCAATCATGCCAGACTAACACTGACCTCTAGTCTCTCACAAGCGAATGCCACAGAATAACAGGCTGGTTCAAGTGAAGCAGCCGCTGAGTAGTATCTCGATGTTTGTCCCCAGCTGGAGGTAGCGGCGGTAGCCAAGGTAGCGGCAGCGGCGGGGAGCAGGACAACTCTGACAACAACACCATCTTTGTCCAGGGACTGGGAGAAGATGTCACAAGTGATGAAGTGGGCAACTACTTCAAACAGATTGGGATCATTAAGGTATGGATTGGCAACCCCATAGCCCCTACCCCATAGGGCCTAGATACTTCATGTAAGTGGCTAGGATGGAAGGGTTGTTTCTGGTCAGGGACTGCTTCTCCCTGTACACTTGCATGGCTACTAGTGATTGGTGGGGTCGATTTTAGTTAAATATCGCAATATTATTTGGGAAAATATCAGACCTGCCAACCTGGTACAAATAACTACCCTAAAATAGGCTTCTGTTGTTGCATTGTGGTTTTTGACTCGACCGTCTGAAGTTGGAGCTGAGCCAATCGGAAGACTTGGGCGAGGAGAAAAAAATGCTATCTCGCCACTCCGGCTCGTTGTCGTACTAGCATGCTATTTTCCTCCCACGAGCTGGATGGCAGCTCTCCACATTGTTGATAACGCTAATGTGTGAGGAAAAATGTTTACAAATACGTTTTCCAAAATGGTGTTTTAGTCAAGCACGTAACCACTATTTTGTAGTTGGCTCCTTAATTAAGGTGGCATTACGACAGAGGTTGTTACCTACAGCGTTTAGTCAACTGAGCTAAAACAGTTTCTTGCCCGCACATGCTTTGATCTCTGCAAGGGTAGTAGGAGTGAGCGCATTGACGAGGAAGGAGGCGTGCGGTAGTTCAGTGCGCGTCGCTGCATGGCTGGAAACCGACATGGCAGAGAGCTGTTCGGCTAATACCATCCTTCACAGAAAGTTGTTAGACTGTAGATTAGTTGGCCTATGTTAATTAATCAGTTAGTAATTTGTCCTCTTGATATAGCTGTGTGTCAACAGTAGGCTGCTAATGATGTGGTAATAGTCAGTTTACCAATGACGAGGCATGTTGAATGAATGGTAGCCTAGTAGTCAGACCTAACTTGATGGATTAGGTCAGGGATCTGAAACAAGCTCAGGCCTAGTTCAGTTTCATATTCCAAATAACCTACAGTAAGCTAGACTACATTTACATTGCATCAGAATAATTCAATTACTGGAATTGTCTCCCAAACAAAATTAAGAATCCAGTTTACATTTTTACTACTATCCACATAAAGACACCTATTAATTAGAATAATCATTACCCCTACATTTAACCTAGAAAAATGTGTCATTGAGAACACCTCAATTTCATTTAGGGTCAAACGCACAACTCCAGTGTTGGCTACATTGTTTGTTATAATTTAAGACTAGGTTTCAGCAAATGGCAGTTATAGGTTTTACAAAAATGCAAAATGCTCCAACTTCCTGAGGGGGAAGTATTTCTAGTGACCTACTGAATAGCAGCCAATTACAAAGTACCCATAAGGCTATAGCTTACCATTCCTGCTGAGGCAGTCTAATGCCAACATAATTATTAAGCTTCTTTCTTTTTTTTTGTGGTGCTTTTGCCTATGATTTGAGCAGTGTGGGTGTTGTACGCACGCCGCATCAATGTGGTATTCATAAAAATTAAAGGTTGGCAGGTCTGCAATGTTATATCAATATTTTGACTCAACAAACTTTTGGTGTATGTTGTTGCTAGGTAGCATTAGCTAGCGCTAGTCTGCTGTACCTGTGCCAAATCAAAAATGTTCTCCATCTTATTAGTGAGCCAACATGTTTTCAGCACTTATTTTCATGACTCATCAAAATAAATGTTCTCATGTTCGGTCTCTGCAGCAGACATATAGTGAGCAATATGTTTGGAACATGAAATCGCAATAAAATTGCAGTATCAAATCGCAATACATAATGTATTGGAGCCTAAGTATCGTGATAACTTATCATGAGGTCCCTGGCAATTCTCAGTCCTAATGGCAACCCAGATGTATGTGTCCAAGTGTTAATCTTTGTGTCCTGTCTTGATAGTTGAACAAGAAGACTGGCCTGCCCATGATCAACCTGTACTCTGACAAGGCTACTGGAAGACTGAAGGGAGAGGCCACGGTCTCATTTGATGATCCACCTTCTGCCAAAGCAGCCATTGAGTGGTTTGATGGTAAGGGTGTACTCTGTATTCCCATGCATGTATGCTGTGTACAGTTCTTCTGTTCCATTCTCATCTCTCATTTTCTTCTAGGCAAAGAATTCCAAGGGAAACCCCTCAAAGTGTCTTTTGCCACCCGAAGAGCTGAGTTCACGCAGAGGGGTGGTGGTGTAGGAGGGGGAGGAGGAGGAGGAAGAGGAGGAGGAGGTACGTTTCATTCACTTTTTGATGACGAATCATTCAAATGTTACTGCAACTGCCTGCGGTTGAGTTTTCCAAAAACACAAGATTATCTTTCAGCTAAAGATGAGCTTTAAACCCATTGGTAGGCAATAGGGGTATAATGATTCAAGATACGAATCGTAATCTGGTTAAAATAGTTAAGATATGAGTGCATCAGTCCTTGAGACCCCAAATGTAGCATGCAGTAAAACTTCGCACAGCGTGCTGACCAGATTTTGCACATCTGCGCAGCATCTTCAGCATTTTAAATGCTTGTAGAAATGGATTGCGCAATATTAGGCTTTATCAGTTGCGTGACAACCAGGGCCGTGCTCAGACCTTTTCAGGGGGCATGTGCTCAAACAACAAAGGGCACCCCCACAAAAAGGACCAACAATTCCAGTCAAAATAGATTGTAAGAAATAATGTAGCCTACAATTACTATATCCAACCCAACTCCATTTGTTGCCACGATCATATATCCTAGTGGTTAGCAAACATTTTGACCCGCGCACCCTAAAAGGGAGTGGTGCAAAACTTGTGACCACCCCTCGCGCACGTCATGCACAATCGCTGCACAAATGTAGCCTGTTACAGCCATAAAAGGTGATAGGCTACAGAAATAAAATGTGTTTTACACTTGCTTTAGGAGCGGAAAGTCATTAGTTAGCTGCCAGTATCGACCAGGGCTATATCATGTCACTTCTCTGGAGTCCAGAGCAAGCATAAAAGCATATGGCCTACTTTAGCAGAGGTTGCAGGATCGGGTGGAAAGCATGTTCTGTCTGCACTGCGCCATCACTTTGGAGGGCAGCCTGCCTGCAGAGTGCTAATTGCCTGCCGGGTAACCCTGTTCTTCCTCACAATTATCGTAATACATTTGACAATGTTTTATCTTCATCCCATAATATTGAAGGCAATGCGATGTTACAGCTGCTTGTCTTTAGACATTTAGACAGTATGGCCCAAACTTATCTGAAATATGAAAATGATCAATCAAATTGCCAGGTAGCCTATTGTTCTGGCAAAGATGAGTCCGTAGTAGATTAAAGTAAACTGTGTTTTAGATGGATCATAAACGTAGGCCTACTCTGAAATGAAACAAGTTATTTTTGGTCACAAATCTGGATATGCGTGACCGCCAATGATGATTACTGATCATTGATCAACAATCAAGATGCACAATGTTTTGGTTCTGAAGCTTAGATGAGAACTTAACGACTTGCTCAGAACAATGGGGGAGGGGATTATACTACCACCGAAAAGTAAGGCTGAACGATTTTGGAAAATAATCTAATTGCGATTTTTTGCCCCCAATATTGCGATTGCGATTTAATATGCGATTTAATTTATTTATCCTTTTTCCCCTACAAAACATAATGAATGATTTAAATATGACCAACACAATAGTATATACATTTAGTGTGAAATGTTCTTTCCCATAGGCTGGGTCTATTTGTTAGAATTAAATTCAAACATGTATGACTTGAAATAAATGACATTTTTATTGAACTGCTCATTACAGAAACATCTGTGGCTTTGCCACTGTGCATTTAAATAATTTAAACAAAGGCATGAACTTTGTAAACACTGTGTGCAAAAGGTACAGTCTTAAGAAAAAAATAATTTTAAATTGTATGTATCTTACTGCTCCCAAGTCAGTAACATTTCACACAACTGAAACAAGGAATTTGCTTTGAAAATATTTTGTAAAATCAAAGTAAATAAAGTTATAAATAAAAAATGAGAAATGCACTTTTAATTTAGACAAACTATTTTTATAAACGATTTGAATATTATAATATAAAATAGATGAGCCTCACTTATCTCAAGTACACAACAATAACACACCACACAGACTAAAGTTCACTACGAGTATGGCACTGCCAGCCATACTTATCCAACAGTTCTGTTCTCAGTGGCTCACAGGTTTTTTGCTAAGAAAACCAGAATATTGACTTTTTCTGGCTTCAAGGATGAGCGAGTGCAAGTCACAATATTCCCTCCTGTGCTAAAAAAGACGCTCTGAGGGAGCGCTTGTAGCAGGTACACAAAGATACTTGCGTGCCATGGTGCACAACTGTGGGTAGCTGATCTTGTGCACCCTCCACCAAGCCAATGGATCATCTTCTCCATCAATGGTAGGAGTCATCAGGTAATTGTTTATCTCTGCCTCTGCGACATCTTCAAGATTTACAGGCAAAGAAGGAGAGGCTGAACTGGTCTTGAAAAAACTGCCAAGAGACCTCTTCGTCTTTTCCCCCAAGGACTGTGCACTTTGAGGCATCTGAACAGTTTCAGTACGAGACCTCTTCTCCTATTAGATGAAAACAACAGCCATTAGTTTTCCAGTTAGATTTTACAGAAAATTTTTGTTTTTGTGAAATACATAATTATTTACCCAATGATATGTACGTTGTGCCAAGTCTACTATCTCTGTCTTCAGACGAGTCTTGATAGCAGGGATGTTGTCTGTACTGATGTACTGTATTTTGAACCTAGGGTCCAGGAAACAGGCAACATCCAAAAGCTCCTGGATGTTTGGGTCTCCATATTTGTTATTGAGGTATGCTAGGACTTTGGTTTTTATTGATTTAGTCAGGTCAGTGTCCTCAGCATCTTCAGCCAGGACTGATGTGGCAAAAAGGTGGAGAACTGGCTTGAGGTAGGAGATGCTTACATACTCCTCTCCAGAAAGAGCATCAGTAAACTCCAGTAGAGGATGCAGTGCCTTGTGAATCGACTCCAACACGTCAATATCCTGCCAGGTTGGGATAAGGGAGCGTGCATATCGATCTCCAGACAATACCTGAGAAATGGCTTTGGCCTGTTCAAGCACTCTGGCAATCATCATTTCTTTAGAACCCCATCTTGTTGGGCACTCCGTTATGAGGTTGTGCTCAGGGAGTTTGAGCTCTCTCTGTGCCTCCGTCAGGGCTGCTTTCTTCTTCCAACTGTGGGAAAAGTGCCCCACCAGCTTCCTGCACAGTGCTGTTGCCCTTGACACTCTGTCATCTTTGAGTGCATTTTCTAAAAGAAATAAAAAGTAGTGTATTACACACAATTTGAGTTTTGATACAAGGCTCTCACTATTACACACTCAAATTAGCTGTAATTCTGAAATACACACATCCACAACACATCCTCTCTCTCTCTCTCAATTCAAAGGGTCTTTATTTGCATGTCAATTCTCTCTCTCTTTCTCTCTCTCTCTCTCTCATAAACACTAAAAAAACATGTAAAAAACAAAAACAAGAAAAGAAAAAAATGCAGGTGGGCATTCCACCACAGACAGACATATGATATAAGCAAGTAAAATGAATTTACATATTAGAAAAGGAGTGGAAGTATGAATTTATTTAATCCCATCCGATTTATATAATATCATTTATATATATTTGTATATTCAGCTTTACTAATCGACGCATCTCTCTCTCTCGCACTCGCGCACACACACACACACACACACACACACACACACACACACACACACACACACACACACACACACACACACGATAACTTACCAATGGCAAGATGTAATCTGTGGCCAAAACATTGGAGCCTCGTCCATTCATTAAGCCGCGCAGCAAGCACCATATTCGACGCGTTGTCCGTCGTGATGCAGACGTGATTCTCCTCGTGGAGATCCCAGCTGACAAGCCCTTCTCTCAGGCCGGCTGCAATATTTTCCCCTGTGTGATCGTCTGGGAAGTAGGTAGTTTGTAGGCAGCGAGCTCGGAGGTTGAAATCTTCATCAATAAAATGGACTGTAAGACTCTGGTACGGCTCAGCTGTGCGGCTTGACCACATATCAGTAGTGCTAGCAAAAAACTCCACCGTTTTAAGTTCCGCGGCGACTTTCTCTTTGCACTTTTTGTACAGCTCCGGTATGGCAGTCTGACTGAAGTATGTGCGGGAGGGTATACTGTAACGTTTATCAAGCGTATGTATTAATGCCATGAACCCAGGCTTGGTCACCGTGCTGAGAGGCATCATATCTTTGGCTATGAACTCGGTTATTGTCCGAGTGATTTCTCCGTGCCGTTTTGAATTACGTTCATACGGAGTGACACTTTCGAACATTTCTGTCAGTGATCCCTGTCTTGAGGTATTTGGCTTGTCTCGCGCACTGATGCTCGGCATTTTGGTCATACAACTGTCATGCATTGATTTGTGGTATTTTTTTAAGTGCTGAAACAGGTTTGTAGTGTTACCCCGTGAAGTAGCAATCGGAGCACGGCATGCTCTGCACAACACCTGATGCTGCTCAGCATCTTCTTTTTAAAACCAAAATAGTTCCACACCACCGACGTGCTGTTCCTCTTCGATATTAAAGTATCAGCTGTGTCAGTTTCTGACTGTTCCGTCGAGCAAGAGGCCATTGCGCTGGACAGCATGAAAAGTCGCGTCACGTGACCACCTCAAATCGCGCACGTTGCGATTAGAAAATCGCGTTCAGTCAAATCGCGATATTATCGCGAATGCAATTAATCGTTCAGCCCTACCGAAAGGCCACTTTGAAGACTGGAAGGGCAAAGGGGCATGTGCTCTGCACAGGTAGAGAGCCCCATCTGTGCAGATGCTTGGTGACAACCAATGTCATTCGCCTGGTAATTAATAATATGCCATTTAGCAGACGCTTTTATCCAAAGCGACTTACAGTCATGCGTGCATACGTTTTTTGTGTATGGGTGGTCCCGGGGATCGAACCCACTACCATGGCATTACAAGCGCCGTGCTCTACCAGCTGAGCTACAGTGGACCATAATTGTCCTCAAATGCGCTGTTGAAAATGCTATTTTACCGGAATAAAAGTGCTACCGGAGACAACTCATTACCTGCTGATCTGGGCTTCCATCATTTAGATTTTATTTTGATTCTTCAGGTTTACCATCAGCAATAGTTTTGGTAGTTTTGCTTTAAACAATCAGTGTATTTAGTAATTTTTAGATATAAAAATATACAGGGTAAAGTTGATAATTTCATAACAAGGACAGCAATCACTTTTGAGCTGCACTACATGGTCGATGCGGCCGGGAGAAGAGAACCTCACTCTGAAAAAAGCTCATTTTTAAATATAAAATGGATACATAACTAGCTCAAACTCTTATCTGCAAAAATGACAAGATCATTAGTGGGTGACGGTGAGTTCAGATCAAAAGTGGGGGGACAAAATGCATACATTGAGACATGGCTTGTGTGTGTGTGTGCCGTTCAGAGGGTGAATGGGCAAGACAAAAGATTTTAGTGCTTTTGAACAGGGTATGGCAGTAGTAAGTGCCAGGTGCACCGGTTTGTACTCAACAGTTTCCCATGTGTATCAAGAATGGTCCACCACCCAAAGGACATCCAGCCAACTTGACGCAACTGTGTAAAGCATTGGAGTCAAGATGGGCCACCATCCTTGTGGAACGCTTTTGACACCTTGTAGAATCCATGCCCCGACGGGTAGGGGTGCGTGAAAGTCAATATTAGGAGGGTGTTCCTAATGTTTGGTATACTCGGTGTGTGTACAGTACCAGTCAAAAGTTTGCTATTAAATAACACATATGGGATCATGTAGTAACCAAAAAAGTGTTAAACAAATCAAAATATATTTGAGATTCTTCAAAGTAGCCACCCTTTGCCTTGATGACAGCTTTGCACACTCTTGGCATTCTCTTAACCAGCTTCATGAGGTAGTCACCTAGAATGCATTTCAATTAACAGGTGTGCCTTCTAAAAGTTAATTTGTGGAATTTCTTTCCTTAATGTGTTTGAGCCAATCAGTTGTTGTGACAAGGTAGGGGGGTATACAGAAGATAGCCCTATTTGGTAAAAGACCAAGTCCATATTATGGCAAGAACAGCTCAAATAAGCAAAGAGAAATGACTATTTACGTGAAGACATGAAGGTCAGTCAATCCGGAAAATTTCAAGAACTTTGAACGTTTCTTCAAGTTCAGTCGCAAAACCCATCAAGCACTATGATGAAACTGGTTCTCATGAGGACCGCCACAGGAATGGAAGACCCAGAGTTACCTCTGCGGCAGAGGATAAGTTCATTAGTGTTACCAGCCTCAGAAATTGCAGCCCAAATAAATGCTTCACAGAATTCAAGTAACAGACACATCTCAACATCAACTGTTCAGAGGAGACTGTGAATCAAGCCTTCATGGTCGAATTGCTGCAAAGAAACCACTACTAAAGGACACCAATAAGAAGAAGAGACCTGCTTGGGCTAGGGAACACGAGGAATGGATATTAGACCGGTGGGAATTTGTCCTTTGGTCTGGAGTCGAAATTGGAGATTTTTAGTTCCAACCGCCGTGTCTTTGTGAGACGCGGTGTGGGTGAACGGATGATCTCCACGTGTTTCCCACCGTAAAGCATGGAGGAGGTGGTGTTATGGTGTGGAGGTGCTTTGCTGGTGACACAGTCTGTGATTTTATTTAGAATTCAAGGCACACTTAACCAGCATGGCTACCACAGCATTCTGCAGCGATACGCCATCCCATCTGGTTTGGGCTTAGTCCCACTATCATTTGTTTTTCAACAGGGCAATGATCCAACACCTCCAGGCTGTGTAAGGGCTATTTTACCACAATCCCCCAACCTCAACCCAATTGCGACGGTTTGGGATGAGTCGGACCGCAGAGTGAAGGAAAAGCAGCCAACAAGTGCTCAGCATATGTGGGAACTCCAAGACTGTTGGAAAAGCATTCCAGGTGAAGCTGGTTGAGAGAATGGCAAGAATGCGCAAAGCTGTCAAGGCAAAGGGTGGCTATTTGAAGAATCTCCAATAAAATATTTTGATTTGTTTAACACTTTTTGTTTACTACATGATTCCATATGTGTTCTTTCATAGTTTTGATGTTTTCACTATTATTCTACAATGTAAAAAATAAAGAAGAACCCTTGAATGAGGTGTGTCTAAACTTTTGACTGGTAGTGTACATGAGCTCAAAGTATTGAATATTACATTTATTTTGGGAAATGACTACAGTGCAGACTGATCTTTTAATTTTTATTTTTTTATTTTTTTTATCCATATCAGGTGAACAGTTTAGAAATTACAGCACTTTTCGTACATAGTCCTCCTGTTTTTTCGGGACCAAAAGTATTGGGACAAATTTCGCTTCTGTATTAATAACCCCTTAGAGTTGATGTCGGTGCCCTCGCGGAAATGTAATTGGCGTGTGCCGTGTTGATTTTGTCTATCCCTTCCAGACATGTTCAATACCAAAACTGTGAACAAACTATATTAATTTGGGGACTGGTCGAAATATTCATGGTTATTTAGGTAGCTTGCTGTTGCTAGCTAGTTTGTCCTGGAAAATAAACATTGGGTTGTTATTTTACCTGAGATGCATATATATATTTTTTGGGGCACTTTAGTAGAATTTTGACCCATGTTGAGTCATACAACATTGTGTGTTCTCTACTGTAACAATTAACCCACAGATTAAAAAGGGGAAACTAAGTTTGTTTTTCTCCTTGTTAATGCTTTTAATGTGGATTTTATATGGCAGTTGGCAACCAACTTTGATGTGCGTTACCACCACCAAATGGACTGGAGTGTGACCCTGATTCATCTCTCAATCACCCACGTGGGTATATGCTCCTAAAAAAACAATGACTTGCCCTGAGTCAAGCATCTAAAATAGTACAAAGTCCTATTTTTAGCGCCTGGCTACGCAGACGCTCGTTGACTCATGCGAGCAGTTTGGATGAAATGATTGAAGAACATGTATGTGTACGTTTATTTTGCAACGCTCGTGCACGCAACGCTGGCGGTGTGGTCAGCATGTAAGCCAATGGCAGCCTTCTGCATCTGTGGTGGAAGGTGGCCGAGCCACAGCCGGGTTTGTCAGACCATGAGACAATCCGAAAATCTGCCTTTTCACGAAAACGTGACACGCACATGTCCGTTGTTTTGCTCTACTCCTCTGAAGGTAGCCCGGTACCAGTTTAAAAAAAATAATGCAAGTACAGTGCTATCAGAAAGTATTCACACCCTTTGACTTTTTCCACATTTTGTTGTTACAGCCTAAATTTAAAATGGATTACATTAACCAATTTTTTTGTCACTTGCAAACGCACAATACCCCATAATGTCAGTGGATTATTTGTTTGATAAAAAATGAAAAGCTGAAATGTCTTGCGTCAAGTATTCAACCCCTTTATTATTATTATTATTATTATTATTATAATAATAATAATATGCCATTTAGCAGACACTTTTATCCAAAGCGACTTAGTCATGTGTGCATACATTTTTACGTATGGGTTGTCCCGGGGATCGAACCCACTACCCTGGCGTTACAAGCGCCATGCTCTACCAATTGAGCTACAGAGGACCACAACCCAAAATAATTATGGCAACCCTAAATAAATTCAGGAGTACAAATGTGCTTAACAAGTCAAATAATATGTTGCATGAACTCACTGTGTGCAATGTGTTTTTAACATGATTTTTGAATGACTACCTCATCTCTGTACCCCACACATACAAATATTTGTAAGGTCAAGCAGTGAATTTCAAACACATTCAACCAGAAAGACCAGGGAGGCTGGCGTGTTGGACGTACTGCCAAATTCTCTTAGACGACGGCGGAGGCGGCTTATGGTAGAGAAATGAACATTCAATTGTCTGGCAACAGCTCTGGTGGACATTCCTGCAGCCAGCATGCCAATTGCACGCTCCGTCAAAACTTGACATCTGTGGCGGTGTGTGATAAAACTGCACATTTTAGTGGCCTTTTATGGTCCCCAGCGCAAGGTGCACCTGTGAAATGATCATGCTGTTTAATCAGCTTCTTGATATGCCACGCCTGTCAGATGGATGTATTATCTTGGCCAAGGAGAAGTGCTCACTAACAGGGATATAAACAAATGTGTGAACAATCAGACACTTTTTGTGCATATGGAACATTTCTGTGATCTTTTATTTCAGCTCATGAAACATTGGACCAACACTTTACATGTTCCCTTTATATTTTTGTTCAGTATAGTTGTTTTCGTGCGTGATGGACAGACAAGTGTAGTCTAACGTATGGCGCATGATGCGACAAAGTTTGCGGGTGGGGAGAGTGCAAGAGTGTTGAGGAGGCTTTTTCTCACTGGGCATCTTGTTACAGTATGACATTATCTGAATTAGGTCCACGGAATTATACCTAGGAGCGGCTTCTATGTAGGAACTTTTGAATGTTCTTTGAGCCAGCTAGGTAACTAATAATCTTGAGTTAGCTAGCTAACAAGCTTGTGTGTGCACAGCGGCACCATAATTAAAAACACGTCTTACCTTTAAATCCAACGTGAAACGTGTGAAATAGGCCTATAGTATCCTTAACTAGCATTGAAAAGTTAATAAATTTTTCTGTAGCTAATAAAAAATCTCTTGCTCTATCTTCTGAATCAAGCTTGTAACGTCATTACAGTAGCCTATGCTTCGGTGGGGGGAGGGGCAGGTAGCCTGCACATGCTCTGGCAAAGATTTTCAGCTTGCAGGCAGACACAAATAAGTTTGAGTGACAGAGGGGGCTTTTCATAGGCGTTTTGTTGTGGGAATAGGAAAAAATGCCTGGAGCGTAAAATAACTTCTGTTCCGGAACAGTATGGATCACTTTCATTCCAGGTTCTGTTTATGTTCCTTACATTTTATTATTTTCCGGTGTTCTGTTCTGTTCCCTGAACCAGTTCCAACCCCTGTTTTTATTATACATAATAAAGATCTTGGTCTATAGATACTGTACACCAAGTTTTGGAGAACTCTGTTTAGTGGTGTGAGTTCTCCCGAGTGGCGCAGTGGTCTAAGGCACTGCATCGCAGTGCTAGCTGTGCCACTAGAGATCCTGGTTCGAATCCAGGCTCTGTCGTAGCCGGCCGCGGCGCACAATTGGCCCAGCGTCGTCCAGGGTAGGGGAGGGAATGGCCGGCAGGGATGTAGCTCGGTTGGTAGAGCATGGCGTCAGATTCCCACGGGGGGGCCAGTATGAAAAAATAATGTATGCATTCACTAACTGTAAGTCGCTCTGGATAAGAGCGTCTGCTAAATGACTAAAATGTAAATGTGTGAAAATATGTTAATGTACACCAATTTCAAAAACATGAATGGAAAAACATGAATGGAATGTTGGAAGTCCTGTCACAATGGGACCTTTTTAGAATGCTGAAGAAAGTGAATGAAGATGGACAAAGTTGAATAGTTTAAAGTATAGAAGATATCAGTTATATACAAGCAAGTCAATCCACACCGGTCTACACGTTTTAAAGTTTCAACTGCGTTTTTAGCTTAAACGGTGTAAGAGGAGTAGCGTGCTAAATAATAACTATAATAAGAAATGTTAAATATTTTAAAGTGGGGACTCTTGCTTCGCAAGCCCAACTAATAACTAGAAGTCAGAAATAAGTGGTACAATATTTAAAGTGTGGCTGCTTTTGCACGCCACATTTAATTATTTGTTTCTGGGCAATAACTCCTAAAGAGTAAACTGAGCTTTTTCCCTTGCACTTAGATAAGTGGTGTTTGATGTCGCTCTTTAGGTTTTGGGGGCCGTGGTCGTGGACGTGGGTTTGGAGGTGGAGGAGGAGGAGGAGGTGGTGGTGGTGGTGGTGGACCCAACTTTGACATCAAGGGAGGGGACTGGCCATGTCCTAACAGGTATTTATTGCAATATTTTATTTGAAGAGTGACAGATACAATTTCATGAGTCATCCATTGTATGTGCCACTAAATTCTGTTCTCATATGGAGTGGCTACATCTTTGAATGTGATTGACAATTGTTCCCCTCTCCTTTTCAGTTCTTGTGGCAACATGAACTTTGCGCGACGATACGAATGCAACAAGTGTGGCACTCCAAAACCAGGGGACGGTGGAGGAGGTATGTAAAGAACTGGGTGTCAGGTAGACTATAGGGGGAAGTTGAGGCATTTAACCACTAATACTAAACTACTACTGCTCTGTAGGAGAACTTGCTCTAACAGCTGGTTTATGTTTGCAGATCGTGGTGGTGGTGGTGGCGGCAGAGGAGGGTATGGTGGTGACAGGGGTGGCGGCTACAGAGGCCGTGGGGGATTCCGTGGAGGTGACCGCGGTGGATATGGTGGTGGGGGATACAAGATGGGAGGAAGGTAAATCGTTTACTGCTTAATTTCCCTCCCATGCAGTTAGATGTTTGACCAGAAGAGGGCATACCTGAGATGTGAAAGTGAACTGTAGAATATTGAATTAGGTAAACTTTTTTTTGTCAGATTGTCTGTAATATTAATGAGTCTAATTTTTTTTATATTAAGCTAGCTGAACGCCAATGCCTTCATGGTACAGCATAATTTACTATGGGTCTATTTTCCCCCTTCTTCCCTCAGAGGTGACCATAGAGAAGACAGAAGAGACCGGCCATACTAAGGATTCACATGGACACCATTCCAGCCCAGGGGTAGTGGATAGGTTAAGGGGGTGGGTGTGGGAGGGGGGGGATTGATATACACTTTGATTTGCATACCTTTCATTACCAATGCATCACATGTACTGCTTCTGATCTGTCTTGTCGGGAGGTCAGGAAAGATGTGCAACTACTGTGAAAGGACTTTTGGGCTGATAAGCAGGGTTGTTGGTGTAGAAGTGGGCAGGGTCAAATGTCATGTTTTTTTGTTTATTTTCATTTCCCCGATTCTACTTGGTCCAGGCATCGTGAGGTAGACTTATCTAAGACTTCGTATCATTGTTTTGTAAAATTGAAATGAACTGTTTTACTTGGGTTTCTCTTTTTTCCAAATGATATTAAACTGTTCCGATCTTAGTGTCTTCATGTATGTTTTAATTCAAAGTTCTAGTGGGAATCTACATGATTTGTTGAATGTGTTGGTATTAATTGCTAAGTTGTAAAATATTAGCAATGTAATACCCTAGCATTTAAGAAAGCATGTCAGCTTTTTTCAATATCTGTAGGTCAATTAATTCGAACAATATTGAGGTAGCCTATACAACGTGCCAAGAGAAGGGAAGTTTTCACATGCTCTCAATGTACAGTATTTGCTTTCAGCTCTCATCCAGCCCTTGAGCTGTGGGCGGTACTGTCCCTCCCCTATGTGTGCAAAATGACTGGGACAGGAGTGGCTAGTGTGCCGGTGTAGCCTACACAGCACAGGGATCACAAACATTGATATATCCCTGCTGGTTGCACATTAGACAAGCAGTACTTGGAAATATCTTATTTGGATTTAAATGTATGGTTATGATGGCTGTGTGGTTAGTCTAATTGTATTACAAGTGTCATACAATGAGTTTTCGACTCTCTCCGGACCAGAATAAATTGTGGGATATAGGTGCATGTATTATAACTGCGCTGATACTCATAAAGTCAACGGTTTGCACACCGGTGTCAACGGACTGGCGCGTCGAGACCGCTGAGGTACGTTAAGTTTTCTAAAATGTTTACAACTTAACGTCAGAACTAGACTATTTTTTAGAATATATTCTAACACAAACGCTGCATTTACACATGCAGCCAATTCATTTTATGTATTTTTTTGCCATTCCCAGATCTTTTCACATCTTTTTCAGAGCTGATCTGATTGGTCAAAATACCAATTAGTGAAAAAAATGATCAGGAATGGCTGCCTGTGTAAACGCAGCCTTAGTATATGGCGCGTAGAGATGAATTCATATAGTAATTTGACTCCTAAATTGAGCCAGGAAGCATACGCCCACTGCAACTGTGAATTTAGAGTGGTTGTTTTTAGAGGGATAGGCAGGCTACCTCAGATTGAGCTATAATGGAAAACCATAGAATAAATGGCTGTCGGAGTGAAATCCATTAGAATCTAATGCATGAGCACAAGACGTTCATATGTCTACAACGTCTTGTGCTCAGGGATGGATGGGTTTTGTCGATTTATTAATTTGCCTATGTGACCTGGTGAGTATTTTCTATCAAGCAGGCATTTTACCTTCCAGCAAGATTCCACAGCTAAATTCTGGCAGGTATAAATACCCAAATGAAAATGTGCATCCTATTCCACTGTGGTTATACTGACTGCCTACAACACCTTCATTACAGTTCTTGTTCAGTTTTCAAACCTAAATTATAGTCTAACACTTTAAATGTTTTACCCAACTCAATTTGTTATACTGTTTCAGTACACTGAACAAGAATATAAATGCAACAATTTCAAAGATTTTACTGAGTTAAAGTTAATCAAGGAAATCAGTCAATTGAAATAAATTAATTAGGCCCTATTCTATGGATTTCACATGACCGGGAATATAGATATGCATCTGTTAGTCACAGATAGGCTGTTGATTGTGGCCTGTGAAATGTTGTCCCACTTCAATGGCTGTGTGAAGTTGCTGAATATTGGTGGGAACTGGAACACGATGTCTTACACGTCGATCCAGAGCATCCCAAACATGTTCAATGGGTGATGTCTGGTGAGTATGCAGGCCATGGAAGAACTGAGACATTTTCAGCTTCCAGGGATTGTGTACAGACACTTGCGACATGGGGCAATGCATTATCATGCTGAAACATGAGGTGATGGCGGCAGATTAATGGCACAACAATGGGCCTCAGGATCTCGTCACCGTACCTCTGCATTCAAATTACCATCGATAAATGCCATCGTTGTCTGTAGATTATGCCTGCCCATACCATAACCCCACCGCCACCATGGGGCACTCTGTTCACAACGTTGACATCAGCAAACCGCTCGCCCCCACCACGTGGTCTGCAATTGTGAGGCCGGTTGGACATACTGTCAAACCGGGATTCATCCGTGACGAGCACACTTCTCCAGCATGCCAGTGGCCATTAAATGTGAGAATTTGCCCACTGAAGTCGGTTACGACGCCGAACTGCAGTCAGGTCAAGACCCTGGTGAGGATGACAAGCATGCAGATGAGCTTCCCTGAGACTGTCTCAGACCATCCTGCAGGTGAAGAAGCCAGATGTGGAGGTCCTGGGTAACACGTGGTCTGCGGTTGTGAAGCCATTTGGACGTGCTGGCAAATTCTCTAAAACGACGTTGGAGGCGGCTTATGAAAGAGAACTTAACATTAAATTCTCTGGCAACAGCTCTGGTGGATATTCCCGCAGTCAGCATGCCAATTGCATGCTCCTTCAAAACTTGAGACATCTGTGGCATTGTGTTTTGTGACAAAACTACACATTTTAGAGTGGCCTTTTATTGCCCCCAGCACAAGGTGCACCTGTGTAATGATTATGCTGTTTAATCAGCTTCTTGATATGCCACAGCTGTCAGGTGGATAGATTATTTTGGCAAAGGAGAAATGCTGACTAACAAGGAGGTAAACAAATTTATGCACAACATTTGAGAGAAATAAGCTTTTTCTGCGTATGGAAAATATCTGGGATCTCTTATTTTAGCTCATGAAACTGGGGACCAACACTTTACATGTTGCGTTTTATATTTTTGTTCAGTGTAATTTAATTGCGTAGTACTGAGGCAAAATAGGTATATGAAACCAAATCTGTGGTATATCTGGTTTTATAAACTACTAAATTGCTGTGTTGTGCAATTAAATGAGGCAAATCATTTGAATCAGAAGACAACTGATATTGTATTACACAGGCAAAAGCTAAAAGTGGATTCCAGTATAATGAAGAATGTGGTTTGATTCTACCAAGATGTTAAGGACAATGTAACTTTTCTCTCCACATTCCCCGTGTGTAAGGGGTCGGACACACACAGGATTGTCTACCGTTCGCCAGCCGAGAGTATTTAGCACCTCTGATCTGTAGATTTTTTTTATTTCCTCCCCACCACATCTCTAATCATACCTCTTCCTGTTGGTGCCTGTTGTTAACATCAAGCCCAGCGGTTAGAACCTGATAACTGATGGTCTCTCTGCTCTCTCTCTGTTAGATGGGTGTTCCGGAGCCCAGCAACTCTCTCCTCAGTTACACAGAGGGATGAGGGGGAACGTTAGCATGCTACTACCTGACAGTGACTAACATGAAATGGAAAAATATTTTGTAGAGAGGCCCTAAGGAAATAGTTGAAGTTTACAAGGCTGAGGCAAATTGGTGTCTGATTTCATCATGTTTAAATACCAAGTAACTGTGGGAGTCTCATGAAAAATAATGATGTGACATTTATTGCAGGGCTTCTTGGAGAAATATGGCTACCTGCACCAGGACAATCACATACACAATGCTGCAGAGGTCAAAACAGCAGTCCGGTACGGTACTACTGTCTCTCAAATAACTGTCACTCTTTTTAATTGTCTCCATTTCCTTCATGCAATTCTGTTCTGTGTCGGTTTCTCTCTTTGTCCCCTTCATGTGTCCCCTTACATTCTCCACTGGCTAAGACTTGGCCATTCCGTCTCTCACACTGTATTTCACAGCCTCACCCTCTGTTCTCAATTCGACCAGGGGGGCATAGAGTAGTCTTCCTCCTCAGAGAGCCTGTTGCCCAGTGGAGCAGAATATTTATGTTGGCCCAAAGACTCATAATCATTTTACATTTTAGTCATTTAGCAGACGCTCTTATCCAGAGCGACTTACAGTTGGATTATGCACTTATCAAGGTCCTACATTGAAAAATGCACTTATCAAGATCTCTGTTGGCTGATTAGAGTCAGTTCAAGGCTATTAGCCTGGTAGCTGAGTCAGGCTGTATGGTGTTAGGGGAGGGTGTAGGTCTGTGGGCCAACCCCTTGGGGGGGTCATGTAAAAAGGCAGGCAGTAAAATACTCCCTCACCACCACCGCTGAACTGGGAAACCTCCTCTCCTCCTAACCACTCTGGAATGTAGAGTTCAAATCTCACTAAGAATGTTTGTGTTGATATAAGAATGTTAGTGTTGATATACAAAAGATTTTGCTGTGACTCTTATGTGGATAAGAATCCAGACGCTGCACTTGATTAATTTATGAAATTGCTTCTTCCAATTATTGATAAACATGCACCTGTTAAGAAACTGACTGTTAGAACTGTTAAGGCTCCATGGATTGATGAGGAATTGAAAAACTGTATGGTTGAAAGAGACGGGGCAAAAGGAGTGGCTAATAAGTCTGGCTGCTCATCTGACTGGCTGACTAACTGCAGATCGAGAAATTATGTGACTAAACTCAACAAAAATTAAAATAAACTGTATTATGAAGCCGAGATCAATGATATAAAGAATGATGGAGAAAAACATATTTGGAGTACTTTCAATGAAATTATGGGCAGAAAGACAAATTCAACTCCCATCTTTCATCGAATCAGATGGCTTATTCATCACAAAACCATTTGATGTTGGCAATTATTTTAATGATTACTTCATTGACAAAGTGGGCAAATTTAGGCAGGAAATGCCAACATCGAACAATGAGCCATCGTACTCATGCATGAAAAAACTAATAAGGAAAGAAAAGCATTGCAAGTTTGAATTTTGTAAAGTTAGTGTGGGAGAGGTGGAAAAATTATTGTTAACGATCAATAATGACAAACTTCCTGACATTGACAACTTAGATGGAAAGCTACTGAGGATGGTAGCTGATTCTATAGCCACTCCTATCTGTCATATCTTTAATCTGAGCCTAGAGGAAAGTCTTTGTCCTCAGGACTGGAGGGAAGCCATAATCATTCCGCTACCCAAGAGTGGTAAAGCGGCCTTTACTGGTTCTAAAAGCAGACCTATCAGCTTGCTGCCAGCTCTTAGCAAACTGTTGGAAAAAATTGTGTTTGACCAAATACAATGCTATTTCTCTGTAAACAAATTAACAACAGACTTTCAGCATGCTTATAGAGAAGGGTGCTCAACATGCACTGCACTGACACAAATGGCCAATGATTGGTTGAAAGAAATTGATAATAAGAAGATTGTGGGAGCTGTACTGTTAGATTTCAGTGCAGCCTTTGAGATTATTGACCATAACCTGTTGTTGAAAAAACGTATGTGTTATGGCTTTTCAACCTCTGCCATATCGTGGATTCAGAGCTATCTTATCTAATATAACTCAGAGGGGTTTCTTGAATGGAAGCTTCTCTAATCTCAAACATGTAAAGTGTGGTGTACCGCAGGGCAGCTCTCTAGGCCAAAAGTTTGGGGTCACTTACAAATTTCCTTGTTTTCGAAAGAAAAGCAATTTTTTTGTCCATTTAAAATAACATCAAATTGATCAGAAATACAGGGTAGACATTTTTAATGTTGTAAATGGCTATTGTAGCTGGAAATGTCTGATTTTTTTATGGAATATCTACATAGGCGTACAGAGGCCTATTATCAGCAACCATCAGTCCTGTGTTCCAATGGCACGTTGTGTTTGCTAATCTAAGGTTATCATTTTAAAAGGCTAATTGATCATTAGAAAACCCTTTTGCAATTATGTTAGCACAGCTGAAAACTGTTGTGCTGATTAAAGAAGCAGTAATACTGGCCTTCTTGAGACTAGTTGAGTATCTGGAGCATCAGCAATTGTGGGTTCGATTACAGGCTCAAAATGGCCAGAAACAAATAACTTTCTTCTGAAACTTGTCCGTCTATTCTTGTTCTGAGAAATGAAGGCTATTCCATGCGAGAAATTGCCAAGAAACTGAAGATCTCGTACAACGCTGTGTACTACTCCCTTCACAGAACAGCGCAAACTGGCTCTAACCAGAATAGAAAGAGGAGTGGGAGGCCCCGGTGCACAACTGAGCAAGAGGACAAATACACTAGAGTGTCTAGTTTGAGAAACAGGCGCCTCACAGGTCCTCAACTGGCAGCTTCATTAAATAGTACCCGCAAAACACCAGTCTCAACGTCAACAGTGAAGAGGCGACACCGGGATGCTGACCTTCTAGGCAGAGTTGCAAAGAAAAAGCAATATCTCAGACTGGCCAATAAAAATTAAATATTAAGATGGGCAAAAGAACACAGACACTGGACAGGGGAAGATTGGAAAAAAGTGTTATGGACAGACAAATCTAAGTTTGAGGTGTTCAGATCACAAAGAATAACATTTGTAAGACTCAGACCAAATGAAAAGATGCTGGAGGAGTGCTTGATGCCATCTGTCAAGCATGGTGGAGGCAATGTGATGGTCTGGGTGTGCTTTGGTGGTGGTAAAATGGGAGATTTCTACAGGGTAAAAGGGATCTTGAAGAAGGAAGGCTATCACTCCATTTTGCAACGCCATGCCATACCCTGTGGACGGCGCTTGATTGGAGCCAATTTCCTCCTACAACAGGACAATGACCCAAAGCACAGCTCCAAACTATGCAATAAATATTTAGGGAAGAAGCAGTCACAGCTGGTATTCTGTGTCACGGATTCTGCCGAGGCTGCTCCCCCTCCTGGTACGAAGCAGGCGTCGGCGGTCGCCCGTCCCGGAGTACTAGCTGCCACCGATCTATGTTTCTGTGTGTGATTGCTTTTGTCTGTCTGTCACACCTGTGTCCTATTGTGTATTCATCACCTGTCCTATAAGTTCCGTCTTTTTTGCTTGGTAGGATTGTGTGTTGTTGTTCGCCTGTCGTTGTGCTGCGTGTTTTGCTTCTTGTTTGCATTTGTTGTGTTTTACGCATTTTGCGTAAATGCTCGCCTCTTGTTGTTTGAGGTCGTTTGTTTTCCGTTTCCTTTTGGAAATTTTGAGTAAACTCTGTTGGACTGAGCCTCGGTGTCCTGCGCCTGACTTCCACCACACTACACCTCACCGCATGACAGAACAACACACCATCTCCATGGAGTCAGCAGGAACAGCGGCGATACCCGATTCCCTGGAGGACCGGATTAATTACCAGGACGCCATGATCCGGCAACTCGGGGTCGCCATGGACGAGGTGTCCAACAGTCTGCGCCGGTTGATGAATCGGGAGGTGCCCACGCCTTCTCACACCATCCCAGCACCAACGCCAGTCCTCCTCTCTCAGCACCGGAACCCAGTGGCATTCGGCTCTCGCTCCCGAGGGCATATGACGGTTCTGCAGCCGGGTGTCAGGGCTTTCTCCTACAGGTAGAACTTTACCTTGCCACCATACACCCGGCGCCCTCGGGATACGAGGCGTCTCCGCCCTCATCTCCTGTCTCTCCGGGGAAGGCGTTGGAGTGGGCCAACGCCCGAATGGAGGGGAATAGACGCCCGCCACCATCACCTACGCTGAGTTTTCCCGCCGCTTCAGGACTGTCTTCGATCATCCACCTGAGGGGAAAGCGGCGGGAGAGCGTCTATTCCACCTCCGACAGGGGGAAGAGGAGCGCGCACAGGAGTTCGCACTGGAGTTCCGGACACTAGCAGCGGATGCGGGATGGAATGAGAGGGCCCTCATTGACCACTATCGGTGTAGCCTACGAGAGGACGTTCGTCGTGAGATGGCCTGCAGGGACACCAACCTGTCGTTCGACCAGCTGGTGGACATCTCCATCAGTCTAGACACCCTGCTGGCTACCCGCGGACGTCCCGAGTGGGGTCGTCCATTCCATCCTCCAGCACCTCCGAGCCTATTCCTATGGAGCTCGGGGGTGCTGGCGCTAGAGAGAGGAGGAGGGAGAACCCGAGGAGGGCCAACCCCTGCACCAACTGTGGTCGTGGAGGACACACCACGGCCAGGTGCTGGGGAGGGTCTTCTGAGAGAGGGGACAACAGGTCACGCACTGGGGAGTCATTTCAGGTGAGTAGGCGCCCCACTTACCCAGAGCTCTCTGTTGGTCACATGAGTATTCCTGTGCGTTTTCCACAGGTGGCACCTCATTCCCAGCATAAGGCGCTAGTAGATTCAGGCGCAGCTGGGAACTTTATTGATCGTAAATTTTGTGCTAGGTTAGGAATTCCCCCTTCGGCCGGTAGAAGTTCCATTCCCTGTCCATGCATTAGACAGCCGGCCGTTGGGGTCGGGTCTGATCAGGGATGTCACAGCACCGCTGACTATGACTACGCAGGGGGGTCATGAGGAGATCATTCAGTTCTATCTGATTGACTCTCCTGCGTACCCAGTGGTGTTGGGGCTTCCCTGGTTAAGTACCCACGATCCTACCATAGCGTGGCAACAGAGGGCTCTTATGGAGTGGTCTGCCCAGTGTGTAGGGAGATGTCTAGGTGTTTCCATAGGGGCGACCTCGGTAGAGAGTCCGAACCAAGTGCCCGCACTGCGCATTCCCCCGAGTATGAGGATTTAGCACTGGTCTTTAGTAAATCGAGGGCAGCAAGGCTACCTCCTCATAGACAGGGGGACTGTGCGATAAATATCCAGACTGGAGCAGCTCTTCCCAGGAGTCATGTGTATCCCCTGTCTCAAGAGGAGACAGCGGCTATGGAGACATACATAGCCGAGTCCTTGGCACAGGGATACATACGGCCCTCTACTTCCCCAGTCTCCTCGAGTTTCTTCTTTGTGAAGAAGAAGGACGGGGGATTGCGCCCGTGTATTGATTATCGTAGTCTCAATCAGATTACAGTTAAATACAGCTACCCACTGCCACTGATTGCGACGATGACGGAATCATTACGGCGGAGCGCGATTCTTCACAAAGTTAGATCTCAGGAGCGCGTACAATCTGGTGCGCATTAAGGGGGGATGAATGGAAGACAGCATTTAGTACCACCTCGGGTCATTACGAGTATCTCGTCATGCCATACGGGTTAATGAATGCTCCTTCAGTCTTCCAATCCTTTGTTGACGAGATTTTCCGGGGACATGCATGGGCAGGGTGTAGTAGTTTACATCGACGACATCCTGGTGTACTCTTCTACGAGCCGAGCATGTAGCCCAGGTGCGCCGAGTATTGAGACGACTGTTGGAGCATGACTTGTATGTCAAGGCAGAGAAATGCCTGTTCTTCCAGGAGTCCGTCTCCTTTTTGGGTTATCGGTTGTCCGCGTCTGGCGTGGAGATAGAGGTAGATCGGGTATCGGCTGTGCGTAATTGGCAAACTCCAACCACCGTAAAGAGGTGCAGCGGTTCTTGGGTTTTGCTAATTACTACCGGAGGTTTATCCGGGGCTTTGGACAGGTTGCAGTTCCCATTACGTCCCTGCTAAAGGGGGGGTCCGGTGCGCTTGCAGTGGTCAGCTGAGGCGGACAGGGCATTTGTCAAGCTGAAGAACCTGTTCGCCTCGGCCCCGGTGCTGGCGCATCCGGATCCCTCTTTGCCTTTCCAAGTAGAGGTGGGCGCGTCCGAGACCGTATTGGGGCAGTCCTGTCACAACTGGTCCGGCACGCCACCTAAGCTCCGCCCCTGTGCATTCTACTCTAAGAAGCTCAGCTCGGCGGAGCGCAATTATGACGTTGGGGACAGGGAGCTGTTAGCTGTAGTCCAGGCCCTAAAGGTGTGGAGGCATTGGCTTGAGGGGGCTCAACACCCTTTCCTCATTCTGACTGATCACCGTAACCTGGAGTACATCCGGGCAGCTAGGGAGATTGAACCCTCGTCAGGCTAGGTGGAACATGTTCCTGACCCGGTTTGTTTTTTAAGATCACATACATCCCTGGGTCCCAGAACGGTAAGGCAGACGCCCTGTCCCGGCAGTATGACACAGAGGAGAGGTCCATTGAGCCTATTTCCATACTGCCGGAGTCTTGTCTGGTGGCTCCGGTAGTATGGGAGGTCGATACGGAAATCGAGCGGGCGCTTCGTGCCGACCCTACTCCCCCGAGTGTCCTGTGGGGCGGACGTCGTTCCGCTCGAGGTTCGTGATCGGCTTATTTCTTGGGCTCATACATCACCCTCCTCTGGACATCCTGGTATTGGTCGGACGGTGCACTGCCTTAGCGTAAAATACTGGTGGCCAACGTTAGCCAGGGATGTGAGGGTTTATGTCTCCTCCTGCTCGGTATGTGCCCAGTGTAAGGCACCTAGACATTTGCCCAGAGGTAAGTTACATCCTCTGCCCGTTCCACAACGACCATGGTCCCACCTCTCGGTAGATTTTGTGACCGATCTACCCCCTTCCCAGGGTAATACCACCATTTTGGTCGTTGTGGATCGAAGTTTTCTAAGGCCTGTCGTCTCCTCCCACTGCCGGGTCTCCCTACTGCCCTACAGACCGCCGAGGCCCTCTTTACCCACGTGTTCCCGGCACTATGGGGTCCCCGAGGATATTGTGTCCGACCGAGGTCCCCAGTTCACCTCCAGAGTCTGGGGGCTTTCATCGGAACGCCTGGGGGTCTCGGTTAGCCTTACCTCGGGGTACCACCCAGAGAGCAATGGGCAGGTTGAACGTGTGAACCAGGATGTGGGTAGGTTTTTGAGGTCCTATTGCCGGGACCGGCCGGAGGAGTGGTCGAGGTATATCCCCTGGGCAGAGATGGCCCAGAACTCTCTCCGCCACTCCTCCACCGGATTAACACCTTTCCAGTGTATTTTAGGGTATCAGCCGGTCCTGGCACCGTGGCACGAGAGCCAGACCGAGGCCCTGCGGTGGACCGAGTGGATTCGGCGCTCGGAGGAGACGTGGGGCGCTGCCCATGTCCATCTGCAGCGTGCCATCCGTCAACAAAAGGCGGCGCCCGATCGCCACCGCAGTGAGGGGCCGGTGTACGCACCGGGAGATCGAGTCTGGCTCTCGACTCGAAAGCCTGCCCCTCCGCCTGCCCCTGCCGGAAGCTGGGTCGGCGGTTTGTGGGCCCCTTTAAAGTCCTGAGAAGGTTGAACGAGGTGTGTTACAGGTTACAACTGCCTATAGAGTACAAAAATATTAACCCCTCGTTCCATGTGTCTCTTCTCAGGCCGGTGGTAGCTGGTCCACTCCAGGATAATGAGATAGGAGAGACCCCTCCGCCCCCTTTGGACATCGAGGGGGCCCCGCGTACAGAGTCCGGACCATCTTGGACTCAGGCGCCCGGATGAGTGGTCTCCAGTATCTCGTGGAGTGGGAGGGGTACGGTCCGGAGGAAGCGGTGCTGGGTGCCCAGGAGGGACATCCTCGATCCATCCCTCCTGACTGAGTTCCACCGTGGGCATCCCACGCGCCCGGGTCCGCGTCCTCCTGGCCGTCCCCGAGGCCGGGTCGGCGCACGGCTGGAGCCGCGCTCAAGGGGGGTACTGTCACGGATTCTGCCGAGGCTGCTCCCCCTCCTGGTACGAGCAGGCGTCGGCGGTCGCCGTCCCCGGAGTACTAGCTGCCACCGATCTATGTTTCTGTGTGTGATTGCTTTTGTCTGTCTGTCACACCTGTGTCCTATTGTGTATTCATCACCTGTCCTATAAGTTCCGTCTTTTTGCTTGGTAGGATTGTGTGTTGTTGTTCGCCTGTCGTTGTGCTGCGTGTTTTGCTTCTTGTTTGCATTTGTTGTGTTTTACGCATTTTGCGTAAATGCTCGCCTCTTGTTGTTTGAGGTCGTTTGTTTTCCGTTTCCTTTTGGAAATTTTGAGTAAACTCTGTTGGACTGAGCCTCGGTGTCCTGCGCCTGACTTCCACCACACATACACCTCACCGCATGACATTCTGTCTATAATGGAGTGGCCAGCACAGTCATCCGGATCTCAACCCTATTGAGCTGTTGTGGGAACAGCTTGACCGTATGGTACTTAAGAAGTGCCCATCAAGCCAATCCAACATGTGGGAGGTGCTTCAGGACCTGGGGTGAAATCTCTTCAGATTACCTCAACAAATTGACAACTAGAATGCCAAAGGTCTTCAAGGCTGTAATTGCTGCAAATGGAGGATTATTTGACGAAAGCAACGTTTGAAGGACACAATTATTATTTCAATTAAAAATCATTATTTCTAACCTTGTCAATGACTATATGTCCTATGCATTTTGCTATATTTACTATTCAAACTCATTTCATGTACTGTATGTTTTCATGGAAAACAAGGACATTTCTAAGTCACCCCAAACTTTTGAACGGTAGTGTATGTGAATTAAATATTTCTGTATTTCATTTTCAATAAATGTGCTAACATTTCTAAAAATATGTTTTCTCTTTGTCATTATGGGGTATTGTGTTTAGATGGGTAAGATTTTTATTTATTTAATCCATTTCGAATTCAGGCTGTAACACAGCAAAATGTGGAATAAGTCAAGGGAATATGAATACTCTGAACCCACCAGTTTATTAGATACACCACCCTGTTCATGAAAATGGATCGCTCCTACAGACAGTGAGTCACGTGGCCGTGGCTTGCTATATAAAGCAGGCAGACAGGCATCGAGGCATTCAGTTACTGTTCGATTTAACATTAGAATGAGCAAAACGAGTGACCTAAGCGACTTTGAGCGTGGTATGATCGTCGGAGCCAGGCGCGCCGGATCCAGTATCTCAGAAACGGCTGCCCTCCTGGGCTTTTCACGCACGACAGTGTCTATGGTTTACCAAGAATGGTGCGACAAACGACAGTCCTGTGGGTGAAAACAGCTCATTGATGAGAGCGGTCGAAGGAGAATGGCAAGAATCGTGCAAGCTAACAGGCGGGCCACAAACAGAAAAATAAAAGTGCAGTACAACAGTGGTGTGCAGAACGGCATCTCGGAACGCACAACTCGTTGATCCTTGTCATGGATGGATTGTTGCAGCAGACGACCACACCCGGTTCCACTCCTATCATCTAAAAACAAGAAGAAGCGGCTCCAGCGGGCATGCGATCACCAACACTGGACAATTAAGGAGTGGAAAAATATCGCCTGGAACATGATAGCGAGTTCAATTTACTTGTGGCCTTCGCAGTCCCCAGACTTCAACCCAATAGAGCATCTTTGGGATGAGCTGGAACGGGCTGTTAACAGCATGAAGGTACCGCCTTCCAGTCTGCAGCAACTGTTTGATGCCAACGCGTCAGCATGGACCAACATCCCTGTGGAACGTTTCCGACACCTTGTAGAATGCCCCGAAGAATTCAGGCTGTTCTGGAGACCAGTACTAGATGGGTGTACCTAATAAACTGGCCGGGTGTATAACATAATCATTAGATATACTCTTTGAGTGATGAGGTTTGAGAATGTGATTGTCTCTTTGCGTGAGTTAAATACAACAGGGACAATAACACTGAAATTATGACGTCAAAATGTATTCCTCAGTGTGACCAAGACAGAGTTTGTTTCATGTATTGTTTATCGGTATGCTAATCTGTATTTATTTCTTCACTACCTCCCCTCTCACAGGGAGTTTCAGTGGCTGTCGCACTTGCCCGTCACAGGACAGCTGGATGGTGCCACCCTGAAGCAGATGGGCACGCCGCGGTGTGGGGTAAAGGATGAGGGCAGCCATCAGGTCTGGGCCCAGAGAGTCAACGCAGTCTTCACAGGCAAGATGGCGTCCAATGGGTCACAACCCCGCAGGAAACGCTATGCTCAACCAGGTGAGGGAATACACTCAAAGGTGTGTCTGTGCCCTAAGCAGGTAGTCGGTGGCGCTCCAAGGTAACAACAGCTTTTGTTTCATGTTGTTGAGCTCTGTATATCTGCACAGCCGTGAGTTTTCCAGTGACGCAAACCTCCCAGACGAGCTGAATGTCTTCTATGTTCATGTCACGACTTCCGCCGAGGCTGCCCCCCCTCCTGGTTCGGGCAGGCTTCGGCGTTCGTCGTCACCGGAGTACTAGCTACTGCCGATCCCATTCTCATCACTCCACTTGTCATGTCTTGTCAATCACACACACCTGATGCTCATTCCCCTAATTAGTATGTGTATAAGTGTTCCCTCTGTTCCCCTTGTCTTTGTGAGTGATTGTTTGTTGTGAGAGCGTGTAGCTCGGTTGAGCTACTATTCACTGTGTTTATGCCAAGGTGGATGTTTTCCCTTGTAATAGTTTTGTTTGATTTATGTAAACGGAATAAACTCTGGACTTCGGTATTTTACCTCCTGCGCCTGACTCCTTCATTCACACCTCGTCACAGCTCGCTTCGAGGCAAACAACACTGAGCCAGGCATGAGAGCCCCTACTGTCCGGGACGACTGTGTGATCTCGCTCTCCGTGGCCGATGTGAGTAAGAATTTTAAACAGGTAAACACTCACAAGGCCGCTGGGCCAGACGGAATACCAGGCTTTGTTCTCAGAGCATGCGCAGACCAGCTGGCAACTGTCTTCACGGACATTTTCAACATCTCAGTCTGTAATCCCAACATGTTTCAAGCAGACCACCATTGTCCCTGTTCCTATGAACTCAAAGTTAACCTGCTTAAATGACTATCGTCCCATAGCACTCACATCTGTAACCATGAAATGCTTTGAAAGGCTGGTCATGGCACACATCAACACCATCATCCCAGACACCCTGGACTCACTCCAATTCGCATACCACCCCAACAGATCCATAGATGACACAATCTCTATTGCACTACACACTGCTCTCTCCCACCTGGACAAGAGGAATACATATGTGAGAATCTGTTCATTGACTACAGGTCAGCGTTCAATACCATAGTCCCTTCCAAGCTCATCATGAAGCTCGGTATCCTCGGACTGAACACCTCCCTCTGCAACTGGATCCTGAACTTTCTGATGGGCCTCCCCCAGGTGGTGAGGGTAGTTAACAACATCTGCCACACTGACACTCAACATGGGGGCCCCTCAGGGTTGTGTGCTTAGTCCCCTCCTGTACTCCCAGTTCACCCATGACTGTGTGGCCACGCACAACTCCATCACCATCATCAAGTTTGCTGACGACACTACTGTGGTAGGACTGATTGCCGGCAACAATGAGACAGGGAGGAGGTCAGAGACCTGGCAGTGTGGAGCCAGGACAACAACCTCTCCCTCAACGTCAGCAAGACAAAGGAGCTGATCGTGGACTACAGGAAACGGAGGGGCGAGCACGCCCCCATCAACATTGACGGGGCTGTAGTGGAGCAGGTCGAGAGCTTCAACTTACTCGGTGTCCACATTACCAAGGACTTAACATGGTCCTCTCAAACCAGCACTGTTGTGAAGAAGGCACGACAACGCCTCTTCCCCCTCAGGAGGTTGAAAAGATTTGGCATGGTCCCTCAGATCCTCAAAAAGTTCTACAGCTGCACCACTCAGAGCATATTGACTGGCTCGATCACAAGGCGCTACAGAGGGTGTTGCGAACAGCCCAGTACATCACTGGGGCAGAGCTCTCTGCCATCAAGGACCACTATACCAGGCGTTGTCAGAGGAAGACCCGGAAAATTGTCAAAGACCCCAGCCATCAAAGCCATTTACTGTTCACTCTGCTACAGCATGTCAAGCGGTACCGGAGCGCCAAGTCTGGGACCAAAAGGCTCCTGAACAGCTTCTACCCCCAAGCCATAAGACTGCTGAACAGTTAATCAAATGGCTACCCTATTTGCATTTATCCTTTTTTTGCACTGACTCTTGAACTGACTCTATGCACACTGGACACTCCAACACACACACATGCATATTGACACCACACACACACTTTGGCACTCTTCACATACGCTGCGCTGCTACTCATTTTATTATCTATCCTGATTGCCTAGCCACATTTACCCCTACCTACATGTACATATTACCTCAACTACAGTACCTCGTACCCCTGCACATTGACTCGGTTCCGGTACTCCTTGTATATAGCCTCGTTATTGTTATTTATTGTGTTACTATTTTCTATTTTTTATTTGCAAATGTTCTTACTCTGCATTGTTGGGAAAGGGCTCGCACGTTAGCATTTCACGGTAAAGTCTACACCTGTTGTAGTCGGCGCATGTGACAAATTAAATTTGATTTTGTTTTGATTTGCTTGTGGAGTCTGTGGCTGTGGTAGCTCCAGATAAAGCGTGCACACTGTGGTCTGGGTGGGTCTCCTGTCGTAAAGCCCATGACTAATAGCACTGAGGGCTGTAATTAAGGCTTAGAAGAGCGTCTGATGTCCCACGCGTCGGCCAGAACGACCCCTCTGCTGCAGGGGTACTAGTGGTTACCTGCTCAACTCTACCTGTACCTGGTGAATTACACTGCATTCTATGGAGTCTCATTAGCATATTCACTGCAGATTCATTGTACCATACATACCCCACTGGATCAGGACATATATTCTGGATTTTGGTTATCCATAAGCATAACGTTTCAGTCAATGCAGTAAGGTCACCTCTTTTTCCTCCTAGAAGTATGATTGACAGTTGACTCCCAATGCATGTGGTGGTTGACTCTTATACTTGGTCTCTTAAGATGTTTTGACCCTGCACAGATCGTCTGCTTGTGTCAACTGTTTATGTTAGACGGTATCTGGTCTCTCTCTACATGAGAGAAAACCAGTAACTTTAACAGCCGTGTCAGTGACCACGAGGAGGAGGCAACCATCCCTCCCACGTTCCTGCTCCTAGCCTGAACTGTGAACACTCGGCATTCCTCCCTGTCACTCAGGGGATTGGCTAATACTCTGGGAATGTAGTGGCGTCGGACAGTCTCTTCCACTTCAAGCCAGTACCTGATGAGGCCTGTCCTCTGTTCGCTAGCTGGGTAAATAACACATCTGTGTTGTTTTGAGACCTGAGACGAGCCGCTGTAGTGGTCATCACCGTTTTAGAGAAATGACTCATATGACAAGCAGGAGTGTTATTAAGCGAAACAAGAACGGTAATGACGGATGTTGTTTCATCTCCATGTGAAAGTTACGACTCCAACAGGTGTCGGGTGTCCCTCAGGCAAGCCCGGGGTCGTGTTCATTGGGCACCAAACAGAAGAAAAAAGAACTGAAAAGGAGAGGGACTACCTGGAATCCAAAAATAAACACACATTTCTGAACATGAACACGAACATGAACACAGCCCTGATGTTTCAACTAGACTTTTCCCCTTTTCATATAATGTAATGACCACTTCTAAATGAATGTGGATGCTAACATGATTATGGATAATCCTTTATGAATCGTGAATAATGATGAGTGAGAAAGTTACAGACGCACAAATATCATACCCCCAAGACATGCTAACCTCTCACCATTACAATAACGGGGGAGGTTAGCATTTTTGGGGGGTATAATATTTGTGCGCTTAACTTTCTCACTCATTCTTCATAGTTAATTCAGGATTATCTGTGATCATGGTAGCATCCACATTAATGTAGAAGTGTTTAGAAATACAGTACCAGTCAAAAGTTTGGACACACCTACTCATGCAAGGGTTTTTCTTTATTTTTACTATTTTCTACATTGTAGAATAATATTGGACATCAAAACTATGAAATAACACATATGGAATCATGTAGTAAGAGAACAAGTGTTAAACAAATCAAAATACAGTGGCTTGCGAAAGTATTCACCCCCTTGGCATTTTTCCTATTTTGTTGCCTTACAACCTGGAATTAAAATTAATTTTTTGGGGGTTTGTATCATTTGATTTACATTACATGCCTACCACTTTGAAGATGAAAGATATATTTTTATTGTGAAACAAACAAGAAATAAGACAAACAAACAGAAAACTTGAGCTGCCACCTTTGCAGCAATTACAGCTGCAAGTCTCTTGGGGTATGTCTCTATAAGCTTGGCACATCTAGCCACTGGGATTTTTGCCCATTCTTCAGGGCAAAACTGCTCCAGCTCCTTCAAGTTGGATGGGTTCCGCTGGTGTACAGCAAATCTTTAAGTCATACCACAGATTCTCAATTGGATTGAGGTCTGGGCTTTGACTAGGCCATTCCAAGACATTTAAATGTGTCTTTGTTGCCTCTCTGATTAATGCCCTCCTTGCCTGGTCTGTGAGTTTTGGTGGGCGGCCCTCTCTTGGCAGGTTTATTGTGGTGCCATATTCTTTCAATTTTTTTAATAATGGATTTCATGGTGCTCTGTGGGATGTTCAAAGTTTCGGTTATATTTTTATAACCCAACCCTGATTTGTACTTCTCCACAACTTTGTACCTGACCTGTTTGGAGAGCTCCTTGGTCTTCATGGTGCCGCTTGCTTGGTGGTGCCCCTTGCTTAGTGGTGTTGCAGACTCTGGGGCCTTTCAGAACAGGTGTATATATACTGAGATCATGTGACACTTAGATTGCACACAGGTGGACTTTATTTAACTAATTATGTGACTTCTGAAGGTAATTGGTTGCACCAGATCTTATTTAGAGGCTTCATAGCAAAGGGGGTGAATACATATGCACGCACCACTTTTCCGTTATTTATTTTGAAGAATTTTTTGAAACAAGTTATTTTGTTTCATTTCTCTTCACCAATTTGGACTATATTAAATTACAGGTTGTAATGCAACAAAATAGGAAAAGCGCCAAGGGGGATGAATACTTTTGCAAGGCACTGTATATTTTATATTTGAGATTCTTCAAATAGCCACCATTTGCCTTGATGACAGCTTTGCACACTCTTGGCATTCTCTCAACCAGCTTCACCTGGAATGCTTTTCCAACAGTCTTGAAGGAGTTCCCACATATGCTGAGCACTTGTTGGCTGCTTTTCCTTCACTCTGCGGTCCGACTCATCCCAAACCATCTCAATTGGGTGGAGGTCGGGGGATTGTGGAGGCCAGGTTATCTGATGCAGCACTCCATCACTCTCCTTCTTGGAAAAACAGCCTGTAGGTGTGTTGGGTCATTGTCCTGTTGAAAAACGAATGATAGTCCCACTAGCCCAAACCAGATGGGATGGCGTATCACTGCAGAATGCTGTGGTAGCCATGCTGGTCACCAGCAAAGCACTTTACGGTGGGAAGTACACATGCGGAGATCATCCGTTCACCCACACCGCGTCTCACAAAGACACGGCGGTTGGAACCAAAAATCTCCAATTTGGATTCCAGACCAAAGGACAAGTTTCCACCGGTCTAATGTCCATTGCTCGTGTTTCTTGGCCCAAGCAAGTCTCTTCTTATTATTGGTGTCCTTTAGTAGTGGTTTCTTTTCAGCAATTCGACCATGAAGGCCTGATTCACACAGTCTCCTCTGAACAGTTGATGTTGAGATGTGTCTGTTACTTGAACTCTGTGAAGCATTTATTTGGGCTGCAATTTCTGAGGCTGGTAACTCTAATGAACTTATCCTCTGCAGCAGAGGTAACTCTGGGTCTTCCAGTCCAGTGGCGGTCCTCATGAGAGCCAGTTTCATCATAGCTCTTGATGGTTTTTGCGACTGCACTTGAAGAAACTTTCAAAGTTCTTGAAATGTTCCGTATTGACTGACCTTCATGTCTTAAAGTAATGATGGACTGTTGTTTCGCTTTGCTTATTTGAGCTGTTCTTGCCATAATATGGACTTGGTCTTTTACCAAATAGGGTTATCTTCTGTATACCCCCCCTACCTTGTCACAACACAACTGATTGACTCAAATGCATTAAGAAGAAAAGAAATTCCACAAATTAACTTTTAACAAGGCACACCTGTATATTGAAATGCATTCCAGGTGACTATCTCATGAAACTGGTTGAGAGAATGCCAAGAGTGTGCAAAGCTGTCAAGGCAAAGGGTGGCTATTTGAAATATATTTTGATTTTTGATTTTGGTTACTACATGATTCCATATGTGTTATTTCATAGCTTTGATGTCTTCACTATTATTCTACAATGTAAACATTTTTTACAAGTAAAGAAAAACCCTTGAATGTGTAGGTGTGTCCAAACTTTTGACTGGTAGTGTATATTATATTCTTATTTACAATAAAAGTGACTCTAAAATGACAATACATTATTTACAATTTTTTTCTATTGGGCACAAAATAATCTGAAACACAACCAAAATGTCACACCCTGGCTCTGGGACTCTATATGTTGAGCCAGGGTGTGTATATTCTATGTATTGTATTTCTGTGTTGGCCTGAGTGGTTCCCAATCAGAGGCAACGAGTGTCAGCTGTTGCTGGTTGTCTCTGATTGGGAGCCATATTTATAGAGGCTGTTTTCCCACAATAGTTGTGGGATCTTGTTCCAGTTGGTTTGTTCCGTGTTGGTTGTTAACCTAGGACGTCACGGTATCGTTTATTGTTTTGTTCGAGTGTTTACTCTCTTTAAATAAAGTATGTTCGCTCATCACGCTGCGCCTTGGTCTACTCACTCTAACGATCGTGACAGAAGATCCCACCATACCAGGACCAAGCAGCGTGTCCAGGAGCAGGCGGCCTGGACATGGGAGGAAGCGCCGGGAAAGGAGCTGGAGAGGTTGGCGATGGCCCAGGTGGGCAAATCGTGGTCCTGGGAGGACATGCTCGGGGGCAAAGGGCCATGGGCTAAGATTAAGGCCCTGGCGAGAGAGGAGCAACGGCGTCAACAGTGTCGTCGTCGGACGGACGAGAGGCAACCCCAGACATTTTTTAGGGGGGGGCACACGGCATGGGCGACTGGGCAGCAGGAGGCTGCCACAGGGCGAATTGGGAGATTAGGAGAGGAGGCCACCGGGTTTGGGGGGCCAGAAGGCAGGTTGGCGGAGCCTGGATGGAGAGCAGAGCCAACTCCCCGTACTCAGGCATGGCAGCATGAGACTGGGCAGGTTCCGCGGTATGCGGAGCTGCGTACTGTGCCACGAGTGGTCCGGCATAGTCCGGTAAGTCCTGTGCGAGCACCCCGCACATGTCGTGCGAAGGTGGGCATGCAGCCAGGACGGAGTGTGCCGGCTCAGCGCTCGTGGTCTCCAGTGCCTCTCCTCGGTCCCGGATATCCTGCGCCAGTGTCACGTGCTGTTATGCCAGTATGGGTACACAGCCCTGTACGTCCTGTGCTGATGCCTCACACAGAGTGTGTGAAGGTAGGCATTCAGCCAGGACGGGTTGTGGCAGCTCTTCACTCCAGGCCTCCTATCCGTCTCCACAGCCCGGCCCGGCCTGTTCCTGCTCCTCGCACCAAGCCTACGGTGCGCGTCGCCAGCCCGGCCCGGCCTGTTCCTGCCTGTTCCTGCCACTCGCACCAAGCCTACGGTGCGCGTCGCCAGCCCGGCCCGGCCTGTTCCTGCTCCTCGCACCAAGCCTACGGTGCGCGTCGCCAGCCCGGCCCGGCCTGTTCCTGCCACTCGCACCAAGCCTACGGTGCGCGTCTCCAGCCCGGCCCGGCCTGTTCCTGCTCCTCGCACCAAGCCTACGGTGCGCGTCGCCAGCCCGGCCCGGCCTGTTCCTGCCACTCGCACCAAGCCTACGGTGCGCGTCGCCAGCCCGGCCCGGCCTGTTCCTGCCACTCGCACCAAGCCTACGGTGCGCGTCGCCAGCCCGGCCCGGCCTGTTCCTGCCCTTCGCACCAAGCCTACGGTGTGCGTCGCCGGCCCGGCCTGTTCCTGCCCCTCGCACCAAGCCTACGGTGCGCGTCGCCAGCCCGGCCCGGCCTGTTCCTGCCACTCGCACCAAGCCTACGGTGCGCGTCGCCAGCCCGGCCCGGCCTGTTCCTGCCCTTCGCACCAAGCCTACGGTGCGCGTCGCCAGCCCGGCCCGGCCTGTTCCTGCCCTTCGCACCAAGCCTACGGTGTGCGTCGCCAGCCCGGCCCGGCCTGTTCCTGCCCCTCGCACCAAGCCTACGGTGCGCGTCGCCAGCCCGGCCCGGCCTGTTCCTGCCCTTCGCACCAAGCCTACGGTGTGCGTCGCCAGCCCGGCCCGGCCTGTTCCTGCTCCTCGCACCAAGCCTACGGTGTGCGTCGCCAGCCCGGCCCGGCCTGTTCCTGCCCTTCGCACCAAGCCTACGGTGTGCGTCGCCAGCCCGGCCCGGCCTGTTCCTGCTCCTCGCACCAAGCCTACGGTGTGCGTCGCCAGCCAGGCCCGGCCTGTTCCTGCCACTCGCACCAAGCCAGGGGTGCGCATCGTCAGCCCGGTCCGGCCCGTTCCTGCTCCACGCACCAAGCCAGGGGTGCGCATCGTCAGCCCGGTCCGGCCCGTTCCTGCTCCACGCACCAAGCCAGGGGTGCGAGTCGTCAGCCCGGTCCGGCCCGTTCCTGCTCCACTCACCAAGGCAGGGGTGCGAGTCGTCAGCCCGGTCCGGCCCGTTCCTGCTCCACGCACCAAGCCAGGGGTGCGCATCGTCAGCCCGGTCCGGCCCGTTGCTGCTCCACGCACCAAGCCAGGGGTGCGTATCGTCAGCCCGGTCCGGCCCGTTCCTGCTCCACGCACCAAGCCAGGGGTGCGCGTCGTCAGTCCGGTACAACCCGTGCCTGGGTCACCGGTGCCTGGTCAGGTACCGGTCAGCTGCTCCACACCGGAGCTTAAGCAATCCGCTCCTACGATGTCCAGTCCAGCGGGGCCAGACCGGACCAGGGGCGCTACGGGGGGATTATTGGAGGGTGGTGGGCGAGCCCGGAGCCGGAACCGCCTCCGAGGAGGAATGCCCACCCAGCCCTCCCCTGGTTTGTTTATGTTTAGGCGCGGTCGCAGTCCGCGCCTTTAGGGGGGGGTACTGTCACACCCTGGCTCTGGGACTCTATATGTTGAGCCAGGGTGTGTATATTCTATGTATTGTATTTCTGTGTTGGCCCGAGTGGTTCCCAATCAGAGGCAACGAGTGTCAGCTGTTGCTGGTTGTCTCTGATTGGGAGCCATATTTATACAGGCTGTTTTCCCACAATAGTTGTGGGATCTTGTTCCAGTTTGCCTGCAACGCTGCGCCTTGGTCTACTCCGTCTAACGATCGTGACACAAAACAAACATCAAATGCATCCAAAACATTTGTAGAGTCACAAGCTTGGTGTAGTCATTGCGTGCTATGAATATGGGACCAAATACTTTTTACTACTTTAATACACATTTGTTCCAATACTTTTGGTCCCCTAAAATGGGGGGACTATGTACAAAAAGTGCAGTAATTTCTGAACGATTCACCCGATATGGATGAAAATACCATCAAATTAGCTGACAGTCTACACTTTAACCTCACAGCCATTGTATAACTTCAAATCCAGTGCTGGAGTACAGAGACAAAACAATAAAAAATGTGTCACAGTCCCTGTACTTTTGGAACTCACTGTATGTGGTTTTGATGACATAAAACCGATAAATTACTTGGATCGAATTGTTTTCATTTGCCATTGTTGTTTCACAGAGGAAAACTGGTGCTACTACCGTGCCTCCCAGGAATAACAAGCAAATGTACTGTAGCTCTTATCCAGGAAGACTAGCTGTGTGAATCTGATGCATGTTCCCACTGATATTTACAGAGGCTACATTCCATCATCCTTGTTCAAGATAAGCAGTGCAGGTTGTGAATGCTCCGTGTTTGTGAGAGGTGTGTGCCTTTTGGAACCACAGCCCTGACTGACCACATGCTTTCTCTCTGGTTGAAGGTGTGAATGGATATCAAGTCTTTTACACATATATTACTGTGATTATTTGATATGACTGCACAGTATGATGATAACGTCCAATGGATGCTGCACTGGCTCAGTGCTGTGGCTCTCTACATTTTACATTTACATTTTACATTTTAGTCATTTAGCAGACGCTCTTATCCAGAGCGACTTACAGTTAGTGAATACATATTTTTTTTATACTGGCCCCCCGTGGGAATCGAACCCACAACCCTGGCGTTGCAAACGCCATGCTCTATCAACTGAGCTACATCCCTGCCGGCCATTCCCTCCCCTACCCTGGACGACGCTGGGCCAATTGTGCGCCGCCCATGAGTCTCCCGGTCGCGGCCGGCGGCGACAGAGCCTCTCTAGGAAGTCTCCCTCTGAGGGTATTGTCCCCTTACATCTCTCACACAGACCAGTGATAGGATAGAGACAAGTCTGTGTTTGCCTCTTCTACTAACAATAACCATCGCTATCAGATGATCTTGGTCACTTCCTAGAGAGATGGGGATTTCTCCCCCCCACCCTCCTCCCACCAACACTACTTTACAGGCCATAATTCTAATTACTTCCATAAGGGAAGTTAAGGAATGTCTTCAGTATCCAATTTCCTGCCGTCGTTGGTCTCCGGTGGGACCCTCTTACTCAGCGGAGGTCTATGAGGGCTAGAATCAAGGCAATGACTCAAGGCCACTGTGCAAATGCCAGTGTGGACGTAACTGCATTCATGTAAATGGTCTTTGATCTGCTCTTGATGAGTCCACCAATATCATTTGCCTCAGTACACTTAACTTTACCCTATATTTGTACTGTTTTACCATTGTTTAAGTTCAACTGTTTTTGCGATAGTCTGGTGGTGGGCAGTCTTATATTTTATCAACAACCTTCTCTTTGATTGATAAGACTTCGTAACCCATATCAACATAGGGTACTGAATGATAGTGTTTAAAAGGAGCTTTAAAATCTTCAGATTAGTAACCCACACATTTTATTATCAGATCACCACATTGGGAATGATGTTCATTCTTTTTTCTAATGTCAGAACCCTAAAGTTATCATAATATGAAAGATCAAAATCATTTAGAAAACTTGATTGAAAACCTAATTAAAAACATTAACCACCCTTGCCTTGATAAGCATGTTATGATCTCTCCCATTCGGGATATCCTTATGGATAGGGTGTTTGTCTTTGGGTCAGGCAACCAGGTTTTTCCTGCTGAATCTTGCCAGGTCTCACTCGACAGAGGTTTATCCTGGATAAATAAAGGCTATACGAAAAAACGATTCGATAAAAATCCCAGTTCACTTCTTCACCCGTTTGTCATATTACTTTGTGAGCAGTTTTATGAGGTTGAAATACATGGAGCAATTGGTGCATTCACCTTATAGCCAGTGGGATAACCACTTTACAATATGATCACCCCAGAGAACACTGCCACTCCAGCTGCTCTTTCTTCATCTGACTATGTTTTCTCTCATAGTCCGAGAGCATCTGGTCGTCGCGGTGGTGGCACAGGTCTACTCATTTCTCCTAAGTGGAGATTTTCTCTTTTGTCCCTCTCTCAGCTGTCCATCTCCTCATTTGAATTCCATGCTGTCACTGTCACTTTTCCACTCAAGCTTAACATTATTGTCATCTATCACCCACCAGGTGCCCTTGGAGTGTTCCTCAATGAGCTTGACACCTTGATAAGCTCATTTCCTGACGATGGCTCACCGCTCTTCGTACTTGGTGACTTCAACCTCTCGACGTCTGCCTTCGATTTATTTATTTCCAACTCTCTCCCCTCCTTTCCTCCTTTAAAAAAAAATATTTGTTGTACTTTTTACCCCTTTTTCTTCCCAATTTTGTGATATCCAATTGGTAGTTACAGTCTTGTCCCATCGCTGCAACTCCTGTACCGACTTGTTAGAGGCGAAGGTCGAGAGCCATGCGTCCTCCGAAACACGACCCTGCCAAGCCGCACTGCTTCTTGACACACTGCTCGCTGAACCCGGAAGCCAGCCGCACCAAGGTGTCAGAGGAAACCCCATACAACTGGCGACCGAAGTCAGCTTGCAGGCGCCCGGCCCGCCACACGGAGTCGCTAGAGCGCGATGGGGCAAGGAAATCCTGGCCGACCTAACCCGGACGACGCTGGGCCAATTGTGCTCCGCCTCATGGGTCCCCGGTCACGGCCGGCTGTGACACAGCCTGGGATTGAACCCGGGGATGCAGTGCCTTAGACCTCTGCACCACTCGGGAGGCCTCCTTGCCTCTTTTGACCTCACCCTTTCCCAATCCCCTCCAACTCACAAGGGAGGCAATACGTTTGACCTTTCTCCCGGGGAAGGCCTGCCCACTTAAAGACCTCTCCATCATGGTTGACAGCTCCACAGTGTCGCCCTCCCAGAGTGCAAAGACCCTGGCTGGAAAGGATTAAATGGAACAGTATCAAACATATGGAAACCACATGTTTGACTCCGTTCCATTTATACCATTCCAGCCATTATAATGTGCCCATCCTCCTATAGCTCCTCCACTGACACATGTATTTTCTCTCATTATATTATGGCTGCCACGAATGTGGTTCATCCTTATGTAATTTAGCTTGAGTCAGTGTGTAATAATTCCTTGCTGTGTATGTCACCATAGCGCGTATTTCAAGGATGCAGATTCAAAGAATGCGCCTGCTAGATTGCACTCTTCAAAACAATTTCAAATTCACCAAAGTCTTAGCTAGTTTTTAATTCATCAAGATGTCCTGATTACCAAGAATAGACCTGCCTCCGCAATACGTTTCTCTCTCGCTGTGTAGGCTGGCTATCGCATTTTCGCCATATGAGCCTAATGGGGAAGAGTGGGTGAGAAGCTGGCTATCTCGTCTAAGGGTAGATAAAAAAATATATAAACCTTGTCTCTATCTCTGTGTCCAGGATCGAGATGGCTCAAGTGTGCACTGCACCCACTACAACTCTGGCGTCTGGCGAGACCTCCCAGTCACATCTCTCCTCTGTGGCTGCTCTTTGACAGGACTAATCCCAATTGACACGCCTTTCGGCTCTGGTCAAAAGTAGTCCAGTCTCGTGCACAGCCACAGCACTATATGGGGAATGTGGTGGCTCTGGTCAAAAGTAGTAGCCTTGCAAGCCACCTGATCTCTCGAGTTTACATGAATGTTCGCTACATGTATATCTGCAGTGTTTCCCCTAGGCAGAGATATGAGGAGAAGGGAACGGTGTGATAGTGGGCGTTGCCAATGGTGCGGTTTCAGAGGTCCTCCTCTTGGCAGCAGAAACAAAATGTAGCAGTTTCTAAACTAATTTCCTACAATTCTACACATTTTGCCATGGGGCTGAGAGAACATTTTCAGTTTTAAAGCTAATGTCCTTCAATTATACACATTTTGCCATGGCTTATGCCTTGTTGTTATGCTATCTGAGTGACTCAAACATTATAACAAAATCAATGGGGCCCCATGACATGACATGGTAGTGGGCGTGGCCAATGGCACGGTTTTAGATGCCCTCTTGGCCGCAAAGACAAAATGTTGCTGTTTTAAAGCTAATTTTCTGCCATTCTACACATTTTGGCATGGGGCTGAGAGAAAAATTGCTGTTTCAAAGCTAATTAATTATACAGATTTTGCGACGTCTTATACCTTGTTTTTATGCTATCTGAGTGACTCAAACGTTATAACAAAATCAATTGGGGCAACATGCCATGACATTTTTGGAATTTTAGATTCTCCCTGACTGGCTAGATTTTATTTTGGTGATTGTTAGTTCTCAAAGATGATCTTACTTAAACATATATTGCTCCATTGTGTTTTCTTCATACTGGTTTTAGTCGTTTAAGTTTACCATCCCAATTTTATAAAACATTTGCGGCTACAATTTAGCAGCGGCGGTGCACCGCTTCTAAGTGCATATAGGGGAAATACTGAACATTCATGTAAGCTCACCAGATCAGTTGGCTTGTGAGGCTGCAAAAGTAGGGCACTTTATGGAGAATAGGGTGGCTTTGTTCAAAAGTAGTGCATTATGGAATAAGGTGGCTCTGGTTGAAAGTAGTGCACTAAATGGGCAATGTGGTGTCATATCATATGAGACAGAAGTCATCTCTGGCTGGGACAGCCAGGCTGTTACGGTTAAGGTCCAGCCTCCAGCTGGTTCCACTAAGCTCTGGGTAATGGTTGTTTCCTGCTAGGAAGTTTTCCTCTCATTGTTGTATGCTTTGCATGCTGTGTGTGGTTGTTTGCTTTAGTGATTTCTAGATTGTGTAATCTCATGTATACATGAGGCGATTTACAGTCTTGCAAAGAAGAAAAGCATGGAGCTTTACCCCCCAACAAATGGGTGATATTTGGTATTTGGGACATATGTACTGTGCATTTGGAAAGTATTCAGACCCTTTGACTTTTTCCACATTTTGTTATGTTACAGCCTTATTCTAAAATTGATTAAATAAAAAAATGTCCTCATCAATCTACACTCAATACCCCATAATGATAAAGCGAAAACAAAGACTCTTCCTGGAGCTGGCTGCCCGGCCAATCTGAGCAATCAGGGGAGAAGGGCCTTCGTCTGGGAGGTGACCAAGAACCTGATGGTCACTCTGACAGAGCTCCAGACTTCCTCTGTGGAGATGGCAGAACCTTCCAGATGGACAACCATCTCTGCAGCACTCCACCAATCAGGCCTTTATGGTAGAGTGGCCAGATGGAAGCCACTCCTCTGTAAAAGGCACATGACAGCCCGCTTGGAGTTTGCCAAAAGGCACCTAAAGACTCTCAGACCATGAGAAACAAGATCCTCTGGTCTCATGAAACCAAGATTGAACTCTTTGGCCTGAATGCCAAGCGTCACGTCTGGAGGAAACCTTGCACCATCCCTACAGTGAAGCATGGCGTAGCAGTGTGGTTGTGTACTCTGTTGTGTGTCCGTGTAAATAGCCAGTTTTTTTCCTTTTTTGTCTTTTGTTGTATATATTTCCCCTATCACACTTTTCATCCTTCTACTAAATATACTTTCCTGCAACCCGCATCACTCAATGTGGAATGGATTCTATTATTTACTTACCTTTTATCTAGAATCTCCAGTTGAAAAAATATATTTCTCTCAGAGTCTTTGCATAAATTCGTCCTCACCAGGGTCTTGACATGACTGCGGTTCGGCGTCGTTGGAAGCACAGAATCGTCTAGAATGTCATTGTATGCTGTAGCGTTAAGATTTCCCATAACTGGATCTAAGGGGCCTAGCCCGAACTATGAAAAACAGCCCCAGACCATTATTCCTCCTCCACCAAACTTTACAGTTGGCACTTTGCATTCGGGCTGGTAGCGTTCTCCTGGCATCCGCCAAACCCAGATTCGGCCGTCGGACTGCCAGCGTGATTCATCACTCCAGAGAGCGCACTTCTCCAGAGTCCAATGGCGGTGAGCGTTACACCACTCCAGCCGAAGCTTGGCATTGCACATGGTGATCTTAGGCTTGTGTGCGGCTGCTTGGCCATGGAAACCCATTTATTGAAGCTCCTGACGAACAGTTCTTGTGCTGAAATTGCTTCCAGAGGCAGTTTGGAACTTTACTACTATTGCCCATAGAAACACATTGAATAACACATTTATAGATGGCAAAAAAGACAGTCAAAAAATGTATCATAAAAATAAGGTTTTGAAGTGTATGTCCTATATCTAGGAGATATAAGAAATCATCTCAGGAAATATATATATATATTTTTTTGAACACATATTTAACCCCTTATTTGTTTTGCCACAAAACTACTTCCATACTTCCATTGTATGGGTTACCTTCAGACGAGACCCATGACACTTGTGGGGGTCGTAGAGCAAAACGGGGAACACCATCGTGTTTGTGAGAGTCTCCCCTTTCCATAGAGAGGTCATACTAGTTTGTAAGCCGTTGGGATGCTGCAGCCGTTTTCATGAGAAGACTGATTTTCCGGATGCCTCATGGTCTGACAAACATCGCTGTAGCTCGGCCACGGAAAGGCGACATAGGCTGATGCGGCAGATTGAGACGCAGCCCATGCAAAAAGCTTAAACTGGCTTAAACTGACAGATTTTGATGGGGATTTTTTTATTTTGTTACTTAGATTGACATGTGCGTCAATAGACTCTTAACGACATTGCAATGTATGTGATTTTACTGCAAATGTAGAAATACCAACACTGTAATATCACATCACATGAAACTTACTTGGTGGGAAAAGTATTTGATTTTATTATCCTGAGCAATGTGGTGGTGTGCCGTGCAGTCCTTTTTTTTGTTTCTCTGTACAGCCCGTTGGCATGTACCCATGGTTCTCTGTGTCATCTCTGCTCCTGCAGGTGAGAAGTGGTACAAGCGTCACCTGACCTACAGGATAGTGAACTGGCCTCGTCACCTTGCGCCGGGCCCTGTGCGGCTGGCGGTGCGTGCCGCCTTTCAGCTGTGGAGCAACGTGTCAGGCCTGGCCTTCCAGGAGGTCCCAGAGGGCCCCACGGACATCCGCCTGGCCTTCTACGAGGGCGAGCACAACGACGGGGCCAGCAACGCCTTTGATGGCCCAGGTCAGGACCCAGCACCTCATTTTCACCCTACTGGATCTTACTATGGGGCCTGGAGTTTTTTTCCTGACCATGTAACCTGACCTTGGGCCGTAATTGGTATTCATAGCTAGTTTTCAGGTCACATGGTCCATAACTCCTGGCCCTACTATTCTTTTAAAGTAAAGAAAGAGCTTAATCACCCAAATCTGGGCACCAGAGAGGGGCCATTGGAGTTCCTGTCCTGTCCAAACCTCTCACACTCCCTCTCCTCTCCTGTCCTATAGGGGGAGCTCTAGCACATGCCTTCTTCCCTTGCCGGGGGGAGGCCCACTTCGACATGGCAGAGAGGTGGACGCTGTACGGACACAAGGGCCACAACCTGTTCATGGTGACAGCCCACGAGATAGGCCACACGCTGGGGCTGGAGCACTCACCGGTGCGCCACGCCCTCATGTCCCCCTACTACAGGAAGCTAGGCCGCGCCCTGGTCCTCAGCTGGGATGACATCGCTGCAGTGCAGCAGCTCTATGGTAAATGATTTACGATGTCTTCCATTCAGGTTAAAACCAATGATGTCATATACTGTATACACTACAAGGCATGTCTGTGAATGAAACCATCTGTCTGTATGTAAGGTTAAATGGGGCGTCGACAATGAATCAAGATACAGCCATCTCAGTCAGATTTATAAGAAAAAGTGATTTAATAGAAAGTAAAATCCCTTTTTGTTGAAAGGAATTGCATCGTTAAATGAGCGGAACTGTCCAAATGCCTCCACTGGTGAGTAGAGGAGAGCCTTGAGGCCCACAGCTGCTGCTGTTGTTGCTGCTGGGGACAGTTCAACTAGAGAGCAGCAGAGGTAGTGTGACTGAACTCAAACATAACATACTTCCCCTGCCCCCCCCCCCACACACACACACACACAAACACCACTTGCAGACCTCTGTGATTTAGTGAGTTAGCCTTCATAACGAGAGAGAGGGAGACAGACAGACTGACATCACTCATTTACTGAACAAGAATATAAACGCAACATGTAAAGTGTTGGTCTCATGTTTCATTCGCAGAAATAAAAGATTACAGAAATGTTTCATATGCACAAAAATAGCATTTCTCCTTTGCCAAGATAATCCATCCACCTGACAGGTGTGGCATGATCATTACACAGGTGCACCTTGTGCTGGGGACAATAAAAGGCCACTCTAAAATGTGCAGTTTTGTCACATAACACAATGCCACAGACTTCTCAAGTTTTGAGGGAGCGTGCAATTGGCATGCTGACTGCAGGAATGTCCACCAGAGCTGTTGCCAAAGAATTTAATGGTAATTTATCTAGCATCCTTTTAGAGAATTTGGCAGTACATCCAACCGGCCTCACAACTGCAGACCAGAATGTCAACATTGTGAACAGAGTGCCCTATGGTGGCAGTGGGGTTATGGTATGGGCAGGCATAAGCTACAGACAACAAACACAATTGCATTTTATCGATGGCAATTTGATTGCACAAAAATACCGTGACTAGATCCTGAGGCCTATTTTTTTTAAAGGTATCTGTGACCAACAGATGCATATCTGTATTCCCAGTCATGTGAAATCCATAGAATTTATTTCAACTGACTGATTTCCTTATATGAACTGCACTCAGTAAAATCAAATTGAAATTGTTGCATGTTGCGTCTATATTTTTGTTCATTATACAGTGTATCTCTGGCTTCTCTATGGCCTCTGCATGATGAATCGTCAACGCTCCGGGTGGGGACAGACCACCCATCTCAGTATGGAGCGCAGTTCACAATGCATGTAGACCTAACATCTCATCATGGTAAATTTTTTTATTGTGACAGGTGGGCCTACATTTTCTGCAGAATAGTCTAAGCTACAGTAATATAAAGACCGAATGCGCGTCTAATTTACCCATCTCCATCTGGCTTTCGGGGGTCACCTTGTTTTTTAATTGTAAAGATGTATTTATTTATTTATTGCAGCCGCAGAGTTTTAAAACAGCCTATCACTCGAATGTCGTTGCTTTAAATTGGAGCACACGCGAGCACTCTTGCAGTCTTTTCTCTCCTCCATGAACTCCATTCAAATTGCATCCAAAATACTGTAGATAATCCTGTTCTAGATTGATATATAGCCCTATATACAGTGCCTTCGGAAAGTATTCAGACCCCTTCCCTTTTTCCACATTTTGTTACGTTACAGTCTTATTCTAAAATTGATTAAATAGTTTTTTCCCCTCATCAGTCTACACACAATACCCTGTACTGACCAAGCAAAAACAGCAGTTATGTATTCACACCCACAACCATTCAATCCTCATGAAGAGAAATGAAAGCCTTCTGCATCTAATTCTTGTCCTATATTATTCAAGGATGTCATTCGAATGATGAAGATAAGGACAACAAAACGTATTTCATTTAACTGTTGAAAGCGAGAAAGGGATGAAGCGACAATGGAGAGAGAAAGAGGAGGTAGGCTAATAACATTAGGGGAAATATTATGAAAGGTATGCCTATATATGCGTCAGCTTACTAATTATACAAAAAGGCCCTATTATATTTCAACATTAAAATCGAATTCGCTAGCCTATAATTGTACATTTGTAGGCCGCATGTGCTGCACCAGTATCGCGTGTTTTCTCCCTGCTTTATCATGGTTTGAACGATGTGCTTAATTCCAGTCGATATAATACAGTATAATACAATACAGTACAGTAATACAGTTCACACTCAAAAAGATTAGCCTACTGGAGCTTGTTTCATTTATTTACCCAAGAGAGCATATAACTAGCTACATCTATGGGCTTTTATGTTGTGCATAATGTGCAGTAGCCTATATCATATATATATATTGTATAACAATCATTTGGGCTTGGGCTCATTAAATGTCTTTAATGTAGGACTCATAAAATGTATTTAATATATGGCTCATCAGGCTCAGGTAGCATCAGGCTTGAATTTCCGATCAAAGCTCTAATCAAATCCAGACATACTGTAGGCCTATTTATATGCTTTATAATGCTTTTGAATGACACTTCTGGTTTTAGCCGGGAAATACCGGGTTACCCAGGAGAAAAGTGATTTATTCTCGGGATGGAACATTTGTAAAATACCGGGAAAATATTCAACCCTAGTCTGCATGCATAGCCTACATGTTTTTATGTAGAACAAATGGAGTAGCTGTTTGCAGTGGAGGTTTTTGCTCCCTCCTGGCATGTGTAAGACAGGTTTCCACAGGTTGCTGCTGCTGTTGTATGATGAGTCCCATCCATCCTCCTGCAGGCATTTATCCAGGAATGTCTCCGTGACTATGGAGCAGTCCTACCTGGATCCAACAAAAGGCATGCCAATTCTAGATGCCTTTCTCTGTTTGATTTCATTGAGATGAAAAGACATACAGTTTTGTACATTCTAGTCCTTTTTAGTTCAAAAACATTTGGCATATTTCATATATTGATACAGATCTGCTCCCCTTTATATCAAGTCTCTAAGCATTACCACTGCTGATTGTGGTATTGGGTTCCTCATACAGAACAATGGGATGAAAACATTAGACACTTTATCTTCTGAGATATTAAGGTATGCAGTGCCCTGCGGGCAGAATGTATGTGTGTTAGCACCATGTGATGATGGGAACCAGATGTCTGTCTGACCTGAATACCTTCACAGCACCACTGTACTGTATCTGACCTCCAACAACCTTCCGACATATTTCTAACCATTCTGGTCTGGGTGTACGGCCATGGCATCTGCTTTACATTTACATTTTAGTCATTTAGCAGACGCTCTTATCCAGAGCGACTTACAGTTAGTGAGTGCATACATTATATTTTATTTTTCATACTGGCCCCCCGTGGGAATCGAACCCACAACCCTGGCGTTACAAACGCCATGCTCTACCAACTGAGCTACATCCCTGCCAGCCATTCCCTCCCCTACCCTGGACGACGCTGGGCCAATTGTGCGCCGCCCCATGGGTCCCCATACACTGCCGATTTTGCAGGCCTTCCCACCCACAAAGCATGTAGAGGTCTGCAACCTTCACCATAGGTACACTTCAACTGCGAGAGACGGAATCCAAAACAAAAATCCAGTTTTAGAAACCTTCTTTTTTCGTAGGAACATCACAAATGGCACCCTATTCCCTATGTAGTGTATTACTTTTGCCCAGGGCCTATAGGGACTTGCATAGGGCTCTGGTCAAAAGTAGTGCACTATATAGGGAATAGGGTGCCATTTGGGACGGAACCTTCGTTTTAGTGATAATGTCATGTCACAGTGTATGAGATTTTGCAGTAGACTTGGCCACACGAGTCTGTAATCTAGTAATTGTTATATATTTTAAATAGTCTGTGTAGAGACTTACCCAAGTATACAGTATGTTTAGATTACACACAGTAGCACCGTTCTCAGCAAAGCATCTCTGTTTTATTCTTCCTGCCAGATTTTCCTCCTCTCCTCGGGGATGCTGATATCATCACTGCGAAGACAAATGTTTGCTCAGCCTGTTGCAAACAAAATGGGGGTGTGACGTCCAGAGCCTTATCATAGGACGCTGCTTTGTGTTTCGTTTTACATCCTTTTGCAGTAGTGTCTTTCTTCATTCTTTTCAATGAGAATGACATTCTCTACGTTTACCAGTAAACGACCAGAATTTTGGTATCTTTCAAAGATTTAATGTAATCTATCACAAGACATCTAGTGGCCCTTTTGGGTACTTCAGATTATCACAGGTGTCTGTAATTATCTCTGGCCCACTCTGGTCTTATCACATTTAAAATATACTAAATAATTACGATTTTAAAATACAAAATAGAATGCAAAGCTGTAAAACATTATCCTAAATATAAACCATCAACTTAGTGAATACCATTGGTGTTTAATATGAGGGTTTCAGCATGAAATATCCTTAGTAAAATAAATAAAAGTGTGTAAAACATTTTTCTATGTTAATATGTATTTGTTGTCAATGTTTTGGTGTCAAACTGGTGGCAGTTGTGAAAAAAGTCAATAGTTGGAAGAGTTGCAGAGGTAATTTAAAATAATACCATTGTTGATTAGAGGCTATTTTCTCTCGAACCATATGGTCTATCTACTAGAAACTCATGGACAATATGGACACAGATATAACAAATGAAGACTATATTTGAATACATGTTTTTTTTGTTATTCAAGTATACATTACTAAAGTTATGATAGATTTCCATAGATTTTCTGTTCATGACCAAAATGACTGAAGATTCCAGTAACTTTGCAACCGTTTGTCCAGTACACAGCAACTCAACAGATTACCGAGAAGGCCAGATTTACTGTTTATATCATTGACTATTTGAGAACATTGTTCTCTGTTTGTTTCCACTTGAGAGGGTTGTTTGTTCCCATGATGTCCAATTTGAGGAAATATTGTCATTGTTTTTGGTTTGGATATCTCATGTTTTTTTAAGGGAAAAAATTACCTTGCCATGCAGACTTCCTCTATCAAGTATCAACCAACATTTGTCCCATTGGAGCAGTAAATTAATCTGTAAGCCAATATTTGTCCTAACATCAGCTTTTATTCACATGGTAGTTCATCATAATCAGTGGCCATTCACCTGATATATAGATTGTGGAAGTAACACTTGTAAGAGTTTAGTTAAGATGGCTGACAAAACATTATCTTGGAGGACGCAATGGAATGCTTATCACTTATCACCCCATCACTTAAAACACTCTAACTTGTGTCTGTATCCGATCTACTCTCCCATTCCATATGTTCTCATTTTCTTATCCTGACTGATCCCGGATCTGTATGCGCTTCAGCAAACCCAATTTTTTGTTGTTATGGGATAACGGTTACAATATTTAAATTAAAATACTTTCATATTCCGTTCATATCACATGTTCCATTCATTATGTCACACATATATTTAATTTTTGTACCTGTGGGCTGCCACTCTGAAGAAGAAAATAAAACATTAAAAAAAGGTACATAACTACAAAGTATTGATCATATTACAGAGTTTAAGTAATAATACATTCAGTATGTACAGGAAAATAAAATAAAAAATAAGTGGGCCTCCACCCCCAACCTCCCATTCCCCCAACCAGCCAACATATCCCCACCCAGCCCCCCCTTCTGACTACTGTTGTCATTCCAACCCTTCCGTTGGTCAGATGACCAGGCTACTGATGGTCTCCCTCTCTCTGTCCTCCCCAGGAAAGCCTCTGGGAGGTCGGCCTATGAGGTTAACAGGCCAGGCATTCAGCTCAGCCCTGCAGGAGTGGGAGGAGGCTGAGGTGCCCGAGGGACATCCTGAAATGGCCCAGCCCCTCTACTGCCAGGGGGTCTTTGATGCCATCACTATGGGTAGGGCACGACTGTACTCACAATCATTTGAAATCCCCCTAAACACAAATAAGTTATTCATTGGGATATTATTAACTGGGTGGTTCGAGCCCTGAATGCTGATTGGCTGACAACATTTATTTGTACTGCTCTAATTACGTTGGTAACTAGTTTATAATAGCAATAAGGCCTGAGGGGGTGTGGTATATGGCCAATATACCACGGCTAAGAGCTGTATCCAGGCACTCTGTGTTGCGTCATGCATAAGAACAGCCCTTAGCCGTGGTATGTTGGCCATATACCACACCCCCTCAGGCCTTATGTCTGTCTTTGTGTGTTCAGACCAGAACCACACAGTCCTGGTGTTCCGGGGCAGTGTGTACTGGATGGTGTCAGCTCAGGGGAACGTGAGCGCGCCTCTCTCTCTCCAGCAGCGCTGGCGCCACCTCCCACTGGCCATCGAGGCAGCGGCCTTCTCCCCACTGGACAGCAAGTGGTACTTCTTCAAAGGTCAAGTAAAGTAATCTCCTTAAATTCACTTTAGTCAGTGAATGATCGTGTGAAGTGGCCTGGTCCCAGATTGATGTGCTTTAGCAAACGCCCCTGACTATGGTTGCATGACAATAACAAATAACACGGCAGAGGACTTGGCTAAAGCATAAACAGGCTAAAGTGCCTCAGTGAGTAAGTAGTGTTGTTGATTGCGCTGAATTCTCTCTCGCTACCCCTCCCTCTGCAGGTAAGCGTATATGGCGTTACTCGGACAGTGCCCTGGACCCTGGCTTCCCCAGGAGGAGCAGCCAAGCCGGCCTCCCCTGCCACCCAGACTGTGCCTTCTACTACGCCCCCCTGGGACACATGGTCCTCTTTAAGGGCTCCCGCTACTACGTGCTCAACCTGCACACGCTGAGGTCCGAGCCCTATTACCCCCGCCGGCTGGCCGACTGGACCGGGGTGCCCCAGGGAACCAACGGTGCACTGACCCGTCCCGACGGGCGCCTCTATCTCTTCAGGGAGCAGCAGTACTGGAGGTTTGACCCGGTGAAGGTGCACATGACCAGAAAGGGCCAGTGGGCTCAGGACCTGGAATGGATAGGCTGCAGGAGCAGGACTCACCAGGGCAATGACATCCTGTGACAAACAGGGGGAGCTACAGGTCTCATATCAAAGTTGATGAGCCAAAAGCCTGAAACGTTAGCCTGGGTACAAGTCTGTTTCTGCTAATATTCCAGTTCTTGTACTCTGTATCATATGCCAAACAGTTTAGCATGACAAGGAGTGGAAACAGACTTGCACCCAGTCTACCAAAACATATAAAAGGCCATTATGTCTGTGCAATCTAAATATGGAAGACTTTGTTGTAGCCAGCCGCGGTCGTTGGCCTGAGACTCACTGTCATCAGTGCCATTGAACTGGACTTTCTTTAGTAAGACTCATGACACAATAAAACGGACACTAGTCATGAACATTGTTGAGCTCATTAAGCCTGGGCCGGGCCAGGCACGTTGTAGAGCACTGTCGACAATTCACCTTTTAAAGACAATGTTTCCGACATTCGTGAAGATCGCATTCACGGTAAACGCTGCAGATATCGTCTCTATAAGAAATTACCTTTAAAGTCAAGCGCTCTACGATGTGCCTTGGATTGAATCCCTGCCCTGGTGACAAATACAGTGCATTCGGAAAGTATTCAGACACTGACTTTTTCCACATTTTGTTACGTTACAGCCTTATTCTAAAATTGATTAAATTGTTTTTTCCCCTCATCAATCTACACACAATACCCCATAATGACAAAGAAAAAACAGGTTTAAAAAAAACAGAAATATGACATTTTCATAAGTATTCAGACCCTTTACTCAGTACTTTGTTGAAGCACCTTTGGCAGCGATTACAGCATTGAGTCTTCTTGGGTATGACACTACAAGCTTGGCACACCTGTATTTATGGAGTTTCTCCCATTCTTCTCTGCAGATCCTCTCAAGCTCTGTCAGGTTGGATGGGGAGCGTCGCTGCACAGCTATTTTCAGGTCTCTCCAGAGATGTTTGTCCGGGCTCTGGCTGGGCCACTCAAGGACATTCAGAGACTTGTCCCGAAGCCACTCCTGCGTTGTCTTGGCTGTGTGCTTAGGGTCGTTATCCTGTTGGAAGGTGAAACGTCACTCTGGAGCAGGTGTTCATCAAGGATCTCTCTGTACATTGCTCCGTTCTGCTTACCCTTGATCTTGACTAGTCTCCCAGTCCCTGCCGCTGAAAAACATCCCCACAGCATGATGGTGCCACCACCATGCTTCACCGTAGGGATAGTGCCAGGATTCCTCCAGACGTGACACTTGGCATTCAGGCCAAAGAGTTCAATCTTGGTTTCATCAGACCAGAGTATCTTGTTTCTCATGGTCTGAGAGTCCTTTAGGTGCCTTTTGGCAAACTCCAAGCGGGCTGTCATGTGCCTTTTTACTGAGGAGTGGCTTCCGTCTGGCCACTCTACCATAAAGGCCTGATTGGTGGAGCGCTGCAGAGATGGCTGTCCTTCTGGAAGGTTCTGCCATCTCCACAGAGGAGCTCTGTCAGAGTGACCATCAGGTTCTTGGTCACCTCCCTGACCAAGGCCCTTCTCCCCGATTTTTCTGTTTTGGCCGGGGGGCCAGCTCTAGGAAGAGTCTTGGTGGTTCCAAACTTCTTCATTTAAGAATGATGGAGGCCACTGTGTTCTTGGGGACCTTCAATGCTGAAGACAATTTTTGGTACCCTTCCCCAGATCTGTGCCTCGACACAATCCTGTCTCTGAGCTCTATGGACAATTCCTTCGATCTCCTGGCTTGGTTTTTGCTCTGACATGCACTGTCAACTGTGGGACCTTATATAGACAGGTGTGTGACTTTCCAAATCATGTCCAATCAATTGAATTTACCACAGGTGGACTCCAATGAAGTTTTAGAAACATCTCAAGGATGATCAATCGAAACAGGATGCACCTGAGCTCAATTTCGAGTCTCATAGCAAAGGGTCTGAATACTTATGTAAATAAGGTATTTCTGTTTTTATTCCTAACAAATTTGCTAACATTTCTAAAAACCTGTTTTCGCTTTGTCATTATGGGGTATTGTGTATAGATTGATAAGGATTTCTATTTATTTAATCAATTTTAGAATAAGGCTGTAACGTAACAAAATGTGGAAAAAGTCAAGGGGTCTGAATACTTTCCGAATGCACTGTACGTAGTGGTAAATCAAAAACTCCATGGAAAATGCTTTTGAATATTATACACGCTTAAGCTTTGTCTTCTTAAAGATTTCTTAAGAATGTTTATGCTTTGGTATTACACTTGTACATGTCAGATATTCAACTAAAACAACAATGTGTAATTCACTTTTTTGAGATAGTAAAAATGATTTATTTGTATAGAATCGTGTGTGAGATACAGATATAACTTCTATGGGACACTGCCCCCTTCCAGTGGTTAAATTATTGATCATCCTTGAGATGTTTCTTCAACTTCATTGGAGTCCACCTGTGGTAAAATCAATTGATTGGACATGATTTGGAAAGTCACACACCTGTCTATATAAGGTCCCACAGTTGACAGTGCATGTAGAGTAATGTATAAGACTACTGAAACTGACCTAATCTAAATGTATCGTTAGCCGTCAGGGTTGCTGATACTAAACCAAGAATACTCCTAGTTTAGTTCTCCAATAAATATACACTACCGTTCAAAAGTTTGGGGTCACTTAGACATTTCCTTGTTTTCCATGAAAACATACATGAAATGAGTTTGAATAGGAAATATAGCAAAATGAATAGGAAATGTAGTCATTGACAAGGTTAGAAATAATGATTTTTAATTGAAATAATAATTGTGTCCTTCAAACTTTGCTTTCGTCAAATAATCCTCCATTTGCAGCAATTACAGCCTTGCAGACCTTTGGCATTCTGGTTGTTAATTTGTTGAGGTAATCTGAAGAGATTTTACCCCATGCTTCCTGAAGCACCTCCCACAAGTTGTATTGGCTTGATGGGCACTTCTTACGTACCATACGGTCAAGCTGCTCCCACAACAGCTCAATAGGGTTGAGATCCGGTGACTGTGCTGGCCACTCCATTATAGACAGAATACCAGCTGACTGCTTCTTCCCTAAATAGTTATTGCCTAGTTTGGAGCTGTGCTTTGGGTCATTGTCCTGTTGTAGGAGGAAATTGGCTCCAATCAAGTGCCGTCCACAGGGTATGGCATGGCGTTGCAAAATGGAGTGATAGCCTTCCTGCTTAAAGATCCCTTTTACCCTGTACAAATCTCCCATTTTACCACCACCAAAGCACCCCCAGACGATCACATTGCCTCCACCATGCTTGACAGATGGCATCAAGCACTCCTCCAGCATCTTTTCATTTGGTCTGCGTCTCACAAATATTCTTAATTGTGATCCGAACACCTCAAACTTTGATTCGTCTGTCCATAACACTTTTTTCCAATCTTCCTCTGTCCAGTGTCTGTGTTCTTTTGCCCATCTTTTCTTTTTATTCGTCTGAGATATGGCTTTTTCTTTGCAACTCTGCCTAGAAGGTCAGCATCCCGGAGTCGCCTCTTCACTGTTGACGTTGAGACTGGTGTTTTGTGGGTACAATTTAATGAAGCTGCCAGTTGAGGACCTGTGAGGCATCTGTTTCTCAAACTAGACACTAATGTATTTGTCCTCTTGCTCAGTTGTGCACCAGGGCCTCCCACTCCTCTTTCTATTCTGGTTAGATCTAGAGCTGTTCTGTGAAGGGAGTAGTACACAGCATTGTACGAGATCTTCAGTTTCTTGGCAATTTCTCAAATGGAATAGCCTTCATTTCTCAGAACAAGAATAGACTGACGAGTTTCAGAAGAAAGTTATTTGTTTCTGGCCATTTTGAGCCTGCAATCGAATCCACAATTGCTGATATAATATTAATATAATATGCCATTTAGCAGACGCTTTTATCCAAAGCGACTTACAGTCATGCGTGCATGTGTATGGGTGGTCCCGGGGATCGAACCCACTACCTTGGCGTTACAAGCGCCGTGCTCTACCAGCTGAGCTCCAGATACACAACTAGTCTCAAGAAGGCCAGTTTTATTGCTTCTTTAATCAGCACAACAGTTTTCAGCTGTGCTAACATAATTGCAAAAGGGTTTTCTAATTATCAATTAGCCTTTTAAAATGATACACTTGGATTAGCAAACAACGTGCCATTGGAACACAGGACTGATGGTTGCTGATAATGGGCCTCTGTATGCCCATGTAGATATTCCATAAAAAATCTGCTGTTTCCAGCAACAATAGCCATTTACAACATTAATGTCTACACTGTATCTCTGATCAATTTGATGTTATTTTAAATGGACAAAAAAATTGCTTTTCTTTCGAAAACAAGGACATTTCTAAGTGACCCCAAACGTTTGAACGGTAGTGTATATTCACCAACATATTATCATAATGTCTTAAGAACAATCTGAAACAAAATGACAGTATATTCCCAAATTAGTCAGAATAGTAATAAAAAATAATTTAATATACAAAATACAATGACTTTAGTGATGCATATTCCTGGTTCATAAAACGTTTCAGAAACATGATTAAACTGTCCTATTTCACAACTCACCTGTTTAAATTAATTACATGAAGGGACGGTTTCCCAGACATAGATTACAGTTAGTCCTGGACTAAAAGGCACTCTCAATGGAGATTCTCCACTGAAAGCGCTTTTTAGTCCAGGCTTATCTAAGAAACCGGCCTCTAGACGATCAGATTGGTAAACATTGTCTCGCCCTAGGTTCTAGACAGCATTGCAAGGCCCATGGTAATGTCAGCACACACTTTATACATTATTAATGGAGTATCTCTTATCTCTCTAATCCTTTGTTGTATTCTAGTCTTCAATCCATCTTTGAACACACAGATTACCAAATATGTAGCCTAACCAGTCCTTGAAACAAACAGCTTCACAAAAAAGTTTCCAGAAAATAAATGAATTATCAGCTCCCATAGTATTTTTATTATCAAAATATGTAGTGTCCTATCAACACAGTGGTTTGCCAAAGTCTACTCAACACAACCTATGGTTTAGTATTGTATTAGAAGATACAACAGTCATTTTTGAAATAAAAAATGGTGTTAATCCTAGAAAAATAGGCTAATGACACTGTACAATACTAACTTCTGACCCAGGAGTCAGACCTGATAGACGGTGCTTTCTTGGGGTAAGGATTTATGTCACTCAGATAGATACGCTTCCACTCCGATACTACACAGATCAGCTTTCACAGTGCACAGACAACCACATGAACTAACCAACCACACACATTTATCTACCCACTTGCGGCACATATTTGTATGCATTTCTACTTCCACTGGTAATAAAATGCATAGTAGCCTAGTTAGTTATACAATAATTGTGTATCTGAAATCCCTGGGCGTAACAGTTTCATTTACTATAGGCTTTAACCCTATCTTAGCCTAGCTAGTTTGCGTCCAAAACGGCACCCTATTCCCTATATTGTGCACTACTTTTGACTAGAGCCCACCAGCACTACATAGGGAATAGTGTGACATTTCGGACACAGACCCAGACTGGTCTGACCACCAGGAAGTTAGGTCCCTTGTGTCTCCGTGGTTTCAATGAGCTTCCCAATCTCTCTCTCTCTTTCTCTCTGGAGGGAACCTCAAGTTACAATATGTTAGATAGTGACAAAATGTCCTACAACTGCCCTGCCTACCACACTGCAGAAAGGAGTCAGATGAACTCATCTATTGGGTCTGTATTGTGTGTGGGTGACAACAGAGCCTTTGCTGCTGGCTTATCTGGAGTCCGTGGCCCCACAGGCCCTCTACAGTAGCTCTGACCCGGCGATGCCCAGCTGATAACACTGCTGTCCCAGGCTGGTGACCCTGCCTTGCACCCGGGGCTGGCAGCTTTGGTAGGGCTGCTCACAACCCAAGCATCCGGTAGACAGGCACTCAGCTCCCTCGCCAGGGCAGAGGCCCCCACAGCGGATGGCCTCTCAGAGCGCAGTGTCCCTCGAGCTGGTCGTCATGGTGAAGTCCATGTCCGAGCGCGGGGTCATCGTCACAGGGACGCCCGTGTCCACGTTGGTCTCCGGGTCTTCCTCCTCCTCCAGCAGCAGTTGGGAGGTTGACATGGAGGGCCGTGCCGGGGAGTCGGCGCATGAGAGAGGGGAGGAGTCGTGGGGGTGGTTGACGGATAGCGTGGCGGGGCTGCTGCACTGGGACGAGTAGCAGGAGCTGCCTGGAGGGGTGCTGCAGCAGCTGTCTGAGCCCATGCTCTCCCCCCTCCCCCTCCCCCACACTGCAGACCCCCGGGTAAGGCAGGCCTATCCAGGCCTGGGTCGGTGCGCGGCCTGTTCCCCGGCTGGGTCACTGGGCTCATCTGGCTGCAGGGCTGCAGGGCATGGGCTGCTGGGGTCGGTGTGGACACGACACTCGTCAGTAGCCCTCTGGGCGAGACACTGGGACAGGTCAGAGGGAAGGCACAGGTCAGGGGTCGCTGAGGCTGCTCTGGGGCTTTCACCTGGGGGACAGAGACTGACAGTCTTAACTTTCTCTGGAAGACTTGAGGTAAAAAGAATGGACGGTTCAACAATCATGGAGCCCACAGAGACAGGAAAAACAATCAACCTAAGTTATAATTAAAGTTGTACTATGCAGAAATTGCTCCGCCATTTCCTGGTTGCTAAAATTGTAATAGTTCGCCTAACTTCAGTTTCTGTGACAAAACAAGCAAGTATAGTGTAGAGAATCATTGTACCATCTATACCGCTGTGAAAAATAATGTATTTTCAGCTGGTGTACAAAAACGAAAGTAAAAGACGCAAAAACTAAACTTAAGCACGGGAAGCATAGAAATAGCACACATATAACAGATCTACTGCTTCTTAGACTTGCTTTCAGTGAGAATGACAGATCTATAACTCATATTTCTATGTGAATTTGGTCAGGTCGCCCAAAAAGTTACATATTGCAGTTTTAAGATTGACAACCAAAATCCTAGTTTATATCCAGACCATGGGACGATTCATGCCTCTCAAAGTTACTATGCATTTATACAGTGTTGCAATGGGGAAAGTATGTTTCAATGTTAACCATTTGATGCTTTGCCTTCCTGAACACAGCCTTGGCTTGGAGTGTTTTCCTTTTATTGGCCAACATGTCGTGAAGGAAAGGTAAATGAGAGTGTTTGATACTGTATAAAATGGATACCTAGAGGCCATCATTCTGTGTGGGAGTGCATTTATATCTGAGTAGGGGAAACCAGAGCAGTGATAGACAGTGAGCTCCAAAAGTATTGGGACAGTGACACATTTTTGGCTGTTTTGACTCTGTACTGCAGCACTTTGGATTTGAAATGATACAGTAACTATGAGGTTAAAGTGCAGACTGTCAGCTTTAATTTGAGGGTATTTTCATCCATATCGGGTGAACCATTTAGAAATTATAGCACTTTTTGTAGATAGTCCCCCCATTTTAGGGGAACAAAAGTATTAGGACAAATTCACTTTTGCGTATTAAAGTAGTCAAAAGTTTAGTATTTGGTCCCATATTCCTAGTACGCAATTATTACATCAAGCTTGTGACTCTACAAACCTGTTGGATGCATTTGCTGTTTGTTTTGATTATTAATATCGATTATTGCCCGAATAAGTTTGTGATTTCATGCCTGTATTTGAATCTCCTAATTGATGATTGGTTAATAAATAGTATGGTCCATATTGAGGGTTCACTCATCCTTTTACAATTCATTCAGCACTATCCGTAATCATAGAAGTATCTACATTAATGTAGAAGTGTTTATTTACCATTCATTTCTATTGGGCACAAAATAATCTGTAACACAACCAAAACCAAGAGCAAATGCATCCAACAAGTTTGTAGAGTCACAAGCTTGATGTTATCATTGCGTACTAGGAATATGGGACACAATACTCAACTTTTGACTACTTTAATACACAAGTGAATTTGTCCCAATACTTTTGGTCTCCTAAAATGGGGAGACTATGTACAAAAAGTGCTGTAATTTCTAAACGGTTCACCTAATACTCTCAAACAAAAGCTGACAGTTTGCAGTTTAACCTCGTTGTCATTGTAACATTTCAAATCCAAAGTGCTGGAGTACAGAGCCAAATCAACTAAAAATGTGTCACTGTCCCAATACTTTTGGAGCTCACGGTCTCTCTGTGCTGGACACGGAAACTGCATTTATATTTTCCTGCTACTGGCCCACTCTTAATCCTGATGGTTTTACAAGACAATCATCTTGAATGCAGAACAGTAGTCTCACTGTAGCTAAAAGATAATCATAGAGTAACTTCATCCAGTGCTACGTGTTTTCCAGAGGAGGCTGGTGGGAGGAGCTATAGGAGGACGGGCTCATTGTTATGGCTGGAATGGAATCAATGGAACGGAGTCAAACACATTGTTTCCATTTGTTTGATGTGTTTGGTACCATTCCATTGATACCATTCCAGCCATTTCAATGAGCCCGTCCTCATAGCTCCTCCCACCAGCCTCCTCTGGTGTTTTCACAGCCATAGAGGATGGCTTCCAATAGCTCCTCAGGGGGCAGAATCCACAGAGGTTTCACATAGCAGCTAAACATTTACCACAACTCTAAACCCAAACATATTTCCATCTCAAGAAGCAACTGGGCTTGACTTTGCACGTCTCAGCGTTTAAATGTAGAGACAGAAATGCAGCGAGAAGACGCCGTGTGACAAAGGTAAGACAAAAGGCAAATTATAAAATACACAGTAGCTTATTTCATCTATATATTACTTACACTATCTCTGACCACAGAGCCACATAGGAGTCTGAATAAAAGTACTGTAGTGCAATCTAGCAGTGTCATGTCAATTAAAATACCTGGAAGAGTATCTTGTTGCCGTCCAGGTCTTCGGTCTGCCACCGCGTGGCGCTGATGGGCATGCACGGATTGGGCAGCAGGGGCACGAGCTGACCCATCTCCTCCACCCTGAACTGCAGCACGGCTGAGTTGCAGGCCTCCACCCTGACCCCTGGGGAGAGCTGTTTGAGAGCCAGCTGTAGACACAGCCCCAGCTCCGTGTAGAGCGTGAACCAACAGAACCCCGGCTTCTGCTCCTCCGCCGACCTCTGCAGCACCGTCTCGTAGAGCCGCACCGCGTCGTCAAAGATATTGTAGCCGCTGTAGAGCGTCACCCGCAGCATCTCCCCGCCGCAGTGCACCGGGCGCACCCCCCACACGGGCATCCCCGTGCCCAGGCTGTAGAAGTCTCGGCTGGGCAGGAGGTAGGGCCGGAGCAGGGCGTTGGCCGGGAAGGTGATGTGGATGCCCCCGGTCCTCCCGCTGCAGCTCTCTGTGTGGTGGTACTGCCAGGGGGGGGCGCTGCAGGAAGTCCAGCACCCGGAGGATGCGCTCCTCGCCGTAGGCCTCATGAAGGAAGACGGTCACAGCCAGGGAGGGGTACCCGGCCACGAGGTACAGGCGGGAGCGGGCGTAGTCGAGGAGGGGGCAGGCCCGCTCGGAGACGTGGAAGAGGCGCAGGCTGGGGCACACCCAGCGGAGGAGGCGGTCCAGGGTGTGCTGCAGCAGGAGTGAGTCCCCAGGGTTGGCCAGCAGGTGCATGCTCATCATCAGGGGCTCCTGGGCCCGACTGGCCAGTAGCTCACCTGACAACACAGCCACAGAGCAAGAGGGTTAGGGAGGTATGAACCAAGAAGACATAAGGATCACAATGAAACTGAAGAAAAACCCTTCCACTGACATTACAGAATAAGACAGTCAGTTTGAACAGAATATTGTCCGTATCAGAAGACACCAACAACATGTGTAAAAGAAACCATCATCAGTGATATAAATGGTATAATACTTACTGCTTGTTGATGACATCTTACTGCAATCAGATCTAGAAAATAAGTGAGTGGCAGACAATTATAGTAAGGGAATTCCAAAAACACAATGGAAAAACAAGTCAATAAGCCATTATTGTTTTAGCACATAACTAAAATACCTCTGTACCATAATCTGTTCAGTAGTAAATGATCTAGCAGCCAGTTACCCCTTATGCTTGTAATCAAATGTAGGCACATAGCAGCTAGGAACATACAGAGAAGAAATTGACAGATGCGTCATAATAGGCCGGAAGTAAAGCTGCACTGGGAGCCAAATTTGAAATTAAATAAATCGAATACATGGAGGGTTGAAAAAAATGTATCGCATTAAAACACGATTTAAATGTATTTTCGGAAGGGCTGTGGTCACCATTCAAATCTGCAGTTTTGCGAGCGATGTTAGGTTACAACACTGTATCGTTATTTCTTCTTCAGAGGGCACTGGTGAGCAACAACAATTTCACTTCACCGAGACATCCACGAGTTCTTGAAGTCAATGATCTGAATGATGATCAGTTTTTTTTTGTTGCAAACGTTAGTAAGCTAAGGTTAGTAAACCACAGTAAATTATGCTTGCTTACTTGTAAGCGGACCTAATAAGATTACTCATAAGTGTAAATGTAGCTACCTAACTAATTTAGACCAGAAAGAGGTTGACCATTTACCATTGTCTGTTTGGGCTGTTGACGTTGCATGCAAAAAAGTTTTATGAGACTCGTTTTAAATTAACGCTAGCTTGTCACAACTTCTGCAACGTTGATAGAAAACACTGAAGTGGATTTCGCTGGGGAACTTATACTGCACAAAGCGAAAATGGTCATGATTCACATTTTGCCAGTACTTGGATACCACAAACCAATACTAGCTAGCTAACGTTAGCTACTGTAGCTTATTAAAAAACTTACTCGGCAGTCTCAGCTCCCGAATCCACGTTTTCATCAACCGTTCCGTTGAATCGATCTTCGTAACATTGTTCAAATTGGCACCGTTCAGTCAGCAAAGTCTGTTTTTTCCAAGTGTTAGGTTCTATTTTTCTCATAATTGGATCTGTATGTGATGAATAACTTAGAAGGAATGCATTAATGATGACCATGGGTGTACTATACTGATATAAATTGTTTCACATAACAGGCTGTGATTCATGTGAGGAACGTTAGGGGCTAGGATGAGATAAAACTTGTATTTCTTATAGATAAGACTTGTATTTCTCACAGATACGAACACTGCTTCTTTGTGATCTGTGAACCTTCCAAGGACATGGGTACTGCAAAAAAAGTGCTAACTCCACAGGTTGTTATGATAAACTTATGCCTGGCAACAGAGTGCAACAAATGGAGCGCTGAGGGGTTGGGACCAACCCGTGCGCCAATCGGCTGAGTAAAGTCTAAACCACACTCAGTCCTTTACTCTGATTGGCCAACAGAAGAGGTGGGAACTCTCTGTCAGAGTATTTGAGAAATAACCTGTAAACAATGGTTTAGTTCTCTGAGTGCCCTGCGTGGTATCTCAGCGGACCTGTATATACAAACCTTCATACTTATCATACATACATTTTGCATATAATAAATTTAGCTTGGATTGAAGATCTCTTGATTCTTATTCCAATACCAGATTTGAATTACGCAATTTCTAACACAAGGGATCCTTCTAGCTGGGACATTATACATATTTTACACAAGGGAGTAGAATGTCAGATTTAGGGAGGCTATATATATATATATATATATAAATAAATAAGGATAAGTAGAAAAGAGTCGCGTCAACTCACCAACACATGAATAAAGACGTATAGAGTTGACCAGGAGACATGAACATTTGGAGAAAAGGTTTAGTCTACTCGAACTAAATGAGGAATAGCCTATGCAGAATAACGCCAGATGGCAGTCGTCTCACCGTCACGTATGAGCAGATTTAGGATAGTCCAGACGGGTTAACTAGACTTTGTGGGGCAAAGGAGGTGGTAACACTTCGGTAATGTAAATGGTACCTGAATCTCTGAGAAAATGAGGCCATCATCTGTCACATTTCTGTTAAAGAGCATTAACAACCCTTGCACTGTGCCTCCTTTGAGTCCATCCCTTTAAGGATAAGTCCTTCTTACATTGTGACATTGTCACATTCATAGAACATTGAATGATTCTAGTTCTGTGGTAGACATTCTGGAACATTGGAGACTATAATTGACATCTTCCGTTGGCCACAAATGTCTGATTAATAAAGTACATGTTATTTTCTAATAATCGACATTAACTTGTCATAGCAGCTGTCTGATGTAGTATTAGTGATATGCATATTAATCCATTGAACCCATGTAAAGTGGCCTGCTGTAGCCTTAACCAACTTCATTGCACACTGTGAGATATAAAATATACTTGAGAAAGTGATTCAGCAAGAAACATATTTATAAAGCAAATGCAGTGTCTCAAAGTTGGCTACCACTGTTTGAAAGCAATACAAATAGCTATTTTGAGTTCTTCTTGGATGCTTAACAGTTTGACTGTGGTTCCCTCTATGCATTAGGCTTTAATTATGGTCAGAGGAGGAGATACTGTATTTCACCATACAATTTACAGTGGTTTTCTCTCTGCTCTCAGAGAGGGATACACAAGACACAGAGTTGTAAAACAGGGAGGAGGCGAAATTCCCTTCGATGTACATTTTCTTTTTCTACATTTAATATGATGAAAACTAGGCCCTGTACAGTCCACTTTAGTGAGTACAATAATTATTTTACAATTTATACACATTAAAACATGGTGCTAAATTGGTTCCAATTGAAATGCAGTGAAGAAAAAAATAAACTTCCCCTTTGTGATCTGCATTGGGAGAAACCTACAATTCCAAGGAGAAATATTTTCTGGGCTGACGATCCAATTTTACAATAGGCCCCATTGAAAAAGAAAAACACAAAAAAAAACTATAACATACACCTTGTATAGAGCATATGTGACTTCTTCCACCACTCCATAAGACAAAGCATGCTATCAAAGCACCTGCTCCTGTTCCCTGCAAACCAGCAACAACATCCATGTCCTCCTCTTCTCTTTGATTACAACCCTAGAGGGAAAAAGGCCAATAGTATCTGACAACCTGTACAACCAGCATGGTGCCACGAAAAAACACAAACATAACTCATTTACATCAACATTTAAAATGGGAGAAATGTCAAACATTTTTTTGGTCTTCGTGTAGCCAACCCACATTTGCTTCGTATGTCTCCTATTCTTTTTTATGCTCATTTTCTTTTCCTTTGTTTAATGGGTTTGAATGCAGTACATTTGATGCATTCACACTCTTCCCCCAATTCTTCCCAAGGCCACATTAGGAACATGAAACTGTAACCAAGCTAGATCCAATCCCTCCATTTAGCTCTTCTCAGCAGAAGAAATCTAAAATATATATATTTTTAAAAAACGTCTCTTTTCAAAAGTAAGATTCCCAGTGTTTCCCAGTATCAGACAAACTTCCATGTCCCAGAAAAAAAAGTATTGTTTCTTTTTGTGTAAGGTTTCATTGAATTCACGCCTTTATGCTACATAAGTGTACACTTTGCGATCCTCCGGTGTCCGCGCCAAATATTCCCGCTCAATGAGTCCTTCAATGCGCTTCTTGATGACTACAGGACTGGGGAGGAATCGCGACCGCAGCTGCTGGGTGACCTGGAGAGACGGTACAAACACAGACACAATCAGAACCGGATCTCACATCGAATTACTGACATTAATTAAATACTGACAGGTACAACCAAGTGTACCCCGAAACACCTCAATGTTCATACACTGTATTCCACTGACCTCTGCTACTAGTACATTATGCTGCATCTTCTTTCTAGACTTCATGATGCGGACGATGGCCGCCTCAATCTCGTGCTTCCTGTCGTCGTCCACTTTCTGCCGCGTCTCCTTCCTCTCCGGGTCCGACTCTCCTTGCTTAGCGGCGACTAGCGGCCGACACAAGGAAAACCGGTTTCAGCCGGGAACCACATATGACGGCTACATGCACATGACATTATCATTCACGCTACACAGGTAAACCTGTGGCTGGGCTATTCAGATGAGTGGAGATCAGTGGGGTTTTTCACTAAAACGACACTATACAAAAGTATGTGGACACCCCTTCCAATTAGTGGATTCAGCTATTTCAGCCACACCCGTTGCTGACAGGTGTATAAAATCGAGCACACAGCCATGCAATCTTCATAGACAAACATTGGCAGTAGAATGGCCCGTACTGAAGAGCTCAGTGACTTTCAACTTGGCACCGTCATAGGATGCCACCTTTCCAACAAGTCAGTGAGTCAAATGTCTGCCCTGGTCCACTGTAAGTGCTGTTATTGTGAAGTGGAAACGTCTAGGAGCAACAACGGCTCAGCCGCGAAGTGGTAGGCCACACAAGCTCACAGAACGGGACCGCCGAGTGCTGAAGCGCGTAAAAATCATCTGTCCTCGGATGCAACACTCACTACTGAGTTCCAAACTGCCTCTGGAAGCAACGTCAGCACAAGAACTGTTCGTCGGGAGCTTCGTGAAATGTGTTTCCATGGCCAAGCAGCCGCACACAAGCCTAAGATCACCATGCGCAAGTGTCGGCTGTAGTGGTGTGAAGCCTGCCGGCATTGGACTCCGGAGCAGTGGAAACGTGTTCTCTGGAGTAATGAATCATGCTTCACCATCTGGCAGTCCGACGGACAAATCTGGGTTTGGCGGATGCCAGGAGAACGCTACCTCCCCAAATGCATAGTGCCAACTGTAAAGTTTGGTGGAGGAGGAATAATGGTCTGGGGCTGTTTTTCATGGTTCGGGCTAGGCCCCTTAGTTCCAGTAAAGGGTAATCTTAACGCTACAGCATACAATGACATTCTAGACGATTCTGTGCTTCCAACTTTGTGGCAACAGTTTGGGGAAGGCCCTTTCCCGTTTCAGCATGACAATGCCCCTGTGCACAAAGCGAGGTCCATACAGACATGGTTTGTCGACATCGGTGCAGAAGAACTTGACTGGCCTGCACCGAGCTCTGACCTCAACCCCATCGAACACCTTCGGGATTAATTGGAATGCCAACTGCGAGCCAGGCCTAATCGCCCAACATCAGTGCCCGACCTTACTAATGCTCGTGGCTGAATGCAAGCATGTCCCTGCAGCAATGTTCCAACATCTAGTGGAAAGCCTTCCCAGAAGAGTGGAGGCTGTTATAGCAGTAAAGGGGGGACCAACTCCATATTAAGGCCCATGATTTTGGAATGAGATGTTCGACGAGCAGGTGTCCACATACTTTGGGTCATGTAGAGTACCTGAGAGGTAGATTAACCTAAATATAATCTTGTTATAGTTCTGTGGGTAGAATTACCCAAGAAGGTTGGTATACAGTGCATTCGGAAAGTATTCAGACCCCTTGACCTTTTCCACATTTTGTTACAGCCTTATTCTGGAATGGAACCCGGAAATATCAAATTTACGTACGTTTTCAGACCCTTTACTCAGTACTTTGTTGAAGCACCTTTGGCAGCGATTACAGCCTACTCTTCTTGGGTATGACGCTACAAGCTTGGCACACCTGTATTTGGGGAGTTTCTCCCATTCTTCTCTGCATATCCTCTCAAGCTCTGTCAAGTTGGATGGGGAGCGTTGCTGCACAGCTATTTTCAGGTCTCTCCAGAGATGTTCGATCGGGTTCAAGTCCGGGCTCTGGCTGGGCCACTCAAGGACATTCAGAGACTTGTCCCGAAGCTACTCCTGCATTGTCTTGGCTGTGTGCTTAGGGTCGTTATCCTGTTGGAAGGTGAACCTTCGCCCCAATCTGAAATCCTGAGTGCTCTGGAGCAGGTTTTCATCAAGGATCTCTCTGTACTTTGCTCCGTTCATCTTTCCCTCGATCCTGACTAGTTTCCCAGTCCCTGCCGCTGAAAAACCTCCCCACAGCATGATGCTGCCACCACCATGCTTCACCGTAGGGATGGTGCCAGGTTTCCTCCAGACATGACGCTTGGCATTCAGGCCAAAGAGTTCAATCTTGGTTTCATCATATCAGAGAATCTTGTTTCTCATGGTCTGAGAGTCCTTTAGGTGCCTTTTGGCAAACTCCAAGCGGGCTGTCATGTGCCTTTTACTGAGGAGTGGCTTCAGTCTGGCCACTCTACCATGAAGGCCTGATTGGTGGAGTGCTGCAGAGATGGTTGTCCTTCTGGAAGGTTCTCCCATCTCCACAGAGGAACTCTAGAGCTCTGTCAGTGTGACCATCGGGCTCTTGGTCACCTCCCTGACCAAGGCCCTTCTCCCCCGATTGCTCAGTTTGGCCGGACAACCAGCTCTAGGAAGAATCTTGGTGGTTCTAAACCTCTCATTTAAGAATGATGGAGGCCACTGTGGACCTTCAATGCTGCAGAAATGTTTTGGTACTCTTCCCCAGATCTGTGCCTCGACACAATCCTGTCTCGGAGCTCTACGGACAATTCCTTCAACCTCATGGCTTGGTTTTTGCTCTGACATGCACTGTCAACTGTGGGACCTTATATAGACAGGTGTGTGCCTTTCCAAATCATGTCCAATCAATTGAATTTACCACAGGTGGACTCCAATCAAATGTAGAAACATCTCAAGGGTGATCAATGGAAACAGGATGCACCTGGGCTCAATTTCGAGTCTCATAGCAAAGGGTCTGAATACTTATGTAAATAAGGTTTCTGTTTTTTATTTGTAATACATTTGCAAAAAAATTAAATACATGTTTTTGCTCTGTCATTATTGGGTATTTTAATCAATTTTAGAATAAGGCTGTAACCTAACAAAATTTGGAAAAAGTCAAGGGGTCTGAAAACTTTCAGAATGCATTGTGCATACAGTTCAACGCCACAACGCAATGCTTCAGAAAGCAAGGTTGAAACAAAATAAATCCTGGTTGTTTTTGTGCCATTTCAGTTATGCATGCCTTAGATCTTTGAATCTGTGTTCCACAAGACCGATCTGTATGGCTAACTGGGTTTGTTTACCTGTCTGGATCTTGACACGGTGCAGCTTGGAGGTGAACTGGTCATTGACGGTGAACACGTGGCCGTTCTCAATCTCCTTGGATTTGGGCTCTTTGGTGAGGACGCGCTGGGTGGGCTTCCCGCAGGCCAGTGACTGCAGCGCTCGCACCAGCTCCCTCTCCGGAATGTCTGTCTCCTGCTGGATCTCCTACACAGCAGAGAGCGAGAGATGGGGACAAAGAGGAGAGAGGGAGATGAGGCAGAGCGATCCTTTGATCCATGACTGCACTATACTGAAACCAAATAATACATTCTGTTTATAGAGAAACAAGAGCGTATAACTTTTTCTATTCAATATAACTTTATTTATCCCCTCAGGGAAAGACATTGACAGACCACAAACATCAACATCCTGCACATATAAAGACATCACATTGCCCAAATACAGCCCCCCTTACAAACTTTACTTTATTCAGTGAGGGGCTACGCATTCAATTAGTTGCTGTACCTCAAACATAGACTTCTCCCGGTTGTTGAAGAGCATTAGTATTGTCATCTGGAAGGTGGACACCTGCAGTATGTGCTTCCTGGTGTTGGAGCCTGTTACCTGGGCACCGCCCACCCCCACCTCTGAGCCGTCCTCCTGAGGGGAGAGGAGATGAGAGAGAGAGAGGTCACCACCGGCCGCCTTCAGGTAACTCAGTCACACAGGAGTAATCATCAATGTAGCCTCTGTTCAATCACTATGTCATGCTTATGTAAACACAAATGTGTGAAATGTTAATAGCTTAGCCTCGCCCCCCACACATCCCTGATACACCTGCTGTTATCAAGGCCTGATGTTGACATTACTGGTGTGTGTGCGTGCATCAGTCTGCCTGCCAGCCAGTCAGTCAGGCAAAGGCTGTCCCCTGCATACCTTTTTGATTGGGCCGTAGAAGGTGGCGTTGAGGTCTGCAGAGCCCATGTGATGCTGCAACGTGAGCTGCCTGCCGCTGTGCTTGGCCAGATAAAATCTATGGCCGCAGAGCCAGAGAGGACAGTCACACACTACAGCGTTAAAGATAAACACAGACAAACGATGCACAGAGCCCCGCTTCCATAACCTGCAGCAGAGAATATATGGCCTTTGCTATGCAAAGTAAATTAGATACAGTGAAGGACAAGGAGGAGATCGACAAACCTTCTAAAGACTTCAAATGCATGTCGAGGCGAAGGGGGGATATTACATTTGGGCGTGGCGGACTGCGTTGGCCAGTAACCTGTAGTCAATACCCTCACTGTGAGATCAACTCCGCCCAACGACACCTGGGGATGAAAGTTTGATCTACGTCTTTCACTGAGGTTCCCAACGGTCAGAATGACTATCAAAAGCTTCACAAGATGTGCTCTTCGCTTTGAGCGAGCAATGGCTAGGTTAAATAGAGAGCAAAAGTAATGGCGTCTTTTTGTAGGCACCAACTCCGCCATGGTTCGTTGGACAAACTCCCCATGGGAGTTTTTGTAGGGTTTTTTGATAAACGCCGAAAATAAGGTCTGTGGTAAACACAGGCTTAGGAGATCTTATACGTTTTGTTCTATGAGCTAATCTTCATCAGCTAACATCACTTTTTGTGAATGTTTAAGCGTTTATGTAATAAAAAGAGCACATAAAAGGCTTCATAATTCATAAATGTCATGTTGACGGACCGATATTATCTCATAGAAAAAAAAACATATACGATCTCCTAAGCCTGTGTTAACCTCAGACCTTATTTTCAGAGTTTATCCCAAAACCCTTTTCTTTCCCCTTAGGAATGGCTGAACGAACCAGAAGTAACTAATTTCTGTTTTTTAGGACTACAAGCTGGCGAGCTCTATGTTCCCCAGAACCAACACTGGACTGGTTCTGGGAGTGTGTGTCTGTGTCTCACCGCCGTTGACTGTAGGTGTTGGCGGAACTCGTCCATGGTTGTGTTTGAGATGCTCATGTCCCGGAACATGCCTTCCAGTTTGGAGGTGAACTGGCAACCACACTCCGTCTGGCCAGGGGAACCAGAGAAAGAGCGAGAGGAAGAGAGAGCGTGAGACAGATCTATTAAACAACACTTCACTTGCGCTATCCGTTTCTGTCACACTGACTCTCCACTCAGCTGAGCTGTAGTTCAACACAGAGTTTCTGTGCAGTTCAATTTCAAAATGTATTGCCATGTGTAAAGTACCAGACCTGGGATCAAAATACAATTCAAAATAATTTCAAAAACTTTAGCGTTGCTAGCTTGAGGTTGCCTGTTGCAATTGAACCAATCAAAAAGCACCAAAAGTGCAAACCCCGCCAACATGGCACCCCAAGCAGGCTAAAGCAAACGCTCAAAGTATATGAAATATTTGAAATAGTATTTGAACACAAGGTCGCACTTATTAGGTATTGAAGGTGCTACAATATACCTGAAACAAACAGTTGATGAATGTGTTAATGGATGGAAGATCTTAAGATATGTAGCTACTGCTCTTCCTCAGTCTCCTCACCTTGAGCTTAGAGATCATGTTCTTCTCCGAGTCGTCCGAGACGCTCTTGTTGGTGAGCAGCCTCCTGGCTAGGTGCTGTTTGTAGTACCTCTCAAACACATCCTTCTCCTGCATGAACCTGAAGAGCACCATGGCCTTGTCCAGGATCGACTCCACCTCCTGCTCCGTCAACTACACACACAGGACGAGAGGAAAGCGAGCGTTACACGAGCACACACACACTTTAAATTATTACATTTCAAACACTGATTTAATTAAATATATTGAACTCCTTATACAGTGAGCTCCAGAAGTATTGGGACAGTGACATCTTTTGTTGTTTTGGCTCTGTACTCCAGCATAGAACAGATTTCTAAACACTTCTACATTAATTTGGATGCTACCATGATTACAGATAATCCTGGATGAATCATGAATAATGATGAGTGAGAAAGATAGATGCACAAATATCATACCCCCTAAAAATGCTAACCTCCATTATTCACGATTCATCCAGGATTATCCGTAATCATGGTAGCATCCACATTACTGTAGAAGTGTTTAGAAACATATTCTATTCTTATTTACAATAAAAGTGATCCCAAAATGACACAATACATTATTTACCATTCATTTCTATTGGGCACAAAATCATCTGAAACACAATGCATCCAACAAATGTGTAGAGTCACAAGCTTGATGTAGTCATTGCGTGCTATGAATATGGGCCCAAATACTGAACTTTTAATACACAAGTGAATTTGTCCTAATACTTTTGTTCCCCTAAAATGGGGGGACTATCTACAAAAAGTGCTATAATTTCTAAATGGTTCACCCGAATTAAAGCTGACAGTCTGCACTTTAACCTCATAGTTATTGTATCATTTCAAATCCAAAGTGCTGGAGCCAAAACAACAACAAATGTGTCACTGTCCCAATACTTCTGAAGCTCACTGTATATCGATTGACATTTAAATACATTAACTTATTATAATTCAAAATGAGTGATGAGGTCAAGCTTTCATTCTTCCGGGCTGTTGTTCAGGAACAATGACAGAAAACAACCCTCTCCTATTAGTCTGCAGTACAACAGTTTACGGTGATGTCAATAGGATGCGCACAAAGTAGGATTGAATCTCATCTCGTAACCTCATCACCGTCTCAGCACGAGCTGAGACAGTCTACTCAGCACTGGGACTCAAATGGCACCTATTCCTTATATAGTGCACTACTTTTACCAGGGCCCATAGGGTGCTGGGCCCTGGTCAAAAGTAGGGCACTATGTAGAGAATATGGTGTCATTAGGGACGAAGCCTGTGTGCCCTGAGGCGAGGACTTTATTCCCCCATTACATCAGAAAACCACTCACTCCTTTTACGCCTTTCTTCAGCTTGTCGTCGATGAACAAGGAGAGGTACTCGGGGGAGCGCGAGTTGAGGTTGAGGAAATATTCAAAGTCCCCTGCGATGGTCTGCTTGAAGAGCCGGTCGTTGTTGAACGACTCTAGGAGGAAGCGGTCGAAACGCGACTTCAGATCCAACAGACCCTGCAGAGAAAAAAACCGGAGGAAGGAAGAAAACGTGACATCATTATTGGAAAGCAGTGGCACTTACTACATGCTCTTGTGTACGCTGCCATCTAGTGTCAATATGGAGTATCACAACAGAAATTGCGTCCCTGTTGTGGATTTAAAAGCATTGGATCAGTGTAAGCATTCGCTGGAGTTTCCACTATTGTTAAATCTATGACAGGAACGTAGCCAGAGATCAATCTTTAGTACACCCCTCTGCCCCGTGTCAATGATGTCACTTCCTGTGTGAGTTACCTGGATGTAATCTACAGGGTTTTTGCCTTCGCCCTCTTCTGACACCAGCGCCTTGCCCTGCTCGCGGAGGTAGGAGCTCATGCACTCACACATGGTCTTCAGTCCGTTTGGCACTCTGCTAAAGAGCTTATACATACACGCCAGGTCTGCGTTCGTTCGCGTACGTACACACACACACACACACACACATTAGTATCCAAAGACCACCCCACCACACGGAATACATTTCACAAGAAATATTGAATTGCTGACATTGATATGGCAAGGGTGGTACCAAGTATGCACACGATAACAACACAGATTCACACAATATACATTACTCAATTATTCTGCAAACGTCTGACAAACTTTAACATCGGGGTAAAATATCCTTTTCATGAAAAAAGAAAGGGTATATGTCCCAAATGGCACCCTATGCCCTACATAGTGCACTACTTTTGACCAGAGCCCTATCGGCCCTGTCAAAAGTAGTTCACTGCATAGGGAATAAGGTGCCATTTGGGACGCATGCCATAGCTGGGACTGTAGTAGTAGTAGTGTGGCAAACTGACCCTCTGTCTTTCCGTTCTTGAGCATGTGGACGAGGCCCGAGTTCTCCATCTCCACGATGGTCTTCATGTGCTTGGAGATGAGCTCCCGCTCCACCACCTTGACGATGGGCTCCTCCGTCGTCTTGTCCAGGCAGTGCAGCACGCGCTCGATCTCCTCATTTATCCGCGCCTCCACTTTCTTTATGTACACGCTTGCGCTGTTCTCTGCCAAAAACTTTTGACTTTCCATCTGGAGGGCAAACAAACACGGGGTTAGGAGCACCTTGGGTGATTGAGAGGGCATACACATTATGTATATAACATGATAGTAGGTGAACAACATATCACTGCAAGCGAATTAAATGTGTGAATAGATGGGTGGGGGGAGGGATTCTTACAAACCTGGAAGAACTCTGCAGACATTTCTAAAAACGGGGCCTCAAAGTCCTCTTCGTAAACAGACCTCCCTTCGAGGCCTAAGATCATTAACATCTGGCAGGCATTTCTGATCGCCCCCCTGATAGAGAGATCGAGAGAGAGAGAGAGTCAAGTACAGTTGAATCCCAAACTGCATTCTATTATGGGCCTTGGTCAAAAGTAGTGCACTGAGTGTACATAACATTAGGAACACCTGCTTTGTCCATGATATAGACTGACCAGGTGAATCCAGGTGAAAGCTATTTTCCCTTATTGATGTCACTTGTTAAATCCACTTCAATCAATGTAGATGAAGGGGAGGAGGCAGGTTAAGGAAGGATTTTTAAGCCTTGAGAAAATTGAGACATGGATTGTGTATGTGTGCCATTCAGAGGGTGAATGGGCAAGACAAAATATTTAAGTGCCTTTGAACAGGGTATGGTAGTAGGTGCCAGGCGCACCGGTTTGAGTGTGTCAAGAACTGCAACGCTGCTGGGTTTTTCACACTCAACAGTTTCCCATGTGTATCAAAAATGGTCCACCACCCAAAGGACATCCAGCCAACTTGTGGGAAGCATTGGGGTCTAAATGGACCAGCATTCCTATCGAAAGCTTTCGATGCCTTGTAGAGTCCATGCCCAGAGTCCATGCCCAGACGAATTGAGGCTGTTCTGAGGGCAAAAGGGGGTGCAACTAAATATGATCAATGTTTTGTGTATATGGTGCCATTTAGGTCTGGGTCAGCTCAAAGACTGTATCAGATATTTTTTAAATGTAACAAAGAGCACAATGAAATAATCATGGATTAGGGTTGTGATTTTCTTTATCGGGAGAAACACTGCTTCCTTCAGCTCAGAAACTGTGGCTCTGTTCAAATTCCTTCAAAGTGCATCCTTCCTTCCTCCCTCCCTTCCTTGAAACAGTCAATGCTTAGACCTGACTGGACAGATGAACGCAAGCGTTCCACCGAATGGCTTTCACTTGTCTAGTCATTTCTAGTGATTCCACTTGTCCAGTCATTTCAGTGATTCCTTCAACGAAGCTAGGAGTTTGTGCACTTTTATAGAAGTCGAACGGGGCCTGTGTATAGACGGGGTCATATTATTATACCTATCCACCACCTCGCCCTTCCTCTCCCGTGCGATCATGTCCAGGAGGGTCTGTCGGAGGTGGTCTCGGATGCAGCCATAGCGCACCACCTGGTCTCTGAAGATGATCAGGCCCAGGTTGTAGACGTTCTCCACGCTGTTCTGCTGCACGTACACCCGGTCCTGGGAAACAAGAGGAAGAGAGGGGGAAGCTTTGTCAGTCAAGGTTGATCTTGGGTTAAGTTTTGCATTTACCCCACTAATGGTTATGGTTAGGATTGGGAAGCTGATCTGTACTTAAGGGAAACTTCACCCTGGAGCACGTTTGAGACCTGCAGCCAGGAAGCAATGCATTGCCAGTCCAAGGGAGGGTTACGAGACGATACTGTATTGAGAAATACAGTCAAATCCTAATAACTAAGAAGAGTGCACGTCCGATAAGCACAAATTGTACTTATGTTAGCAGTTATGTTTTCTAAAAGTGTGATGATGCAGAACACATCATATGATGCAAAACGTAGCATCACTTTTAGATTTTTACTTAAAGTGCTCTATCTTGAAAACGTATCTGACTGGATCAACAGTGGACGAATGAACAAAATACTAAAATATATATATTTTTTTTATTCTATGGCAGCCATGTTAGCGCCCCATTAACATTACATGGGGAATAATAAAATAATGCTATGTAACTGTATGTCTAGAATCAAAACAATATTCAAAATTCTAAAAGTTGGCCCAACTCTCTAAATACATGGCTCTGGTAGCTGGTGGTGCCACTAACCATGTACATGAGGATGTCTCTGATCATGACCATGGCCGTCTGGTGGTCGTTCCAGGCTTGGTTCAGTGTTTGGAGGAAGTTGTTGTTTAGTGAGTTGAGGACATCTTCTCGTACCTGTGGAGAAGCAGCAGCACAGTCAGACAGAGAGGCATTTGTTTGATACTACACCAACACCACACTGATGAATCAGCACACTGAGCCCATCTCGCTTTCTCTGCATGACACACGCTCTGTCTGTGTGCCTCTCTCTCCACAAGCTCCTCTCTCTGAGTGTGTCCCCTTCACTCTCTGCATGGGACTCTAGAGGACACTGTGCTGATCAACTCCAGGCAGAGAGACGTCATCATCATCCATTTAGTGAAACAGTGCCCAGCATACTGACTCACACACACTAACTCAATGGAAAGTGAACTCTTAGCTCACTATAACCACACACTGATGAATATGTTGTACTTATGTCTAGTAGCCTAAAACACCATCATCCAAATGTAAGACTTTCGAAAACATTGTTCAAAACACAAAAAGACCAATCCATCAATGGCAGCTGCTTTGATTTGCACAAGAGTGTTAATATTGAGTAAATCCAGTTGAATTCAATCCCTTTTTGACAGCCCCCCTTTTGATTTAAACAAAACCTTCCATGCATATTTACCCATTGTAGAAGTGCTCAGGTGGTGACTTCCTGGACCTGAATGCCAAAAATTGAAGAGATAAAAGCGCTCAAAGTTGACCCATTTTTCATACCATACCATGAGACATCTGTGTCTTCATCACTGGAAAAGATAAATGGTTGAGATTTATATAATTTAAAAGCTTACAAACTGGGTTGTCAAACTATTCATTAACTTTTGGGGGGGGGGAAATTTATACAAATGGTCATTTTTTAACCTTTAAAGGAGAATTTTCCTATTTCTGAAGTAGAATCTCTATTTTCGATATACAATGCATTCTGAAAGTATTCAGACCCCTTCCCCTTTTCCACATCTTGTTACATTACAGCCTTATTCTAAAATGGATGAAAGTATTTTTCCCCCTCATCAATCTACACACAATACCCCATAATGACAAAGCGAAAACAGGTTTTTAGAATGTTTTGCAAATTTATTAAAAATGAAAAACAGAAATACCTTATTTACATAAGTATTCAGACCCTTTGCTATGGAAAAGGCACACACCTGTCTATATAAGGTCCCACAGTTGACAGTGCATATCAGAGCAAAAACCAAGCCACGGGGTTGAAGGAATTGTCCATAGAGCTCCGATACAGGATTGTGTCGAGGCACAGATCTGGGGAAGGGCACCAAAAAATGTCTGCAGCATTGAAGATCCCCAATAACACAGTGGCCTCCATCATTCTTAAATGGAAGAAGTTTGGAACCACCAAGACTCTTCCTAGAGCTGGCCCCACTGCCAAACTGAACAATCGGGGGAGAAGGGCCTTGGTCAGGGAGGCGACCAAGAACCTGATGGTCACTGACAGAGCTCCAGAGTTCCTCTGTGGAGATGGGAGAACCTTCCAGAAGGACAACCATCTCTGCAGCACTCCACCAATCAGGCCTTTATGGTAGAGTGGCCAGACGTAAGCCACTCCTCAGTAAAAGGCACATGACAGCCCGTTTGGAGTTTGCCAAAAGGCACCTAAAGGACTCAGACCATGAGAAACAAGATTCTCTGATCTGATGAAACCAAGATTAAACTCTTTGGCCTGAATGCAAAGCGTCACGTCTGGAGGAAACCTGGCACCATCCCTACAGTGAAGCATGGTGGTGGCAGCATCATGCTGTGGGGAGATTTTTCAGCGGCAGGGTCTGGGAGAATAGTCAGGATCGAGGGAAAGATGAACGGAGCAAAGTAGAGAGAGATCCTTGATGAAAACCTGCTCCAGAGCGCTCAGGACCTCAGACTGGGGCGGAAGGTTCACCTTCCAACGGGACAACGACCCTAAGCACACAGCCAAGACAACGCAGGAGTGGCTTCGGGACAAGTCTCTGAATGTCCTTGAGTGGCTCAGCCAGAGCCCGGACTTGAACCCGACCGAACATCTCCAGAGAGACCTGAAAATAGCTGTGCAGCGACGCTCCTCATCCAACCTGACAGAGCTTCAGAGGAACTGCAGAGAAGAACGGGAAAAACTCCCCAAATACAGGTGTGCCAAGCTTGTAGCGTCATACCCAAGAAGACTTGAGGCTGTAATCGCTGCCAATGGTGCTTCAACAAAATAAAGGGTCTGAATACTTACAGTACCAGTCAAAAGTTTGGACACACCTACTCATTCAAGGGTTTTTCTTAATTTTTTAAACTATTTCTACATTGGTTATTGGTTGATACTTACTGCAATATGTAACTTTTTGGCTGACCCAACAAAATTCACATAGAAATGTTTGTTAATGATCTGTCATTGAAAGAAAGTCTAAGAAGTGGTAGATCTGTTGTGTGTGTATTTCTATGCATCCCGACTTTAAGTTTAGTTTTTGCGTCTTTTACTTTCGGTTTTGTACACCAGCTTCAAACAGGTGAAAATACAAAATTTTGTGATATGGAAAATATATTTGCTAGCGGTTTAGATGGTACAATGATTCTCTACACTATACTTGCTTGTTTTGTCAGAAACTGAAATTAGGCGAACTATTAGAATTTTAGCAACCAGGAAATGGCGGAGCGATTTCTGCATAGTGCATCTTTAAATTGTAAAAATGATGTATAGGGTTGGGCGGGATCCAGATTTTCATACAAATCCTGTACCATACCGGGGTATATGTGCACACACTTCAAAGTAGCCACCCTTTGCCTTGATGACAGCTTTGCACACTCTTGGCATTCTCTCAACCAGCTTCATGAGGAATGCTTTTCCAACAGTCTTGAAGGAGTTCCCACATATGCTGAGCACTTGTTGGCTGCTTTCCCTTCACTCTGCGGTCCAACTCATCCCAAACCATCTACATTGTGTTGAGGTCGGGTGATTGTGGAGGCCAGGTCTTCTGATGCAGCACTCCATCACTCTCCTTATTGGTCAAATAGCTCTTACACAGCCTGGAGGTGGTTTTGGGTCATTGTCCAGTTGAAAAACAAATTATAGTCACACTAAGCGCAAACCAGATGGGATGGCGTATCGCTGCAGAATGCTGTGGTAGCCATGCTGGTTAAGTGTGCCTTGAATTCTAAATAAATCACAGACAGTGTCACCAGCAAAGCACCCCCACAGCTCCTGCTTCTCGGTGGGAACCACAAATGCAGAGATAATCCGTTCACCTACTCTGCGTCTCACAAAGACACGGCAGTTGGAACCAAAAATCTCAAATTTGGACTCATCAGACCAACGAACAGATTTCCACCGGTTTAATGTCCATTGCTCGTGTTTCTTGGCCCAAGCAAGTCTCTTCTTATTGGTGTCCTTTAGTAGTGGTTTCTTTGCAGCAATTCGACCATGAAGGCCTGATTCACGAAGTCTCCTCTGAACAGTTGATGTTGAGATGTGTCTGTTACTTGAACTCTGTGAAGCATTTATTTGGGCTGCAATTTGAGGTGCAGTTATTCTAATGAACTTATCCCCTGCAGCAGAGGTAACTCTGGGTCTTCCTTTCCTGTGGCGGTCCTCGTGAGAGCCAGTTTCATCGTAGCGCTTGATGGTTTTTACGAATGCACTCGAAGAAACTTTCAAAGTTCTTGACATTTTCTGGATTGACTGACCTTCATGTAATGATGGACTGTCATTTCTCTTTGCTTATTTGAGTTGTTCTTGCAATAATATGGACTTGGTCTTTTACCAAATAGGGCTATCTTCTGTATACCACCCCTACCTTCTCACAACACAACTGATCATTAAGAAGGAAAGAAATTCCACAAATTAACTTTTAACAAGGCACGCCTGTTAATTGAAATGCATTCCAGGTGAACCTGGTTGAGAGAATGCCAAGAGTGTGCAAAGCTGTCATCAAGGCAAAGGGTCGCTACTTTGAAGCATCTAATATATATTTTGATTTGTTTAACACTTTTTTAGTTACTACATGATTCCATTTGTGTTATTTCATAGTGTTGATCTCTTCACTATTATTCTACAATATAGAAAATAGTAAAAATAAAGAAAAACCCTGGAATGAGTAGGTGTGTCCAAACTTTTGACTGGTACTGTATGTAAATGTGATGTTTCAGTTATATTTTTAATACATTTATAAACATTTCTAAAAACCAGTTTTTGCTTTGTCATTAAGGGGTATTGTATGTAGATTGATGAGGGGGAAAAAACCATTTAATCCATTTTAGAATAAGGCTGTAATGTAACAAAATGTGGAAAAAGTCAAGGGGTCTGAATATTTTTCTAATGCACTGTAAATGGCATGTTATAGAAAGGTCAGACACTTTTTTTTTGGGGGGGGGGGCTTGTTTGTTTTCTTAAAAATACCCCAGCTGCAATAAACTTCCTCATTGTTCGTTGTACCGTTTCAGGGAACGCAAAATACATTAACAAAAGCTCAAAAAACACCTAAATATGTCCTTGTAGAAAAGGACATGCTCTCAGTATAGTGATGTAGGTCTTTAGATTCCGAACTTTATCCTCAACGGTACAAGTCGCGCTGTTGCCCCACGCAGTTGTGCAGGCCCGAGCGTGTCCCTATAGTACACTAGCACAGCTGGTAGAATAAACGTATTGAGTCATACAAAATGGAATATAACGTTGCGGATAAACTTCGGAATGACACAATTTAATGTGTACTACATCACTATACTGAGAGCATGTCCGTTTCTACAAGGACGTATTTGGGTGTTTGAGCTTTTGTTAATGTCTTTTGCGTGCCTTGATACTTACTGCAATATGTAACTTTTTGGCTGACCCAACAAAATTCACATAGAAATGTTTGTTAATGATCTGTCATTGAAAGAAAGTGTAAGAAGTGGTAGATCTGTTGTGTGTGTATTTCTATGCATCCCGTCTTTAAGTTTAGTTTTTGAGTCTTTTACTTTCGGTTTTGTACACCAGCTTCAAACAGGTGAAAATACAAAATTTTGTGATATGGAAAATATATTTGCTAGCGGTTTAGATGGTACAATGATTCTCTAAACTATACTTGCTTGTTTTGTCAGAAACTGAAATTAGGCGAACTATTAGAATTTTAGCAACCAGGAAATGGCGGAGCGATTTCTGCATAGTGCATCTTTAAATTGTAAAAATGATGTATAGGGTTGGGCGGGATCCAGATTTTCATACAAATCCTGTACCATACCGGGGTATATGTGCACACACGGGGCACTATTTATTTCCAAAGGTAATTATTATTTATTTTTTTACAAATCGAGAGCTTGGGACTATACGGTTCTCTGAGAAAGAATATGATTGAGATAATTGCCTTTAAAGTTCCAAACCCTCATTGGTTTGAATGGTGTCAGAAATGAATTGGGGTATTTAGAATACTATATAGGTAAAGAACTTTGAACAGAACATGCCTATGTCAATAACTCAATATTGACAAAAATGCATATAGAACCTTATATTCCCAAGCTCTCGAAATGCTAACAAATTAGTAGTGAATTCCTTTAGCTAGCTAAATGCTAACAAGCGCAAGCGAACAAACTATTTTAAGAATGGGGGCTTAGAGCTTTAGGGAGGCCCAGGGACGGTATTGAAAATCATACCTTTGTATTTCAAAATACCCTGGTATATCGCCCAATCCTAATGGTGTACCAGCTAAAAACTTTTCCCCAAGAACTGATCACAGTTTGACAAGACTAAGCTTTTAAATGATATCAAACTCAATCGTTTCTCTTTTCCAGTGATAAAGACATGGATGTCTCATAGTATGGTGGGGTATGCAAAATGGGTCAACTTTGAGCACCTTTATCTCCTGAATGTTTTGGCATTTAGGTCCAAAAAGTCACTTTATGACCCCTTCTTTCATGGGCAAACATGTATGGAAAGTTTTGTTTAAATCAAAAGGAATGCTGTCAAAAAGTGATTGAATTCAAATGGATTTACCCTATTACTCTGATTGCAAATGTGGGGGACAGGAACAGAACGTCAATGGGAGAGAATTTGTTTTAATTCTGAGATGCCAATTGGGTGGTGTTTTTTTAAGGCCACTGCTGAAATATTGACATCCACAGCGAGGATTGGTCATCTCAAAAGGTAGACATGTCGCCCTACATAAGGCTGTTATGATGACCGTATTACAGCCACACTGGCAGTCATGACCGCAGTCATCTGATGCCTCTGATGGTCATTGGTAGCCTACCAAACATGCTAATGGCCAGACGCTAATGGCCGGTACTCAGCGCTCTATTGTCCCTCTAATCACTCTGACATCAATGCAAATGGTATCGAAAATCAAATCAAACACTTCATGAGATCCCTGGTATTCAGAGTTTGAGCGGAGCCAGCTCCTCATAGGTAATAATAATAATAATAATAATAATAATAATAATAATAAGCATAGGTGGTTGATGCATGGAATGAAATAAGTTTTCCTGTTGTGCAACATTTCTATAGGCTATGCTATGCAATTGCGTGAGAAAACAGAGTTGATGGCCTCTATTAAAAAATGGAGAATCCCATCAGCTTTCTATAGGCTAGGCCTACTATATTTATTTCTCAACTTTCCAAATATTAAGCACATTGCTTATCTTTACAACAGGAGTATAGCCTACCAGGCGGGCATGAAAAAGAACCGTGGGAAAAGCGTACTCATTTTCACATTTTACATTTGAGTCATTTAGCAGACGCTCTTATCCAGAGCGACTTACAGTTAGTGAGTGCATACATTTTTCACTCCAAGTGCATATGGATGACGTCTTTTTTACCCTGCCCCTGTTCCAACAGGTGCATGATAAATCGCCCATTCTAAATCAAAACTAATTTCACACATTATTTAGTATATGTAAAGACAAGATTAAATTGAGAATAGTTATCACTTGTGAATGATGCACAGCGCATTCATTTTTTAGTCGCATGCATCATGTAGCCTAGCCCATTGGCCTATATGTTTTGCTAAGGTTTGTATCATTACATTTACGTCATTTAGCAGACGCTCTTATCCAGAGCGACTTACAAATTGGTGCATTCACCTTATAGCCAGTGGGATAACCACTTTATTTAAAAAAAAAAAATTTGGGGGGGGTAGAAGGATTACTTTATCCTATCCCAGGTGTTCCTTAAAGAGGTGGGGTTTCAAATGTCTCCGGAAGGTGGTGAGTGAAAATGGGGTATCATCACAACTGAAGTGAACAAATAACTCCAAAACGTCGCCTATAGTTCCAAGCCCCCTGAAACATGGTTGGAGAGCCCACAGCCTACAGAGCCTAGCAATCGCACATGAAAACAGAGTTAACTGGCCACTATTTAATAAAAGCAGATCCCAGCTTTCTCGTGCTGCTATATTTATTGATCAAGTCTTACAAATTCAGCACATTAAATCCGCTTTACAAACAGTGTAGCATACCTGGCATATTAAAAAAGTAACTGCACAGAACCTCCATTCGCTATTCGAATGCAGGCTATGGACGATTTCTATTTTTTATTCCACACATAGGCTATATGTAAAGACCAGATTAAATTGAGAATAATGCGTGAGAATATTATCAAGTGCTTGTCAAATTGTGAATGAGATACTGATGAAGTGTTTGCAGCCTGCACAAGAAACAGAGCAGAGAGCTTCCCTTTCGTGAAATCATCATGTCACATCATGTATTAGAAATCAAAACATATAGCCTAACGTTTGTATCACACATTTTGCAGGTTTTCCTACTTACAAAGCATGTAGAGGTCTGTAATTTTATCATAGGTACACAAAATTCCAGAAAATCACATTGTATGATTTTTAAGTAATTAATTTGCATTTTATTGCATGACATAAGTATTTGATACATCAGAAAAGCAGAACTTAATATTTGGTACAGAAACCTTTGTTTGCAATTACAGAGATCATACATTTCCTGTAGGTCTTGACCAGGTTTGCACACACTGCAGCAGGGATTTTGGCCCACTCCTCCATACAGACCTTCTCCAGATCCTTCAGGTTTCGGGGCTGTCGCTGGGCAATCGGACTTTCAGCTCCCTCCAAAGACTTTCTATTGGGTTCAGGTCTGGAGACTGGCTAGGCCACTCCAGGACCTTGAGAGGCTTCTTACGGAGCCACTCCTTAGTTGACCTGGCTGTGTGTTTCGGGTCGTTGTCATGCTGGAAGACCCAGCCACGACCCATCTTCAATGCTCTTACTGAGGGAAGGAGGTTGTTGGCCAAGATCTCGCGATACATGGCCCCATCCATCCTCCCCTCAATACGGTGCAGTCGTCCTGTCCCCTTTGCAGAAAAGCATCCCCAAAGAATGATGTTTCCACCTCCATGCTTCACGGATGGGATGGTGTTCTTGGGGTTGTACTCATCCTTCTTCTTCCTCCAAACACGGCAAGTGGAGTTTTGACCAAAAAGCTCTATTTTTGTCTCATCAGACCACATGACCTTCTCCCATTCCTCCTCTGGATCCTCCAGATGGTCATTGGCAAACTTCAGACGGGCCTGGACATGCGCTGGCTTGAGCAGGGGGACCTTGCGTGCGCTGCAGGATTTTAATCCATGACGGCGTAGTGTGTTACTAATGGTTTTCTTTGAGACTGTGGTCCCAGCTCTCTTCAGGTCATTGACCAGGTCCTGCCGTGTAGTTCTGGGCTGATCCCTCACCTTCCTCATGATCATTGATGCCCCACGAGGTGAGATCTTGCATGGAGCTCCAGACCGAGGGTGATTGACCGTCATCTTGAACTTCTTCCATTTTCTAATAATTGCGCCAACAGTTGTTGCCTTCTCACCAAGCTGCTTGCCTATTGTCCTGTAGCCCATCCCAGCCTTGTGCAGGTCTACAATTTTATCCCTGATGTCCTTACACAGCTCTCTGGTCTTGGCCATTGTGGAGAGGTTGGAGTCTGTTTGATTGAGTGTGTGGACAGGTGTCTTTTATACAGGTAACGAGTTCAAACAGGTGCAGTTAATACAGGTAATGAGTGGAGAACAGGAGGGCTTCTTAAAGAAAAACTAACAGGTCTGTGAGAGCCGGAATTCTTACTGGTTGGTAGGTGATCAAATACTTATGTCATGCAATAAAATGCAAAATAATTACTTAAAAATCATACAATGTGATTTTCTGGATTGTTGTTTTAGATTCCGTCTCTCACAGTTGAAGTGTACCTATGAAAAAAATTACAGACCTCTACATGCTTTGTAAGTAGGAAAACCTGCAAAATCGGCAGGGTATCAAATACTTGCTCTCCCCACTGTAGGAGGACCTGTTTCTTTGTTAACCGCTCAACAAAGAATAGCCGCATGTGTGCACTCCCTCAAATCGTTTGGAGAAAAATATCCTTTCTATTTTATTCCTGTTCAATTATATTGTTCTTTCTTTTCGCATCAATTACTGTGAGACCGTCAGTTATTTGAATGACAATCACCCGGCTGACAAAATTGTATGACCGCCACAGCCCTAGCCCTGCATAGATATTTCATTGGCCCAGTAATGTCATTGCTCCAAATAGTTTGCAGACGCCATAGAAACCTGTCACGGCTTCAAGATAATCTGATGCTGCTTCCTGCTGCTACTCATTCAGTGGACATGGTGTGTAGTATAAACAGGAATGTTATAGGGATCATGTGATACACAATCTATCCTCAGACAGATGTATAACTAATCACACACACTCTTTCCCAAGGTCAAAGGCTATCACAATCACTGATTAAAGCACCAATAGGCAGATTGATCTGCTTCCTAGTACCTACAGTGGCTTGCGAAAGTATTCACCCCCTTTGGCATTTTTCCTATTTTGTTGCCTTACAACCTGGAATTAAAATGGATTTTTGGGGGGTTTGAATCATTTCATTTACACAACCTGCCTACCACTTTGAAGATGCAAAATATTTTTTGGGGGGTGAAACAAAAAAGAAATAAGACAAAAAAAGAAAAGAGAACTTGAGCGTGCATAACTATTCATCCCCCCAAAGTCAATACTTTGTAGAGCCACCTTTTGCAGCAATTACAGCTGCAAGTCTCCTGGGGTATGTCTCTATAAGCTTGGCACATCTAGCCACTGGGATTTTTGCCCATTCTTCAAGGCAAAACTGCTCCAGCTCCTTCAAGTTGGATGGGTTCCGCTGGTGTACAGCAATCTTTAAGTCATACCACAGATTCTCAATTGGATTGAGGTCTGGGCTGTGACTAGGCCATTCCAAGACATTTAAATGTTTCCCCTTAAACCACTCAAGTGTTGCTTTAGCAGTATGCTTAGGGTCATTGTCCTGCTGGAAGGTGAACCTCCATCCCAGTCTCAAATCTCTGGAAGACTGAAACAGGTTTTCCTCAAGAATTTCCCTGTATTTAGCGCCATCCATCATTCCTTCAATTCTGACCAGTTTCCCAGTCCCTGCCGATTAAAAACATCCCTACAGCATGATGCTGCCACCATGCTTCACTGTGGGGATGGTGTTCTCGGGGTGATGAGAGGTGTTGGGTTTGCGCCAGACATAGCATTTTCCTTGATGGCCAAAAAGCTAAAATTTAGTCTCATCTGACCAGAATACCTTCTTCAATATGTTTGGGGAGTCTCCCACATGCCTTTTGGCGAACACCATACGTGTTTGCTTATTTTTTTCTTTAAGCAATGGCTTTTTTTCTGGCCACTCTTCCGTAAAGCCCAGCTCTGTGGAGTGTACGGCTTAAAGTGGTCCTATGGACAGATACTCCAATCTCCGCTGTGGAGCTTTTCAGCTCCTTCAGGGTTATCTTTGGTCTCTTTGTTGCCTCTCTGATTAATGCCCTCCTTGTCTGGTCCATGAGTTTTGGTGGGCGGCCCTCTCTTGGCAGGTTTGTTGTGGTGCCATATTCTTTCCATTTTTTAATAATGGATTTAATGGTGCTCCGTGGGATGGTCAAAGTTTCTGATATTTTTTACTAACCCAACCCTGATCAGTACTTCTGCACAACTTTGTCCCTGACCTGTTTGGAGAGCTCCTTGGTCTTCATGGTGCCGCTTGCTTGGTGGTGCCCCTTGCTTAGTGGTGTTGCAGACTCTGGGGCCTTTCAGAACAGGTGTATATATACTGAGATCATGTGTCAGATCATGTGACACTTAGATTGCACACAGGTGGACTTTATTTGACTAATTATGTGACTTCTGAAGGTAATTGGTTGCACCAGACCTTATTTAGGGGCTTCATAGCAAAGGGGGTGAATACATATGCACACACCACTTTTCCTTTATTAATTTTTTCAAATTTTTTGAAACAAGCTATTTTTTTCATTTCACTTCACCAATTTTGACTATTTTGTGTATGTCCATTACATGAAATCCAAATAAAAATCAATTTAAATTACAGGTTGTAATGCAACAAAATAGGAAAAATGCCAAGGGAGATGAATACTTTTGCAAGGCACTGTACACGATTGGACAAAACACAGAACAAAACCAAAAATACAAATCGTGTTTCACTCTCCGAAACAGGAGGCTTTTTCAATCAGGCGAGCTTGTCAAAGATCAGGACTGTGTGTGTGTGTACCATTACTGAAAGAGGGCTTTCAAATCTCCAGTCAGATGTCTATGGGCCATAGTGGAGCTGGACCTTCTGATAGCCCAATTCCTCAAACTTCTCTCATTTCATTTCCAACCACTAAATACAAGGCTGATGAATGAATGGGAGCAACTAATGTTTTCCGGATAGTTTTATTTGTTTTGCAAGTCCACCGCATCCAGCCATAGTCAGACAGATCCCCAGAGCTTTTCCACAGTAATAGGTTTAATATGAGCGCTCCACTTCATCATGCTGTCAGCAAACCATACAGGCTTAATACTGTGAACAGGCCAATCACCCTGTAATTTAATATCGCCTGGATTCAAGTGACAGGCGTTCACAAGATTTGTTTCCTTGCTTTTCAACAATTAACATAATTTTGTGGTCAAGCTGAGTAATATCCTGTGATCAAGCTCAGTGACTATTCCCCCGACTCCAGAGATCCTGCAAGTGTACTGACGGAAAATACGCTAAAGACCTGCCAATGATTTTATGACAGTGATTAATTCCACATACCCGCACAAATCCAGCAAAGGGGACGTTAATCCAGACCTGGGTCGTGTTCATGAGGCACCAAACGAAAGAAAACTGGCTGAAACAGGGAGCGACTACCTGGACTCGTCCAATAAGAAACACTCGTTTTCATTGTCTGTTGCTAAATGCTTTTAAAATGTTTTCTTGTCGCATGCCCTAATGAACAGCACCCAGTACTGAATCAACATCCCGACCTGCACTGGGATGAACACATTTATCTACCACCCTGCGTTCATTGGCCTTACTTTGTTGATGAGGTGCTCAGTGACCACCTCCCGGAGGCCCGTGTAGAGCTTCTCGCCGTGTTTGTGCAGCACCATGGTGTAGGCGTTCCTGTAGAGCTCCTCGAAGCTCAGCCCGCTGTTGTTCTTCCTCTGGATCTCCTGGATGGCGTTCTTCAGAAGGTCCCAGATGTTGTTGACATACTTTTCGTCCATCGTCATCTGCAGCAGACAAAGGAAGTAGGAGTGAGGTGAGAGCAGAGAAATGGACTGACAGGCCAAAGTTTCGGGGATCCCTCGTTTGAGGGAGAACTGGAGCAAAGCAGCTTGATAGACATCGTGTGCATAGACTCCATTTTTATCACAGTCTCCTGCTAGGCTAGCCTACTTCTTTAGGTCAGCAATAGTGAGGGAGACAAGTCTACACTTGCTGCACTTCTGCAACCCAAAACCCCCTACTTATTTAAAGAGTAGCCTATATTATGATGCAATATCTAACAGTGTGAGTGTAACATTGAGAAAAGAACTGCTCCTCCTGAAAATACATGATTTATATTCCTACTTTTGACCCTATATGTAAAAGTATATAAAACAAATCACTGTGAGGGAAACTGAGTAGGTGTGTCCCCATTTGTGTTCCTTGTGATGAAGTAAGACTGCAGTACTGCAATATCATGACAATATTCCCAATAAGGTTCCATCCAGACCATAGCATGAATGAAAGTGCTTTATATTTTCCATATCATATTGTTCAGCGCCACCTCTAACTGTGCCTCGTAACATTTCCCTTTCCCCTAAATTCTCATTTTAACTGGACAGACAGTAATGGCACTGCAGCCAACCATCACACTCAGCTAAACATGGCCATATTCACAGCTTGATATGAATCCCTTGTCCCCTTTGGCTGTCACACTCAACCATGGCCTGTTAAACCTGGAGGCTCTCTAAAGTGAGGCTGGCCGAAAGCTGCCTACAAGGTGTCTGGATATGGCACCATCCCCATCCCACCATACTGGGGAGGAAGTGTAGTTCATCAACTGGAGGCACACACAGCATATGGATCTGTGCAAATCTGCTTTTTTATTTAAAATATTATTTCTCACTGATATTAAATATAAGGTATGTTTCGAGAACATTTTCGCAAGTGATTATTATTTACGTTTCTAAACTTTAAAACACAGCGTTGGAATTGTAGTTCACATAGAGCCAGCCGTGGGCGAAGGTTACCGCTGAAAACCCTATGGAGAGAAGCGTTTTCGAGAGCTAGGGGATCATTGAGGATTCAGTGGAGGCACATCCATCAGAACTGAATACTGATCTTCTGAATACTGATGTCATCCAATAGCTTTCTCCCATTAACTTTCGTCCATTAGACCTAGCTTTCAGCAAACTGTTTCCCAATTAAACTTAGGCTAGCTACTTCAATCTTGACAGACAAAGTAACTAACTAGCTATTACAGTCGATGCAAAATGTTAGGAAGTTATCTAGCAGTTAAAGTTAGTTGGGGTATCAATGTTTTATTGGCATGTATCAAAAAAACGTGAATCAGCAAACCATGTCATGCAAAATAACGTTACCCAACTACAATACTCTCCATCCCACCCGTTTCTGAATTGACCTAAATACAAAAAGTAATGAGGCCACAAAGCTACGATGCCAAATATTTACTTAACGTTAACTAGCTAAAGTTAGCTAGCTAGAAACCATTTTTTCCCCGGATAAAAATTAAAGTGTGTACAGTAGCTAGCTAATTAATAACTGTCTGACAACAACAGTAACGTTACTAACTAGCTAACGGTAGGTAGCTAGCAGTATGAGCTAGCAAGCAGCTATCCATAACCTCTAGTAGGAGGTAGTTAGCTACTTTGTTTACTGAAAGACCGGCCTTGCAAACTGCACTCCCCAGATAGCTAGTTACTCTAACCTCGGCGGTCCAGTCACCGACTGCTGGCAGGGACAGGTCCTATCAGCGGTGTGTACTTACAGGAAAGGCTCGTATCCTCATCTTGGTGTCCTTTTTGGTGCCACCTTTGCTCAGATTGGACATGGTTACCTCGTCTGTGTGTTCTGTATTTACATTAAAATATTATCTGGTTAGGTACAGGGAAGTATACTTGTGGAACAGCTTCCACTCGACCTTCCTCGCTGCTCCGTAATTGGTTGTTGACAACCAAACGCCAATGTTGCTCTAACGTAGATCTCCACACACAGCAATGGCGGACTACCCAACTGCGCAGAGCTCAAACGCTGCAACTCACGCGAGACTAAGGGTATTGGGCTGGAGGGGGGTATTTTTCTGATTCATTAAATGTTTTGGTCAATAAATTCCATAGGGCTTTGCCCTATTATTAAGCTAGGTTTGTGTCTCAAATTGGGACTGGCCTTCGTCCATTTCTAAAATGCTGGGCTACAGAATGGATTTATTTGATAGGCCTATCAAATAGGTAAAATGATTAGGTAGGCTATTTCATGCACACTGTAATCATAATCATACACATGACAAATCCAAATGCTTAATTGTTTTTATAGCGTACCACCCACTCCATCCCGGTTTCCTAGGAATTATTTCTCTCAGGCTCTGCCCTTGCATGTCTGCATCGGACATCACTTGGCCTTCATGGAGCAGCTACAGTGAGGGAAAAAAGTATTTGATCCCCTGCTGATTTTGTACGTTTGCCCACTGACAAAGAAATGATCAGTCTATAATTTTAATGGTAGGTTTATTTGAACAGTGAGAGACAGAATAACAACAAAAAAATCCAGAAAAACGCATGTCAAAAATGTTATAAATTGATTTGCATTTTAATGAGGGAAATAAGTATTTGACCCCCTCTCAATCAGAAAGATTTCTGGCTCCCAGGTGTCTTTTATACAGGTAATGAGCTGAGATTAGGAGCACACTCTTAAAGGGAGTGCTCCTAATCTCAGTTTGTTACCTGTATAAAAGACACCTGTCCACAGAAGCAATCAATCAATCAGATTCCAAACTCTCCACCATGGCCAAGACCAAAGAGCTCTCCAAGGATGTCAGGGACAAGATTGTAGACCTACACAAGGCTGGAATGGGCTACAAGACCATCGCCAAGCAGCTTGGTGAGAAGGTGACAACAGTTGGTGCGATTATTCGCAAATGGAAGAAACACAAAATAACTGTCAATCTCCCTCGGCCTGGGACTCCATGCAAGATCTCACCTCGTGGAGTTGCAACGATCATGAGAACGGTGAGGAATCAGCCCAGAACTACACGGGAGGATCTTGTCAATGATCTCAAGGCAGCTGGGACCATAGTCACCAACAAAATAATTGGTAACACACTACGCCGTGAAGGACTGAAATCCTGTAGCGCCCGCAAGGTCCCCCTGCTCAAGAAAGCACATATACATGCCTGTCTGAAGTTTGCCAATGAACATCTGAATGATTCAGAGGAGAACTGGGTGATGTGAAGTGTTGTGGTCAGATGAGACCAAAATCGAGCTCTTTGGCATCAACTCAACTCGCCGTGTTTGGAGGAGGAGGAATGCTGCCTGTGACCACAAGAACACCATCCCCACCGTCAAACATGGAGATGGAAAGATTATGCTTTGGGGGTGTTTTTCTGCTAAGGGGACAGGACAACTTCACTGCATCAAAGGGACGATGGACGGGGCCATGTACCGTCAAATCTTGGGTGAGAACCTCCTTCCCTCAGCCAGGGCATTGAAAATGCGTTGTGGATGGGTATTCCAGCATGACAATGACCCAAAACACACGGCCAAGGCAACAAAGGAGTGGCTCAAGAAGAGGCACATTAAGGTCCTGGAGGAGCCAGTCTCCAGACCTTAATCCCATAGAAAATCTGTGGAGGGAGCTGAAGGTTTGAGTTGCCAAACGTCAGCCTCGAAACCTTAATGACTTGGAGAAGATCTGCAAAGAGGAGTGGGACAAAATCCCTCCTGAGATAATCCCTCCAAGAAACGTCTGACCTCTGTGATTGCCAACAAGGGTTTTGCCACCAAGTGCTAAGTCATGTTTTGCAGAGGGGTCAAATACTTATTTCCCTCATTAAAATGCAAATCAATTTATAACATTTTTGACATGCGTTTTTCTGGATTTTGTTGTTGTTATTCTGTCTCTCACTGTTCAAATAAACCTACCATTAAAATGATAGACTGATCATGTCTTTGTCAGTGGGCAAACGTACAAAATCAGCAGGGGATCAAATACTTTCTTCCCTCACTGTATGTACCACCACCCTCTCAATATATATCATTAGTCAAATGCAGACTATACCACACCTCAGTTCTATCCAAATATAAAGATGGCAAGCATAGTTCTTCAACTTTTGATCACCTTACATGAGATTTTAACTACAGTCAGGCATTATTATGAGGTAAATATAATATAGGCCACCTTTGTGATCTCATATACAGTGGGGAGAACAAGTATTTGATACACTGCCGATTTTGCAGGTTTTCCTACTTACAAACCATGTAGAGGTCTGTAATTTTTATCATAGGTACACTTCAACTGTGAGAGACGGAATCTAAAACAAAAATCCAGAAAATCACATTGTATGATTTTTAAGTAATTCATTTGCATTTTATTGCATGACATAAGTATTTGATACATCAGAAAAGCAGAACTTAATATTTGGTACAGAAACCTTTGTTTGCAATTACAGAGATCATACATTTCCTGTAGGTCTTGACCAGGTTTGCACACAATGCAGCAGGGATTTTGGCCCACTCCTCCATACAGACCTCCTCCAGATCCTTCAGGTTTCGGGGCTGTCGCTGGGCAATACGGACTTTCAGCTCCCTCCAAAGATTTTCTATTGGGTTCAGGTCTGGAGACTGGCTAGGCCACTCCAGGACCTTGAGATGCCTCTTACGGAGCCACTCCTTAGTTGCCCTGGCTGTGTGTTTCGGGTCATTGTCATGCTGGAAGACCCAGCCACGACCCATCTTCAATGCTTTTACTGAGGGAATGAGGTTGTTGGCCAAGATCTCGCAATACATGGCCCCATCCATCCTCCCCTCAATACGGTGCAGTCGTTCTGTCCCCTTTGTAGAAAAGCATCCCTAAAGAATGATGTTTCCACCTCCATGCTTCACGGTTGGGATGGTGTTCTTGGGGTTGTACTCATCCTTCTTCCTCCAAACACGGCGAGTGGAGTTTAGACCAAAAAGCTCTATTTTTGTCTGATCAGACCACATGACCTTCTCCCATTCCTCCTCTGGATCCTCCAGATGGTCATTGGCAAACTTCAGACGGGCCTGGACATGCGCTGGCTTGAGCAGGGGGACCTTGCGTGCGCTGCAGGATTTTAATCCATGTCGGCGTAGTGTGTTACTAATGGTTTTCTTTGAGACTGTGGTCCCAGCTCTCTTCAGGTCATTGACCAGGTCCTGCCGTGTAGTTCTGGGCTGATCCCTCACCTTCCTCATGATCATTGATGCCCCACGAGGTGAGATCTTGCATGGAGCCCCAGACCGAGGGTGATTGACCATCATCTTGAACTTCTTCCATTTTCTAATAATTGCGCCAACAGTTGTTGCCTTCTCACCAAGCTGCTTGCCTATTGTCCTGTAGCCCATCCCAGCCTTGTGCAGGTCTACAATTTTATCCCTGATGTCCTTACACAGCTCTCTGGTCTTGGCCATTGTGGAGAGGTTGGAGTCTGTTTGATTGAGTGTGTGGACAAATGTATTTTATACAGGTAACGAGTTCAAACAGGTGCAGTTAATACAGGTAATGAGTGGAGAACAGGAGGGCTTCTTAAAGAAAAACGAACAGTTTTGTGAGAGCCGGAATTCTTAATGGTTGGTAGGTGATCAAATACTTATGTCATGCAATAAAATGCAAATGAATTACTTAAAAATCATACAATGTGATTTTCTGGATTTTTGTTTTAGATTCCATCTCTCACAGTTGAAGTGTACCTATGATAAAAATTACAGACCTCTACATGCTTTGTAAGTAGGAAAACCTGCAAAATCGGCAGTGTATCAAATACTTGTTCTCCCCACTGTATGCCCACATGGGCGAAAAATACAGTTTAACTTTGTTCAGCTGTTTAATTTTTTCCCTTTGAGACCAAGGTCTCTTCTGCAAGGGAGCCCTGCATCTTACAATTACACAACAAATTACACAGAAAATACACCAGAAAATAAAAATAGAAAGAGAATACATTTTTTAAAAGAAAACACACATGAAAAACAATCACATTCCTCAGCAAAGAGGTCCTCATGCAACACTCTGAACTGCCCGAAAGGCACCAAAACATCAATTTGTAGGGGACTCTGAAGAAACTAAAAGCTGTTTTTCCTATGTCTGTAGGAACAGGCAGAATTTCCAGTTAGCCGTCCCTGCGATCGGGTATGGTAACTCGTACTTCTATGGGTAAGTAAAGATGTCAGGTAATGTGGGAGTTTTTGCAAAAGGGCTTTATAAATGAATAAAATGCAGTGTTTAGACATATACGTGAGGTCAAAGAGGGGCATCCTACTTTCTGATAGCGCAAGCAGTGATGAGTGCAAAACCTGTCACCTGTGATAAAACAAAGTGCACTATGGTAATTTGCATCTAACGGCTTTAATGAAGTGGCAGCTGCATTCATGTAAATAATGTCACCATAGTCTAGGACAGGAAGGAACGTTGACTGAATTATCAGAATTCTACTATTTAGTGAGATGCTTGACCTACAGTGCCTTCATAAAGTATTCACACCCCTTTACTTTTTCCACATTTTGTTGTTACAGCCTGAATTTAAAATTGATTAATTTGAGATTTTGTGTCACTGATTTACACACACTACCCCATCATGTCAAAATGGAATTTTGTTTGTAGAAATGTTTAGAAATTAATAGAAAATGAGAAGCTGAAATGTCTTGAGTCAATAAGTATTCAACCCCTTTGTCATGGCAAGCCTAAATAAGTTGAGGAGTAAAAATGTGCTCAAGTCACATAATAAGTTGCATGGACTCATTCTGTGTTCGATAATAGTGGTAACATGATTTTTGAAGGACTACCCCATCTCTGTACCCCACACATACAATTATCTGTAAGGTCCCTCAATTGAGCAGTGATTGTCAAGCACAGATTCAACCACAAAGACCAGGGAGGTTTTTCAATGCCTCGCAAAGAAAGGCACCGATTGGTAGATGTATATAAAAAAAAAAACAGATGCTGAACGTCCCTTTGAGCATGGTGAAGTTATTAATTAGGCTTTGGATGGTGTATCAATACACCCAGTCACTACAAAGACACAAGTGTCCTTCCTAAATCAGTTGCCGGAGAGGAAGGAAACTGCTCAGGGGTTTCACCATGAGGCCAATGGTGACTTTAAAACAGTTACAGAGTTTAATGCTTGTGATATGAGACAACTGAGGATGGATCAACAACATTGTAGTTACTCCACAATACTAACCTAAATGACATAGTGAAAAGAAGGAAGCATGTACAGCATAAATATATTCCTGTCACGATCGTCGGATACAGAGGACCAAGGCGCAGCGTGGAAGGTGAACATATTTATTAAATAATGATTACACTAACAAAAAAATCGATACGTGACGTCCAAAGGTGCAAAACACAAACCTACACAGGAACAAGATCCCACAAACACTGTGGGAAAACTGGCTGCTTAAGGATGGTTCCCAATCAGAGACAACAAGCAACAGCGGATACACGTTGCCTCTGATTGAGAACCACACTGGCCAACATAGAAATACTAAACTAGAACGAAAACAAATGAAAACTCACACCCTGGCTCAACATACTAGAGTCCCCAGAGCCAGGGCGTGACAGTACCCCCCCCCCCAAAGGCGCGGACACCGACCGCGCTAACCAAACAACACAGGGGAGGGACCGGGTGGGCACTCCGCCTTGGCGGCGGATCCGGCTCCGGGCATGATCCCCACTCCCTCTCTAACCCCCCAAAGTACCCCTGGTCCGGTCTGGCCCTGCTGACCGGAGCTGGACTGCACACTGGTGGAGCGGATTGCTCTAGCTCCGGCGTGAAGCAGCTGACCCGTGCCGAACCAGGCACCGGTGGAACAGGCACGGGCTGTGCCGGACTGACGACGCACACCACTGGCTTGGTGTGGGGAGCAGGAACGGGCCGAGCCGGGCTGACGAAACGCACCCCTGACTTGGTGCGGGGAGCAGGAGCGGGCCGACCGGGCTGACGGGCGCACCACTGACTTGGTGCGGGGGAGCAGGAACGGGCCGGACCGGGCTGACGAAGCGCACCACTGACTTGGTGCGGGGAGCAGGAGCGGGCCGGACCGGGCTGACGAAGCGCACCACTGACTTGGTGCGGGGAGCAGGAGCGGGCCGAACCGGGCTGACGATGCGCACCATAGGCTTGGTGCATGGAGCAGGAACAGGCCGGGCCGGGCTGACGATGCGCACCATAGGCTTGGTGCGTGGAGCAGGAACAGGCCGGGCCGGGCTGACGACGCGCACCACAGGCTCGATGCGAGGAACAGGAACAGGCCGGACCGTACTGGGGACACACACCACTGGCCCTACGCAGGGATCAGGAACGGGCCGGACCGGACTGGTAACACACCCCAGTACCTCTCGCCGTGCCTCTACACTTTCCCTCTCCTCTGTGACCAGTGGCCCCCTTAACCTGGCGGCCTCCTCTGCAAACCCGCTGGACCGCTCTATCGCGGCCTCCTGCTGCCCCGTCGTCCACGGCGTGAGCCCCCCCTAAAACATTTCTGGGGGTCTCTCCTCCCCGTGGGTCAGGCCCAGTCGAGGTTGATGTCCTTTAGCGATACCTCTGGCGCTGGCTCCTGGACACGCTGCTTGGTCCAGTGTTGGTGGGATCTTCTGTCACGATCGTCGGGTACAGAGGACCCAGGCGCAGCGTGGAAGGTGAATATATTTATAAAATAATGATTACACGAACAAAAACAACAAATCGATACGTGACGTCCAACGGTGCAAAACACAAACCTACACAGGAACAAGATCCCACAAACACTGTGGGAAAACTGGCTGCTTAAGGATGGTTCCCAATCAGAGACAACAAGCAACAGCTGATACACGTTGCCTCTGATTGAGAACCACACTGGCCAACATAGAAATACTAAACTAGAACGAAAACAAATGAAAACTCACACCCTGGCTCAATATACTAGAGTCCCCAGAGCGTGACAATTCCAAAACATGCATCCCGTTTGCAACAAGGCACCTAAGTAATACTGCAAAAAATAATGGCAAAGAAATTAACTTTTTTTCCTGAATACAAAGTGTTATGTTTGGGGCAAATCCAACACAACACATCACTGAATACCACTCTTCATATTTTCAAGCATGGTGGTGGTGGCATCATGTTATGTGTATGATTGTCATCGGCAAGGGAGTTTTTTAGGATAAAAAGTAAAGGAATACAGCTAAGCATAGGCAAAATCCTAGAGGTAAACCTGGTTCAGTCTTCTTTCCATCAGACACTGGGAGACAAATTCACCTTTCAGCAGGACAATAACCTAAAACACAAGGCCAAATCTACACTGGAGTTGCTTACCAAGATGACATTGAATGTTCATGAGTGGCCTAGTTACAGTTTTGACTTAAATCGGCTTGAAAATCTATGGCAAGACTTGAAAATTGCTGTCTAGCAATGATCAACAACCAACTTGACAGAACTTGAAGAATTTGACAAAGAATATTGCGCAAATATTGTACAATCCAGGTGTGCAAAGCTCTTAGAGACTTACCCAAAAAGACTCACAGCTGTAATCGCTGCCAAAGGCACTTCTAACATGTATTGTCTCAGGGGGGTGAATGTTTACCTAACCAAGATATATTAGTGCTTTATTTTTCATGAATCTTTATAAATGTTAGAATTTTTTCTTCCACTTTGACATTACAAAGTATTTTGTGTAGATCGTTGACCAAAAATGACAATTAAATAAATTTTAATCCCTTTGTAACACAACAAATTGTGGAAAAAGTCAGGCGGTGTGAATACTTTCTGAAGGCACTGTATTTCTATAGAAGAAGCCAATTGTTATTCTCAACTTCTTGGTTAACTCATCAACATGCTTTTTAAAAGACAGCTTATCGTCTATCCAAATGCCCAGATATTTGTAAGCAATGTGGGAACCATCCAAGGTACTTATGCCTCTATCATTTCTATAATTTAATATGGTCATCATACTCCATGGTTTTAAGATATTTAAAGGTCCTATGCAGCCATTTTTATCTGATATATTGAACATTTTATTCCAAAACAGTCACACTGTTGTAATAGTGTAATGTGGAACTTTAGTCACTCCATGCTGAGTAATGCTAACATAAGCGTTTCTTGGCAGTGGCTTTTCTACCAAAAGTCTGGATTGCAATCACTCTTTTAGAGCAATCTAATCACAGTTAACCCAGAACTACAATCTCTCCTAATTTGGTTAGCTGTGTGATTCAATTATGGGTCCATACCAGTGGCAACCCGTCATTTGAGCCCCACATTTTTAGCTAAATAATGTGAGTTAATAAAGCCGCAAACAAACTTGGTCTCTTTTTTGCTTTCTTGACTAAGGCAGCTCCAAAATGCAGGTGTTTCAGGCTAGCTCAGTGCTTTCTGTGGTGGTGGGGCAGCCAGCGGAAAATACGGAGCGTTGGGGTTGGTAATGTTCTCTAGTTGTGCCGTGATTGGCTCAGTGTTCTGTCACTCTTGGGGACACTACATCACCGCCAAATCTAAGGGTAGAGCTCGAAAATTCAAGCCCCTTTGGTGCTGCCATAGAGTTAGATTAGATGTGCCCATCCAAGAAGGCTCAAGGTCATATTATATCTACAGTTTCATTGACTGGACTGATCATGTCAACATCGTACTTTCATCATCATGAATCAAGTCGACAATCTACTGGCAAATCCTTTTTAATCCTTGTCATATGAAGAGAAATAATGAAGATAAATTATAGATAAAACTCATTGGTGCTCATCGGCCATTGGACAAGAAGTTGGAAATCGCAAATTCAACAAGGAGTGGTTTGGAAGGAATCAGTGGCTAACTGCAAGTGTTGCAAAGCAATCACTAGCATGCTATTCAGTGGAGTGGATGTGTGGTCCCAAGTCTTGGTTTAAGGGTCTCTATTCCAAGCTTAAAAGGATAAACATTGAACGTTGGCCATGCTGTCAATCCAGCATGATTTATGCCGCGCTCAAAACAACTGGAAACTCAGGACAGGGAAATCTGACTTCAGTGAGTTCAAGACAACTGGGAACTCTGAAAACTCTGAATTGCAAGGCGGGAACCTGGGCCTCTTTCTAGAGCTCCGACCTGAAGATCACTGACGTCATCATGATTTGACCTTGTTTTTTTCAGAGATCCCAGTTATCTTGAAAGAACCATAAATCCAGAGAATGCCAGACTTTGATGACAAAGTTTGATGACACAATTTGCCCACGAAGGACCGCCACGCCACCCTCCTGTTCAAGTGAGCACAGCACAACAAGGTGAGTCCAAAAATATGTTGTATGCTGCTGCATAAATTATGTAATATGCCAGGGAGATACTAAGTGTATGTTGTGTAGTAAGCTGTTAGTAGCCCATGTGCCTCACCCTAATAATTTGGTCCCTTTCCTAATTTCGCCTACTGTTCTGAATTGGTGGTGCACATGTAGCCTATAGCCTGTTTTAGAGATATGTAATCATCGAATATTGTAAGAGCTTTCATTGTCTGCTTATGTGCCCCCTTTATTTATCCTACGGTTCTGACTTGGTGTACAGAATACTGTAGAACGGCCTATGTTCTGAATTCCGTAACTGTACATTTCAAAAGTGCTGAACAAATAGTTATATTGACTACGTTTGTCCTAGCTCGCTCATGAATGTCTTAATCGAAATTTCGGATTGCCTCTTATCCGCTCGTCGTCCCTTATGCCATAGTTTGTACATCTCAATTATCAGTAGAAACCACATTTGTTTAAGCAAGTCAGCCATATCAGCTATGTTTTTTTAAAAGGCAGTAAATGAGGCTGAATGAACTGTTTCGCTGCCAGACAAGGCTCCGCTGATAACCAGGTGTAGCAGTGGTAAGGTGTTGGGACTGCTGTTTGGACAGCTTTTTGTAGGCCCTAACAGTTTGTGGGCACCGTTTGTCACCGTTATAGTGCAATTAATGTATTGTTTAAAGTTGTGTTGCGTAGTGGCTTTGCTGGCATGCATAAAAAAATATATAATTGTTTGCCCCACCAAGATTTACATGCTAAAATCGTCACTATAATACAATAGAGATAGATAGAGGACTCATCTTTGTATCTGTGCCATTATAGCGTCTGTGATAGCATGGGCAGCGCCATTGAAGCTATCTCCATTTTAAAGTAGTTAATTTGCTTCTTCACGATTGGCTGATCCCTCCTGATGACCCGGTTAGACATGACTCCAAAAGGGTCACCAGAAGGGATCCCTCCTGATGACCCTGTTGGACATGACTTCGACAGGGTCACCAGAAGGGATCAGCCAATGAAGTTGTAAGTCCCAACCAGTTGAAAACATTAAAATGCTGAAAGCCCTCAACGTCGCTGCCCATGCTAATACAGCCTTTTGGCCACTAGAGGCCTCTATCATTCTTTATGGGCCATGTTAGAAATTGGGAGTCCTGGTTTGCGAAGTCTTCACCCTAGTAAACGCAAACATTCAGCCAACGCACGGTAATCAAATATCTCAAAACATTATTTCACTGAACTATCCCATTACATTTAAAGAGTTACTAGCTAAAGGCCCGCCAAGGTGCGCCAAACAAAGCCATGTGTGAAAATAGTCTGTTGTTAAAAGACTGAAGCACTGGAAGCATTTAAAGGTTATACATGTAACATTTCTACCTTCAAATCCTACATGTAACATTTCTATAAAAATCCACTAGAGAAAAACGGGCGGTCTGGCCAGGTGTTGTGTGTAGGCTACATCTCCCTGTTTTATGATTTGTTCGTGTTCGTGAGGTTGACAACATTCACAATAAAACTCTTCGTTAAGACCTTGCAACAGTTGTTCCACAACAGTTTTTGTGAATAAAATGTGCCATACATTACCTTTAACATCCTGTGTTGTGTGATTATTATTTTAACATTGATATGTTCTAAGCTATTTTGAGACCTTAAGGACCATCAGGTCACAGGAGGTTGGTGGAACCTTAATTGGGGAGAACGGGCTCATGGTAATGGCTGGAGCGGAATCAGTGGAATGGTATCATATACATACATTTACATTTTAGTCATTTAGCAGACGCTCTTATCCAGAGCGACTTACAGGAGCAATTAGGGTTAAGTGCCTTGCTTAAGGGCACATCGACAGATTTTTCACCTAGTCGGCTCGGGGATTAGAACCAGCGACCTTTCGGTTACTGGCACAACGCTCTTACCCACTAAGCTACCTGCCGCCCCACATGGTTTCTATGTGTTTGATGCCATTCCATTTGCTCCTTGCCAGCCGTTATTATGAGCCGTCCTCCCCTCAGCAGCCTCCACTGCATCAGGTAGGCCTACTGCTGGAATGTCTAGCAATGGCATGCCCATGTTTTTGTTAAAAAATACACTGGTCACTCAAAACATTTATAAAGTATTTATAAAGCATAAATAGCCCACACTTTAGATGAGGCCACGCAAAAAGAATTAACTAATGGTTAGTAAATGGTTTATAAGGACCTATATTAAACATCTTAGGAATGGAGTAATGATTAGTAATGATGAATAAACTATTTACTAATCCATTATAAATGCTTTATTACGTGGAGGTAATATAAATTGCTAACCAATTGAGTATCTTACTGTGAAAGTTTTCATAGAAAAATGTCGGAAAGAATCAGAAATAGCTTCTTAGCAAAGAGCAATTTCTCAAGCAAGAATATTGCTAGCTATGACTCTCTGGGAGATGTCTGAGTGGGGATGGGAAAACTGAAAACTAGCTGTTATTGGCAGAGAGGTTTGGAAATCTCTTTCTTATTGGTCTATTAATGAATTTACCGCCTGGTGATGACACCAGGTAGGCCAAAATACCATCCCACCAAAACAGGCTGAAATTTCAGGTGGTCTATTCAAACAGCTCTTACACTAAACAGGCATTATCATAATTTCACAATTTCACAGATTTATTCCAACCTCATAGTGTGGAAATATACAGTTGAAGTCGGAAGTTTACATACACCTTAGCCAAATACATTTAAACTCAGTTTTTCACAATTCCTGACATTTAATCCTAGTAAAAATTCCCTGTTTTAGGTCAGTTAGGATCACCACTTTATTTTCAGAATGTGAAATGTCAGAATAATAGTAGAGAGAATGATTTATTTCAGCTTTTATTTCTTTCATCACATTCCCAGTGGGTCAGAAGTTTACATACACTCAATTAGTATTTGGTAGAATTGCCATTAAATTGTTTAACTTGGGTCAAAAGTTGTGGGTAGCCTTCCACAAGCTTCCCACAATAAATTGGGTGAATTTTGGCCCATTCCTCCTGACAGAGCTGGTGTAACTGAGTCAGGTTTATAGGCCTCGTTGCTCGCACACGCCTTTTCAGTTCTGCCCACAAATGTTCAACAAGATTGAGGTCAGGGCTTTGTGATGGCCACTCCAATACCTTGACTTTGTCGTCCTTAAGCCATTTTGCCATACATTTGGAAGTATGCTTGGGGTCATTGTCCATTTGGAAAACCCATTTGCGACCAAGCTTTAACTTCCTGACTGATGTCTTGAGATGTTGCTTCAATATATCCACATCATTTTCATTACTCATGATGCCATCTATTTTGTGAAGCGCACCAGTCCCTCCTGCAGCAAAGCACTCCCACAGCATGATGCTGCCACCCCCGTGCTTCACGGTTGGGATGGTGTTCTTCGGCTTGCAAGCCAACCCCTTTTTCCTCCAAACATAACGATAGTCATTATGGCCGAACAGTTTTATTTTTGTTTAACCAGAGGACATTTCTCCAAAAAGTACGATCTTTGTCCCCATGTGCAGTTGCAAACCGTAGTCTGGCTTTTTTATGGCAGTTTTGGAAGACTTGTGGAGGTCCCCCCCAAAAATTCGGAGGTCTTGGCTGATTTCTTTTGATTTTCCGATGATGTCAAGCAAAGAGGCACTGAGGTTGACGGTAGGCCTTGAAATACATCCACAGGTACACCTCCAAGTGACTCAAATGATGTCAATTAGCCTATCAGAAGGTTCTAAAGCCATGACATCATTTTCTGGAATTTTCCAAGCTGTTTAAAGGCACAGTCAACTTAGTGTATGTACATTTGTGACCCACAGGAATTTTGATACAGTGAATTATAAGTTAAATTATCTATCTGTAAACAATTGTTGGAAAATTACTTGTGTCATGCACAAAGTAGATGTCCTAACCGACTTGTCAAAGAAAAAGCCATATCTCAGACTGGCCAGTAAAAAGAAGGTCAGCATCCTGGAGTCGCCTCTTCACTGTTGACGTTGAGACTGGTGTTATGCGGGTACTATTTAATGAAGTTGCCAGTTGAGGACCTGTGAGGCACCTGTTTCTCAAACTTGACACTCTACTGTATTTGTCCTCTTGCTCAGTTGTGCACCGGGGCCTCCCACTCCTCTTTCTATTCTGGTTAGAGACAGTTTGCGCTGTTCTGTGAAGGGAGTAGTACACAGCGTTGTACGATATCTTCCGTTTCTTGGCAATTTGTCGCATGGAATAGCCTTCATTTCTTAGAACAAGAATAGACTGATGAGTTTCAGAAGAAAGTTATTTGTTTCTGGCCATTTTGAGCCTGTAATCAAACCCACAATTGCTGATGCTCCAGATACTCAACTTGTCTCAAGAAGGCCAGTTTTATTGCTTCTTTAATCAGCACAACACTTTTCAGCTGTGCTAACATAACTGCAAAATGGTTTTCTAATGATCAATTAACCTTTTAAAAATGATTAGCAAACACAACGTGCCATTGGAACACAGGACTGATGGTTGCTGATAATGGGCCTCTGTATGCCTATGTAGATATTCCATTAAAAATCAGTCGTTTCCAGCTACAATAGCCATTTTCAACATTAACAATGTCTACACTGTATTTCTGATCAATTTTATGTTATTTTAATGGACAGAAAAATTGCTTTCTTTTGAAAACAAGGACATTTCTAAGTGACCCTAAACTTTTGAACGGTAGTGTATGCTGAGCACTTGTTGGCTGCTTTTCCTTCACTCTGCAGTCCGACTCATCCCAAACCATCTCAATTGGGTTGAGGTAGGGGGATTGTGGAGGCCAGGTCATCTGATGCGGCACTCCATCACTCTCCTTCTTGGTAAAAGAGCCCTTACACAGCCTGGAGGTGTGTTGGGTCACTGTCCTGTTGAAAAACAAATGATAGTCCCACTAAGCCCAAACCAGATGGGATGGCGTATCGCTGTAGAATGCTGTGGTAGCCATGCTGGTTAAGTGTGCCTTGAATTCTAAATACATCACAGACAGTGTCACTAGCAAAGCACCCCCACACCATAACACCTCCTCCTCCATGCTTTACGGTGGGAAATACACATGCAGAGATCATCCGTTCACCTACACCGCGTCTCACAAAGACACAGCGGTTGGAGCCATGAATCTCAAATTTGGACTCCAGACCAAAATACAAATTTCCACCGGTCTTTCCGACCATTGCTCGTGTTTCTTGGCCCAAGCAGGTCTCTTCTTATTATTGGTGTTCTTTAGTAGGAGTTTCTTTGCAGCAATTCGACTATGAAGGCCTGATTCACACAGTCCGCTCTGAACAGTTGATGTTGAGATGTGTCTTTTACTTGAACTCTGTGAAGCATTTATTTGGGCTGCAATTTCTGAGGCTGGTAACTCTAATGAATTTATCCTCTGCAGCAGAGGTAACTCTGGAACTTCCATTCCTGTGGCGGTCCTCATGAGAGCCAGTTTCATCATAGCGCTTGATTGTTTTTGCGACTGCACTTGAAGAAACGTTCAAAGTTCTTGACATTTTACGTAATTGACTGACCTTCATGTCTTAAAGTAACGATGGACTGTTGTTTCTCTTTGCTTATTTGAGCTGTTCTTGACATAATATGGACTTGGTCTTTTCCCAAATAGGGCTATCTTCTGTATACCCGCACTACCTTGTCACAACACAACTGATTGGCTCAAAGGCATTGAGAAGGAAAGATATTCCACAAATTAACTTTTAACAAGGCACACTTGTTAATTGAAATGCATTCCAGGTGACTACCTCATGAAGCTGGTTGAGAGAATGCCAAGAGTGTGCAAAGCTGTCATCAAGGGAAAGGGTGGCTACTATAAAGAATCTCAAATCTCAAATATATTTTGATTTGTTTAACACTTTTTTGGTTACTACATGATTCCATATGTGTTATTTCATCGTTCTGATGTCTTCGCTATTATTCTACAATGTAGAAAATAGTCCAAATAAAGAAAATCCCTTGAATGAGTAGGTGTGTCCAAACTTTTGACTGGTACTGTACATGTAGGTAGAGTTAAAGTGACTATGCATAGATAATAAACAGAGAGTAGCAGCAGCGTAAAACAGTGGGTGGGGTGGGGTGGGGGGACAATGCAAATAGTCAGGGTAGCCATGATTAGCTGTTTAGGAGTCTTATGGCTTGGGGGTAGAAGCTGTTAAGAAGCCTTTGGGACCTAGACTTGGTGCTCCGGTACTGCTTGCAGTGTGGTAGCATGGAGAACAGTCTATGACTAGGGTGGCTGGAGTCTTTCACAATTTTTAGGGCCTTCCTCTGACACTGCCTGGTATAAAGGTCCTGGATGGCAAGAAGCTTGGCCCCAGTGATGTACTGGGCCGTACGCAGTACCCTCTGTAGTGCCTTGTGGTCGGAGGCTGAGCAGTTTCCATATCAGGCCATGATGCAACCAGTCAGGATGCTCTCGATGGTGCAGCTGTAGAACTTTTTGAGGATCTGAGGACCCAAGCCAAATCTTTTCAGTCTCTTGAGGGGGAATAGGTTTTGTCGTGCCCTCTTCACGACTGTCTTGGTGTGTTTGGACCATGATATTTTGTTGGTGATGTGGACACCAAGGAACTTGAAGCTCTCAACCTGTTCCACTACAGCCCTGTCGACGAGAATGGGGGCGTGCTCAGTCCTAATTTTTTTCCTGTAGTCCAACATCATCTCCTTTGTCTTGACCACGTTGAGGGAGAGGATGTTATCCTGGCACCACACTGCCAGGTCTCTGACCTCCTCCCTATAGGCTGTCTCATCGTTGTCGGTGATCAGGCCTACCACTGTTGTGTCGTCGGTAAACTTAATGATGGTGTTGGAGTCGTGCCTGGCCATGCAATCATGGGTGAACATGTTGAGGATCAGCGTGGCAGATGTGTTGTTACCTACCCTTACCACCTGGGGGCGGCCCGTCAGGAAGTCCAGGATACAGTTGCAGAGGGAGGTGTTTAGTCCCAGGGTCCTTAGTTTAGTGATGAGCTTTGAGGGCACTATGGTGTTGAACGCTGAGCTGTAGTCAATGAATAGCATTCTCACATAGGTGTTCCTCTTGTCCAGGTGGGAAAGGGCAGTGTGGAGTGCAATAGATATTGCATCATCTGTGGATCTGTTGGAGCGGTATGCAAATTGGAGTGGGTCTAGGGTTTCTGGGATAATAGTGTTGATGTGACCAGCCATTCAAAGCACTTCATGGCTACAGACGTGAGTGCTATGGGTCGGTAGTCATTTAGACAGGTTATCTTAGTGTTCTTGGGCACTAAGAATAAATCTTACTCAACCATGATACCGTTGGGGCATATCAAGAAGCTGATTAAAGAGCATGATCATTACACAGGTGCACCTTGTGCTGGGGACAATAAAAGGCCACTCTAAAATGTGCTGTTTTGTCTCACAACACAATGCCACAGATGTCTCAAGTTTTGAGGGAGCGTACAATTGGCATACTGACTGCAGGAATGTTAACTAGAGCTATTGCCAGAGAATTAAATGTTAATTTATCATCCATAAGCTGCCTCCAATGTCGTTTTAGAGAATTTGGCAGTACATCCAACTACATGTAAACTCACCAGCCCAGGACCTCCACATCCAGCTTCTACACCTACGGGTTCGCCTGAGACCAGCTACCCTGACAGCTAATGAAACTGTGGGTTTGCACAACCAAATAATTTCTGCACAAACTGTCAGAAACCGTCTCAGGGAAGCTCATCTGCGTTCTCATTGTCCTCACCAGGGTCTTGACCTCACTGCAGTTCGGCATCGTAACCGACTTCAGTTGGTAAATGCTCACCTTCAATGGCCACTGGCACGCTGGAGAAGTGTGCTCTTCACAGATTCATCCCGGTTTCAACTGTACCAGGCAGATGGCAGACAGCGTCATGTGGGCGAGCGGTTTGCTGATGTCAACATTGTGAACAGAGTGCCCCATGGTGGTGGTGGGATTATGGTATGGGCAGGTATAAGCTACGGACAACGAACACAATTGCATTTTATCGATGGCAGTTTTAATGTACATAGATACAGTGGGGGAAAAAAGTATTTAGTCAGCCACCAATTGTGCAAGTTCTCCCACTTAAAAAGATGAGAGAGGCCTGTAATTTTCATCATAGGTACACGTCAACTATGACAGACAAAATGAGATTTTTTTTCTTCAGAAAATCACATTGTAGGATTTTTTATTAATTTATTTGCAAATTATGGTGGAAAATAAGTATTTGGTCAATAACAAAAGTTTCTCAATACTTTGTTATACAGTGGGGAGAACAAGTATTTGATACACTGCCAATTTTGCAGGTTTTCCTACTTACAAAGCATGTAAAGGTCTGTAATTGTTATCATAGGTACACTTCAACTGTGAGAGACGGAATCTAAAACAAAAATCCAGAAAATCACATTGTATGATTTTTAAGTAATTAATTTGCATTTTATTGCGTGACATAAGTATTTGATCACCTACCAACCAGTAAGAATTCCGGCTCTCACAGACCTGTTAGTTTTTCTTTAAGAAGCCCTCCTGTTCTCCACTCATTACCTGTATTAACTGCACCTGTTTGAACTCGTTACCTGTATAAAAGACACCTGTCCACACACTCAATCAAACAGACTCCAACCTCTCCACAATGGCCAAGACCAGAGAGCTGTGTTAGGACATCAGGGATAAAATTGTAGACCTGCACAAGGCTGGGATGGGCTACAGGACAATAGGCAAGCAGTTTGGTGAGAAGGCAACAACTGTTGGCGCAATTATTAGAAAATAGAAGAAGTTCAAGATGACGGTCAATCACCCTGGGTCTGGGGCTCCATGCAAGATCTCACCTCGTGGGGCATCAATGATCATGAGGAAGGTGAGGGATCAGCCCAGAACTACACGGCAGGACCTGGTCAATGACCTGAAGAGAGCTGGGACCACAGTCTCAAAGAAAACCATTGGTAAAATCCTGCAGTGCACGCAAGGTCCCCCTGCTCAAGCCAGCGCATGTCCAGGCTCGTCTGAAGTTTGCCAATGACCATCTGGATGATCCAGAGGAGGAATGGGAGATGGGCATGTGGTCTGATGAGACAAAAATATAGCTTTTTGGTCTAAACTCCACTTGCTGTGTTTGGAGGAAGAAGAAGGATGAGTACAACCTCAAGAACACCATCCCAACCGTGAAGCATGGAAGTGGAAACATCATTCTTTGGGGATGCTTTTCTGGAAAGGGGACAGGACGACTGCACCGTATTGAGGGGAGGATGGATGGGGCCATGTATCGCGAGATCTTGGTCAACAACCTCCTTCCCTCAGTAAGAGCATTGAAGATGGGTTGTGGCTGGGTCTTCCAGCATGACAACCCGAAACACACAGCCAGGGCAACTAAGGAGTGGCTCCGTAAGAAGCATCTCAAGGTCCTGGAGTGGCCTAGCCAGTCTCCAGACCTGATCCCAATAGAAAATCTTTGGAGGGAGCTGAAAGTCCGTATTGCCCAGCGACAGCCCCGAAACCTGAAGGATCTGGAGAAGGTCTGTATGGAGGAGTGGGCCAAAATCCCTGCTGCAGTGTGTGCAAACCTGGTCAAGACCTACAGGAAACGTATGATCACTGTAATTGCAAACAAAGGTTTCTGTACCAAATATTAAGTTCTGCTTTTCTGATGTATCAAATACTTATGTCATGCAATAAAATGCAAAATTAATTACTTAAAAATCATACAATGTGATTTTCTGGATTTTTGTTTTAGATTCCGTCTCTCACAGTTGAAGTGTACCTATGATCAAAATTACAGACCTCTACATGCTTTCTAAGTAGGAAAACCTGCAAAATCGGCAGTGTATCAAATACTTGTTCTCCCCACTGTATACCCTTTGTTGGCAATGACACAGGTCAAACGTTTTCTGTAAGTCTTCACAAGGTTTTCACACACTGTTGCTGGTATTTTGGCCCATTCCTCCATGCAGATCTCCTCTAGAGCAGTGATGTTTTGGGGCTGTCGCTGGGCAACACGGACTTTCAACTCCCTCCAAAGATTTTCTATGGGGTTGAGATCTGGAGACCTTGAAATGCTTCTTACGAAGCCACTCCTTCGTTGCCCGGGTGGTGTGTTTGGGATCATTGTCATGCTGAAAGACCCAGCCACGTTTCATCTTCAATGCCCATGCTGATGGAAGGAGGTTTTCACTCAAAATCTCACGATACATGGCCCCATTCATTCTTTCCTTTACACGGATCAGTCGTCCTGGTCCCTTTGCAGAAAAACAGCCTGATGTTTCCACCCCCATGCTTCACAGTAGGTATGGTGTTCTTTGGATGCAACTCAGCATTCTTTGTCCTCCAAACACGACGAGTTGAGTTTTTACCAAAAAGTTATATTTTGGTTTCATCTGACCATATGACATTCTCCCAAACCTCTCCTGGATCATCCAAATGCACTCTAGCAAACTTCAGACGGGCCTGGACATGTACTGGCTTAAGCAGGGGGACACGTCTTGCACTGCAGGATTTGAGTCCCTGGCGGCGTAGTGTGTTACTGATGGTAGGCTTTGTTACGTTGGTCCCAGCTCTCTGCAGGTCATCCACCCCGTGTGGTTCTGGGATTTTTGCTCACCGTTCTTGTGATCATTTTGACCCCACGGGGTGAGATCTTGCGTGGAGCCCCAGATCGAGGGAGATTATCAGTGGTCTTGTATGTCTTCCATATCCTAATAATTGCTCCCACAGTTGATTTCTTCAAACCAAGCTGCTTACCTATTGCAGATTCAGTCTTCCCAACCTGGTGCAGGTCTACAATTTTGTTTCTGGTGTCCTTTGACAGCTCTTTGGTCTTGGCCATAGTGGAGTTTGGAGTGTGACTGTTTGAGGTTGTGGACAGGTGTCTTTTATACTGATAACAAGTTCAAACAGGTGCCATTAATACGGGTAACGAGTGGAGGACAGAGGAGCCTCTTAAAGAAGAAGTTACAGGTCTGTGAGAGCCAGAAATCTTGCTTGTTTGTAGGTGACCAAATACTTATTTTCCACCATAATATGCAAATAAATTCATTAAAAATCCTACAATGTGATTTTCTGGATTTTTCTCAATTTGTCTGTTATAGTTGACGTGTACCTATGATGAAAATTACAGGCCTCTCTCATCTTTTTAAGTGGGAGAACTTCCACAATTGGTGGCTGACTAAATACTTTTTTTCCCCACTGTACCGTGACGAGATCATGAGGCCCATTGTCGTGCCATTGATCCGCCGCCATCACCTCATGTTTCAGCATGATAATGCACGGCCCCATGTCGCAAGGATCCTTACACAATTCATGGAAGCTGAAATGTCCCAGTTCTTCTATGGCCTGCATACTCACTAGACATGTCACCCATTGAGCATGTTTGGGATGCTCTGGATCAATGAGTACAACAGCGTGTTCCAGTTACCTCCAATATCCAGTAACTTCGCACAGCCCAAATTGAAGAGGAGTGGGACAACATTCCACAGGCCACAATCAACAGCCGCTGCATGAGGCAATTGGTGGTCCCACCATATACTGAATGGTTTTCTGATCCACGCCCCTACCTTTTTTTTAAAGGTATCTGTGAACAACAGATGCATATCTGTATTCCCAGTCATGTGAAATCCATAGATTGTGGACTAATGAATTTATTTCAATTGACTGATTTCCTTATATGAACTGTAACTCAATAAAATCTTAGAAATTGTTGCATGTTGTGTTTATATTTTTGTTCAGTGTATTTGATTGTTTGTATTTATTGTATTTTCTTTTTTACAATTATTATTTGTTATTTTAATTATTCTTGTTTTTCTTGTGTGTGTGTGAAAAGTTTGTGATGCTAAATGTTATTTTTTTATCTATCTGCCTAGGGACTATAGATTAAAACTAGCCAGCTGGCTAATTCCAGCACATATACAGAAATTATAATTAATAATATAGGCCTACATTGTCCCTGTGAAATAAATGAATGAGTAGTTTTATTTCAAATATTTAATCTAAATTATTTGTTGAATGTCATATTGCTAGCCTAATGTGAATGGGACCTTCAGTCCCTAGATGCCCCTGTTTGTACGGAGTTGAGATCATTTCAGCACCTCTATCGCCTGAACAGCGCCTTTGACACTCCTCTCGACCGCACGCCACACCAACGCCCTCGCCAACAGCTGCAGATGGGTGAACGGCTTTCTTCAGTCACTATTCGATGCGCAGCGGCAGAACTGATGGAATAAGGAGCTGAAGCTTTTGTGGCTATACAAGATATAGACCTAGGCATATCACTTGAATGAAATATATTCATGCAGGCTGTTGACAGAGATAATGTTGTGCGTTAGAGTATGTGGTCCCGAGGTCTCCAGAGATGTGTTTCAACTTGGGGTCGTGTTTGTGCAAGGATAAACTGGGAATAAAGGTTTGCAGACACAGTGTCAGCAGAATCCAAACCAAAAGAGATGGTAAATTGTGTGTCGACCCATAAATGAACTCATAGTGATAGATAGTCTATACTGAAATGTTACCGTATAGGTAGGCATATGTTATATTTGCAGGGGTACTCAACTCTTACCCTACGAGATCCGGAGCCTGCTGGTTTTCTATTATACCTGACAATTAATTGCACACACCTGGTGTCCCAGGTCTAAATCAGTCCCTGATTAGAGGGGAACAATAAAGAAATGCACTGGAACTGGCTTCGAGGTCCAGAATTGAGTTTGAGGGTTATATAGGCTACTGGACTGAACTGATCAACAATGATAATTCAATGTGTTTTTAGTAGTAGGTTTACTCATTAGGCTCATTGAGGATTCAATAGGCTATGTCACTCTTACATATATAAATATAGCCTATCTTCTATGAATGGGATCAAAACAAAAATGCTGCTGAGTTTACAATGCTCTCTCTGCATTATGGATTTACCAACACCACGTTTGAAGTCGCTGGTTGTTGACAAGTGTGGCAAAGAGACATGGATGAAGCTTAGGTAACAATGTCATTAATTAACAGTGGACTCATTAACATCATATTAGACTATATGGATGTCTCTTGATAATTGAATAATTGCAATAATATGTTGCGTAATTCCAGACGGTGGCGGTAAAGGCTAGCGTTGAGCTCGGCCCCTCTCTCAGCGTGGAATTATAGACTAGCTAATTGATGGATTCATTCACTGCTTTCTGTTTAATGGTCATCAAAGGGATGTGTAACCTGCTGAAATTAGTTCATCATCATCATACCTGCCTAAATGACTACCGTCCAGTAGCACTCACGTCTATAGCCATGAAGTGCTTTGAAAGGCTGGTCATGGCTCACATCAACACCATCATCCCGGAAACCCTAGATCCACTCCAATACCGCCCCAACAGATCCACAGATGACGCAATCTCAATTGCACTACACACGGCCCTTTCCCACCTGGACAAAAGGAACACCTATGTGTGAATGCTGTTCATTGACTACAGCTCAGCGTTCAACACCATAGTGCCCACAAAGCTCATCACTAAGCTAAGGACCCTGGGACTAAACACCTCCCTCTGCAACTGTATCCTGGACTTCCTGACGGGCCACCCCCAGGTGGTAAGGGTAGGCAACAATACATCTGCCATGCTGATCCTCAACACGGGGGCCCCTCAGGGGTGCGGGCTTAGTCCCCTCCTGTACCCCCTGTTCACCCACGACTGCGTGGCAAAGCACGACTTCAACACCATAAATAAGTTTGCTGACGACACAACGGTGGTAGGCCTGATCACCGACAACGATGAGACAGCCTATAGGAAGGAGGTCAGAGACCTGGCAGTGTGGTGCCAGGACAACAACCTCTCCCTCAAAGTGAGCAAGACATATACACTACTGGTCAAAAGTTTTAGAACACCTACTCATTCAAGGCTTTTTCTTCATTTTTACTATTTCTACATTGTAGAATAATAGTGAAGACATCAAAACTATGAAATAACACATATAGAATCATGTAGTAACCAAAACAGTGTTAATTGGTTACTACATGATTCTATATGTGTTATTTCATAGTTTTAAATGTCTTCACTATTATTCTACAATGTAGAAATAGTAAAAATGAAGAAAAAGCCTTGAATGAGTAGGTGTTCTAAAACTTTTGACCAGTAGTGTATATGTCTTGCTCACTTTGAGGGAGAGGTTGTTGTCCTGGCACCACACTGCCAGGTCTCTGACCTCCTTCCTATAGGCTGTCTCATCGTTGTCAAATCAAAATATATTCTATATTTCACATTCTTCAAATAGCCACCCTATGCCTTGATGATGTGGTCCTCTGTAGCTCAATTGGTAGAGCATGGCGCATGTAACGCCAGGGTAGTGGGTTCGATCCCCGGGACCACCCATACGTAAAAATGTATGCTCACATGACTGTAAGTCGCTTTGGATAAAAGCGTCTGCTAAATTGCATATTATTATTATATTATTATATTATGACAGCTTTGCAAAATCTGAAATATCACATTTACAAAGGTATTCAGACCCTTTACTCAGTACTTTGTTGAAGCACCTTTGGCATTGATTAGCATCAAGTCTTCTTGGGTATGATGCTACAAGCTTGGCACACCTGTATTTGGGGAGTTTCTCCCATTCTTCTCTGCAGATCCTCTCAAGCTCTGTCAGGTTGCTGCACAGCTATTTTCAGGTCTCTCCAGAGATGTTCGATCGGGTTCAAGTCTGGGCTCTGGCTGGACCACTCAAGGACATTCAGAGACTTGTCCTGAAGCCACTCCTGCGTTGTCTTGGCTGTGTGCTTAGGGTCGTCTTCCTGTTGGAAGGTGAACCTTCGCCCCAGTCTGAGGTCCTGAGCGCTCTGGAGCAGGTTTCCATCAAGGATCTCTCTGTACTTTGCTCCGTTCATCTTTGTCTCGATCCTAACTATTCTCCCAGTCCCTGCTGCTGAAAAACCTCCCTACAGCATGATGCTGCCACCACCATGCTTCACCGTAGGGATGGTGCCAGGTTTCCTCCAGACGTGACACTTGTCATTCAGGTCAAAGAGTTCAATCTTGGTTTCATCAGACCAGAGTATCATTAGGTGCCTTTTGGCAACTCCAAGCGGGCTGTCATGTGTCTTTTACTGAGAAGTGGCTTCCATCTGGCCACTCTACCGTAAAGGCCTGATTGGTGGAATGCTGCAGAGATGGTTGTCCTTCTGGAAGGTTCTCCCATCTCCACAGAGGAACTCTGGAGCTCTGTCAGAGTGACCATCGGGTTCTTGGTCACCTCCCTGACCAAGGCCCCTCTCCCCCGATTGCTCAGTTTGGCCGGGCGGCCAGCTCTAGGAAGAATCTTGGATGTTCCAAATTTCTTCCATTTAAGAATGATGGAGGCCACTGTGCTCTTGGGGATCTTCAATGCTGCAGAAATTTTTTGGTACCCTTCCCCAGATCTGTGCCTCAACACAATCCTGTCTCGGAGCTCTACGGACAATTACTTCGGCCTCATGGCTTGATTTTTGCTCTGACTTGCACTGTCAACTGTGGGAAGTTATATAAACAGGTGTGTGCCTTTCCAAATCATGTCCAATCAATTGAATTTACACAGGTGGACTCCAATCAAGTTGTAGAAACATCTCAAGGATGATCAATGGAAACAGGATGCACCTGCGCTCAATTTCGAGTCTCATAGCAAAGGGTTTGAATACTTGTAAATAAGGTATTTCTGTTTTTTATTTGTTATAAATTTGCAAACATTTCTACAAACCTGTTTTCACTTCGTCATTATGGGGTATTGTGTGTAGATTGCTGAGATTTTTAAAATATTTAATCCATTTTAGAATAAGGCTGTAACGTAACAAAATGTGGGAAAAGACAAGGGGTCTGAATACTTTTTTTATTCAGTTGGATAAACACTCCAAACAGCCTACCCGACCGCTCGGAGGCGTCCGGATGGTCTTAAAGCACACCCTTGCCTCGTTTTCTATCACATTCCAATGATCAAACTGAGGGGGACAAAAATGCAATTTCAGATTGTGGGGGGGACATGTCCCCCGTCCCCAGTGAAAGTTACACCCCTGCATACGCTACAGAAACAAGCAGATGCATGTCTGATGATCTCCAAAGAATTGTCCCAAAACTATCTCAATAACCTAACACAACACACCCAGTTTTCCACATGGTTTGAAAGTTAACCTTTTTATGCAATTTAGCCATAACATGAATGTCCTCCAATGTGTCCCTTGCGCCATCCATCAGGACATACAGAAATCATTGCAGAGGAAACACCAATCTCAGGGAGTGTGTAGGAACCACTGGGAGACTGTGAGGGGGTTAGTCCAGCTTGGGAAGGGTAAAGCCCAAACATCTCTTATCATTCATTTTCTAATGGATTGGCTCTCTCCGCCTCAGATATCTTTAAAGCCAGGCAATTCCATCTTCCTTGTCTTGATATCTCTAATCTTGATATCCTTGGTATCACTAATATGTGTTTACTTCACTTATAGGCAAACCCTTGAGAGGATTTGAGCCAGTCTACCCGGAAAACCTTTGCATCGACCTGAAGACATTTTGCAATGCCTTTCCCTTCTATATAGTGTTCGATGAGGAGGTACAAAAATATTATCTCCCAGATTCCCTCTTGGTATTGAGTACATACACTGTAAAACATTTTTTTTTTTTTAAATGCATTGACTGGTTACAAGTACATTTGTTAGGTTTTCTCAATTGAAAAAAAATGACATTTGTTGAAACCAAATATATCACTCAATGTTATATTGTATTATGAACAAACCCTTATTTCAAGTTGTAACTAATTTCTATCAACACTTAACATTTACATTTTACATTTTAGTCATTTAGCAGACGCTCTTATCCAGAGCGACTTACAGTTAGCACATACATTATTTTATCGAACCCACAACCCTGGCGTTGCAAACGCCATGCTCTACCAACTGAGCTACATCCCCTGCCGGCCATTCCCTCCCCTACCCTGGACGACGCTGGGCCAATTGTGCGCCGCCCCATGGGTCTCCCGGTCGCGGCCGGCTACGACAGAGCCTGGATTCGAACCAGGATCTCTAGTGGCACAGCTAGCACTGCGATGCAGTGCCTTAGACCACTGCGCCACTCGGGAGTCTTAACTTACTTTTCCCCTTTGGTTAAACCTAATAAATAACATAAATACAAACTAATATATATAGGCTACTACAACCCATTTTTTCATGTTGTATCAAGTTGATTTTTCACTTTGGAGTTACCTATCCAAATTTCTTCAATTGGGTTACAAGCAATTACTGTAAATCAGTTTCCAGTTAATCAAGATATTAAGTTTGTTCCATAACATGAAATCATGTCTCCAAACACTTTCTTTACATAAGAATTGTACATTAACTGGTTACCAATATTGTAACCAAATGGTGACCATCTCATCAATTGAAACCTTTTTAATTTATTTTATTTTTATTTCACCTTTATTTAACCATGTAAGCCAGTTGAGAACAAGTTCTCATTTACAACTGCGACCTGGCCAAGATAAAGCAAAGCAGTGCGATAAAAACAACAACAACACAGAGTTACATATGGGATAAACAAAACGTACAGTCAAAAACACAATAGAAAATCTGTATACAGTGTGTGCAAATGTAGTAAGTTATGGAGGTAAGGCAATAAATAGGCCATAGTGCAAAATAATTACAATTTAGTATTAACACTGGAGTGATAGATGTGCAGAAGATGATGTGCAAATAGAGATACTGGGGTGCGAATGAGCAAAATAAATAACAATATGGTGATGAGGTAGTTGGGTGGGCTAATTACAGATGGGCTGTGTACAGGTGCAGTGATCGGTAAGCTGCTCTGACAACTGATGCTTAAAGTTAGTGAGGGAGATAAGAGTCTCCAGCTTCAGAGATTTTTGCAGTTCGTTCCAGTCATTGTCAGCAGAGAACTGGAAGGAATGGCGGCCAAAGGAGGTGTTGGCTTTGGGGATGACCAGTGAGATATACCTGCTGGAGTGCATACTACGGGTGGGTGTTGCTATGGTGACCAATGAGCTAAGATAAGGCGGGGATTTGCTTAGCAGTGATTTATAGATGACCTGGAGCCAGTGGGTTTGGCGACGAATATGTAGTGAGGGCCAGCCAACGAGAGTATACAGGTCACAATGGTGGGTAGTATATGGGGCTTTGGTGACAAAACGGATGGCACTGTGATAGACTACATCCAATTTGCTGAGTAGAGTGTTGGAGGCTATTTTGTAAATGACATCGCCGAAGTCAAGGATCGGTAGGATAGTCAGTTTGACGAGGGCATGTTTGGCAGCATGAGTGAAGGAGGCTTTGTTGCGAAATAGGAAGCCGATTCTAGATTAAACTTTGGATTGGAGATGCTTAATGTGAGTCTGGAAGGAGAGTTTACGGTCTAACCAGACACCTAGGTATTTGTAGTTGTCCACATATTCTAAGTCAGACCCGCAGAGAGTAGTGATTCTTGTCAGGCGGGCGGGTGCAAGCAGCGTTCGATTGAAGAGCATGCATTTAGTTTGACTAGCATTTAAGAGCAGTTGGAGGCTACGGAAGGAGTGTTGTATGGCATTGAAGCTCGTTTGGAGGTTTGTTAACACAGTGTCCAATGAAGGGCCAGATGTATACAAAATGGTGTCGTCTGCGTAGAGGTGGATCTGTTTGTTAACTTGGCTTTCAAATACTTTTGAAAGGCAGGGCAGGATGGATATAGGTCTGTAACAGTTTGAATCTAGAGTGTCACCCCCTTTGAAGAGGGGGATGACCGCGGCAGCTTTCCAATCTCTGGGGATCTCAGATGATACGAAAGAGAGGTTGAACAGGCTAGTAATAGGGGTTGCGACAATTTTGGCGGCTAATTTTAGAAAGAAAGGGTCCAGATTGTCTAGCCCAGCTGATTTGTAGGGGTCCAGATTTTGCAGCTCTTTCAGAACATCAGCTGTCTGAATTTGGGTGAAGGAGAAGCGGGGTGGGGGGGGCATGGGCAAGTTGCAGCGGAGGGTGCAGAGCTGGTGGCCGGGGTAGGGGTAGCCAGGTGGAAAGCATGGCCAGCCGTAGCAAAATGCTTGTTGAAATTCTCAATTATCGTAGATTTATCGGTGGTGACATTGTTTCCTAGCCTCAGTGCAGTGGGCAGCTGGGAGGAGGTGCTCTTATCCTCCATGGACTTTACAGTGTCCCAAAACTTTTTTTAGTTAGTGCTACAGGATTTCTGTTTGAAAAAGCTAGCCTTTGCTTTTCCTAACTGATTGTGTATATTGGTTCCTGACTTCCCTGAAAAGTTGCATATCGCGGGGGCTGTTCGGTGCTAATGCAGTACGCCACAGGCTGTCCAGGCTCTTTAGAATCACAGTACTTACATTTTTCTACTTCATATTCATCATCTCCAGCACCACCCCAACATATGTGAAAATGGCACGTTTCTATGTTTTGTAGTAAAAAAAAGATAAAGGAAGATAAGTGTTTCCAATGACATCATCGGTGTGTATCATGTGATTTTAACCAATCATGAGTAGGCATTGCCTACTAATTGCCTACTTATTGTCTACTAATTTGTTGATGTCATTGGAAACACTTACCTTACTCTATCTTTTTTTACTATAAAACATAGAAATGCGATATTTCCACATATGTTGGGGTGGTGCTGGAGATGATGAATATGAAGTTGAAAAATGTAAGATTCAGTGCTGGCAGTGACCATATAAACATTAAGAAAACAGAACACATTACCTGGAATGACATTCACTCTCACGGGTGGCCAAAAATAACAAACTGAAAGCCACGCCCCCAGTAGGCTATGCCTCCAACTCTTCTGATAGGCTGTTGCCACTATATTGCACCCACCACTATGCAATGCAAATGCGCATGTGATGTTGAAAGCAATTTAGAAGCTTTCCTTGAATTTAAAAAATCACATTGATCTGAATAGAATAGGTTGAACGAACCAAAGCGTAATTTTGGATCATACCAATCAGAAAAAGCACTTCAGATGAACAACAGCACCGTCCCACTTTTTACAGTGTGGTTTAGTAATGCCAGATAAGCACTGGGATGGTTTCCCGGACACAGATTAGGTCTAGTCATGGACTAAAAAGCATTCTCAATGGAGAATCTCAATTAGAAGTGCTTCTTAGTTCAGGACTAGGTTTAATCTGTGTCCGGACACTGGCCCTTTGTGTAGATATGGTGAATTGTAATCTTAATACATGGAGTGAGGCTGCTGAAGTGCACTACTTTTGACCAGAGCCCTATTGACCCTCGTTAAAAGTAGTGCACTATATAGGGAACAGGGTGCCATTTGGGACACAGCCTGAATCTCTGCTCTCTGGTCCAACCCCTGCAGCTGATGGTGAGACAGGCGGGGGTGAACGTCCAGAAGATCCTCCCCGGGCTGCAGATCATGAGCATTCACCTGGACCAGTACCTTCGTATCGTCCACCCCGAGGTCACCTTCACCATCTCCAGCATCAGGAAGTTCATCAACAGCCACTTTGTCCTGCATACGCGACGGGACATGATGCCCGAGGCCTGGAGGGACAGACCCATGCTGGAGCTCAGAGGTGGAATGAATGAATGAACAGATTAATTAATGAATGAACAGATGAAGGAATGAAAGAATGGATGGATGGATGAACGGATGACTGAATGGATGAATAAAGGAAGAAAGTCAGGAAGTAAGTAAGGAATGAGGAAGTAAAGGAAGGAAGAAATAAATGAATGGTTAATTATTATTGTGTCATGCCACTTATGCTACCTATCTCACCATAAACATTTGACAGAAACACACACATCCACCCTCCCCTCCATTTAATTTACCCCATTCACTCTCCTTATTTCCACCCCTTACTCCCCTGTTCCCAGGTCAGATGTTGTGGATAGAATCTCTGCAGTGCATGCTGTACCAGGCCTCCCCTTTGCTGTGGAGCCTCCACGAGCTGGAGGAGCAGAGCATGCACATCTCTAACGTTGCCCCTCAGGACGTCACGCGGGACCTCATCCTGCTCAACCAGCAGCGGCTGGCCCAGATGGAGCTCTCCAACCAGCTGGAGAGGAAGAAGGAGGAGCTCCGACACCTGTCCCAGCATCTGGAGGAGGAGAGGACCAAGACGGAGAACCTGCTGTACGCCATGCTGCCCAAACACATGGCCAACCAGCTGAAGGAGGGGAAGAGAGTGGAAGCAGGTGAATGACACATGGAGAGGAGATGTGAGGAGAATAGAAGAGAGGAAAGGTGCGGAGAGGCGAGTTGAGGAGAGAAGAGGAAAGGAGAGGGAAGGAGTGGAGAGAGGAAAGGAGAGAAGATGAGAGGAAAAAAGAGGAGTGGAAAGGAAATAATTGGTGAGAGGATTGGTGAAGTATGTGAAATGCCCTAGTAGTATACAGTAGCCTATGCCTCCCTTGCTCTGACACACAACAGACAGTAAAAGATGTACAGAGTGGAATTGGGGGGAATTTTTAAGGATATTTCCCTGCCCTGCTGCAGTGTATTACATATTTAATGGCATGAGCTCCAGATTGAGACAGCCCCACAACACAGCCAGCAGCTGGTGGCTCCCAGACACATCTCTCTTTGAAGCACAGAACACAGAAAGACAGAGAGACACAGACAGACGGACATGCATGCACAAGGCACACACACAACTCTCGTGCATAAACAGCACATGCACGCGCGTGCACACACAAAATGAATTGAGATGAATCGACAGGCCAGCTACATGTGAATAAGGATTAAGCAGAATAACTTGTTTTCACTATTGTTCTCAACATTGCAAAAGGACAGTGGTATATTTATGGAAATGGCCATATGGTCGGTGGTGGCTGTGGTTATGTTTGCTCTAAAGGAGAGTTCAAGGAGTGCACCATCCTCTTCAGTGAAGTGGTCACCTTCACCAACATCTGCTCGGAGTGTGAGCACATCCAGATCGTCAACATGCTCAACTCCATGTACCTCAAGTTCGACCGGCTCACCACAGTACACACAGTTTACAAGGTAACACAATATTACATTTGTCAGATACGCTAAACACAATGATTTATCATTCATAATTTAAACATCTAGTGAATGATTCTACATATCCATCTATTCATTCATCTTGACCAGGCAGCCTGGAATAGCCATTTCAATATTTATCTGACCAATATCAATCTGCCTGTGTGCATCAGATGGAGACCACAGGCCTACATGTTGGGAGGTGGCGTGCCCATCCCAGTGTCCAGCCATTCTGAGAGGGTGGCCAACTTTGCCCTGGACTTGATCATAGGAGCTAGGGAGGTCATCAACCCCATCACAGTAGGGCCTATCAAGGTGAGACCCACAGATGGCTGGTGTGTTTGAATGCTGGATTGATTCTTCCCTATATATTTCTGTAACAGCATTGTTCCATTGATCCAAATCCAAAGGGTTGTATTTCCCTGCCCTTGTCTTTCTTTTTGAGCTGATCTTTCTCAGTTCTCCTGCTAGTTTATTATCACAATACAATACCTCTCTCTGTGTCTGAGGCTGGTCTAGTGGGTAACACAGCCGCCAGCAGCACATAAATGTCACCCCCCAGCGTGGATACGAATCCTTCCACTACTCAATGCTCATTTCCACCGATTTCTGTCTCAATAAAATAAAAATATCCCACAAAATACATTTAAAAAACAACCAATATCTGTAGATCTGGGTGGGGGAGAAGATGCCTCGATACTGCCTGTTCGGAGACAGTAAACACAGCGTCTCGCATGGCGAGCCACGGTCTCCCCAACAAGATCCACCTCAGCTCTAGTGTTTACCTGTAAGACCTCAGCTCATGTCACTGAACTGCAGGAAATTAAATCAATCAAGCAATCGATCAAGAAAGCAAGCAATTTTAGTTATAAAGCCCGTTTTACATCAACTGTTGTCACAAAGTGCTTTACAGTAGATTGATGATTGGTTGGTTGGTTAGTTGCTTGGTTGGTTGATGGATTCATTTATTAATTAAGTGCTTGGTTGGTTGAGCCCATAGTGCTCTGGTCGAAAGTAGTGCACAATATAAGGAAAAGGGTGCCATTTGGGATGCAGGCTTTGTGTTCAAATGTCTTCCTCCCCCAGGGTTATGAAAGACAAGGGCTTCATGCTGTCTGTCTGTCTGCTTCTCAACTACTCTCTTTAAAAATACACACCTTTATAAATATACAGTACACCTGAGGAAATGTCTTAGACGTGTGTCTCACCTTGTTGCACCTTATTTGTGTGTCTAATTCTTTGAGGTAGCTCAGCCTCAAATGCATTATCTCAACAGGTTTTCTGTTCCCCGATATTTATGGCGCATTTAGCCAGAATCACCACAGAGACAAACACTAACCTCATTCTAGCTTCCCTCACTTGGCTGTGGTAGATTCGTAATGCCTCACTCTAATGCTAGACCTCTTTGTTGTAATCTAATCCCATCCAGAGGGTGCAGAGTGAGGACAGGCTCACTGATCCCCAGCCACAACCCAGAGCCAAGAGCCTCACAGGTGCCTCCTCCTCTTCCTCCTCCTCCTCCTCTTCCTCTTTTGTTTCTTTGATCATATTTTTTTTCTTCATGATATTCTTGAACATTTACATTTTAATGAAGTCTTATATTCTTCATCTCTTATATTCTTCATCTTATTCTAAGATGATCTTTAAGTCACAGGTTAAAGACTGCTCCTCCATTTATTTTACATTTCTCCTATTCGTTACCTCCATTACCTCCCACTCAGCCTGCAGTGGTGACTCTCGGGAGGTGTGTGTGTTTCCCAGGTAAACCTCGGAGCTACGGCAGTCTCCACAGTGACAACAAGTCAGAGGAGGGAGGTCTCCCCAACCCAGACCAACAGCTGACCAGAGCAACCTTGTACCTGAGTCCCACTCCCATAGAGGCTGAGGCTCCTATGGAACAAACACATCCGGACCAGTTTCTGTGTGGTCCTCTGAACTGTTGAAATACTATCCAGACCAGTCACTGTAGCCCCGTTTATACCTGGTGCTAACACACACGTCCTTTATTCTGATCTTGTCCTCATTCTGATTGTGCCCACATTTTAGCTGTTGCATCTACACATGGTAAAATACACATATTCAAATGTGTCTCTTATCCGTCTACCAGATTTCCTGGTCCCTTCTGGTATGCAAATTATTTGACAGATTATTTCCAAATAATATTTTCTTGTTCATTTTAAGACACATATTGATAAGTCAATGGTGCCACCTGTCAATGATTTTTAGAGGGAGGGATAGTGATGATTTAATACGTTTTACTGTCCAGATCCGTCTACACTTGTAAGATATCCAGACACAATGCATCCCTGACTACCTCCGGAGGTGGTCAGGAATATCAGATAACAATCAGATCACAATACGTCTTCTAATTGTCTACAGCTGTCTAAAAAGGTGGGCACAATTCAAATGTGGAGAAGATCAGGCAAAGGACGCATGTTAGCACCAGGTATAAACTGAGCTTAAGTGACCCATTCAATTGGACCACAACTGCTGGAATATAGGAAATTAAATGAAACTGGGCTCTCTCTGCTGATGAGCCTATACTCTGTGAGCCTACAGTGTTTTATGAACATAGAAATGATCTATGGTCATCTTGATAATGTTTGCGTTTTATGTGATCTCTCCCACGGAGCACTGCCATCTACAGTTGAAGTCGGACGTTTACATACACCTTAGCCAAATACATTTAAACTCAGTTTTTCACAATTCCTGACATTTAATCCTAGTACAAATTCCCTGTCTTAGGTCAGTGTCACGATCGTTTACGGACGAGAAGGTCCAAGGCGCAGCGTGATATGCATTCATATTTATTTACGTACTGAACACACGACAAAACAACAAACGAAATGTGAAGTCCAAGGTAGACAAATAACATACCTCACACGGAACAAGATCCCACAACTAACACGTGCCAAAAGGCTGCCTAAGTATGGTCCCCAATCAGAGACAACGAGTGACAGCTGCCTCTGATTCGGAACCACACAGGCCAACATAGATCTAGACATACTAGAATCTAACATAGACAAACCCAACACAGAAAATACACACCCTGACTCAACAAATACAAGTCCCTTGAGTCAGGGCGTGACAGTACCCCCCCACAAAGGTGCGGACTCCGACCGTGCCACATAAACCTAACAGGGTGGGGGCCGGGTGGGTATTCCGCCTCGGAGGCGGATCCGGCTCCGGGTGTGACCACCACTTACTCTCCACCTCCCCGTTGCGCCCCTGGTCTGGTCTGGACCTTGGCGCGCTGCTTCCTCTCTACTTCCTCCCACAAAGTACCACGTCCTGTCTGGACCCTGGTGTGGGAGACCCCGAACCTGGAGAGGGGCTGACGTCTGGGTCTGGACTGGAACCGCTGACTGGAGCTGGACCCAACGACGGTGGATCGAACTGCTCTGGCTCCGGGGTGGAGCCGCTGACCGGAACTGGATCAGGCACCGGTGGAGCGGACTGCTCTGGCTCCGGAGTGGAGCCGCTGACCGGAGCTGGACTGGACCCCGGTGGAACAGGCACGGGCCGTGCCGGACTGGACACACGCACCACTGGCTTGGTGCGGGGAGCAGGAACGGGCCGGACTGGGCTGACGACGCGCACCCCTGGCTTGGTGCGGGGAGCAGGAACGGGCCGGACTGGGCTGACGACGCGCACCACTGGCTTGGTGCGGGGAGCGGGAACGGGCCGTACCGGACTGGCGACGCGTACCACTGGCCTGGTGCGGGGAGCAGGAACGGGCCGGACTGGGCTGACGACGCGCACCCCTGGCTTGGTGCGGGGAGCAGGAACGGGCCGGACTGGGCTGACGACGCGCACCACTGGCTTGGTGCGGGGAGCAGGAACGGGCCGGACTAGGCTGACGACGCGCACCACTGGCTTGGTGCGGGGAGCAGGAACGGGCCGTACCGGACTGGCGACGCGCACCACTGGCCTGGTGCAGGGAGCAGGAACGGGCCGGACTGGGCTGACGACGCGCACCACTGGCTTGGTGCGGTGAGCAAGAACAGGTCAGGCCGGGCTGGCGACGCGCACCACTGTCTTGGTGCGGGGAGCAGGAACGGGCCGTACTGGACTGGCGACGCGCACCACTGGCCTGGTGCGGGGAGCAGGAACGGGCCGAACTGGGCTGACGACGCGCAACACTGGCTTGGTGCGGGGAGCAGGAACAGGTCGGGCCGGGCTGGCGACGCGCACCACTGGTTTGGTGCGAGGGACAGGAACAGGCCGGACCGGGCTGGTGATGCGCACCACTGGCTTGATGCGAGGGGCAGGAACGGGCCGAACCATACTGGGAACACCCACCACTGGCTTAGTGCGGGAATCAGGAACGGGCCGGACCGGACTGGCGACATGCACCACTCGATTGGTGCGAGAGCGGGACTGGGTTCCTTCATTAACCCCCGCTCCTTCTGCTGCCTAACCAGCTCCTCTCGCCGTACCTCTACACTTTCCTTCTGCTCCCTCTGAACCAATGACCCCCTTAATCTGGCGGCCTCCTCTGCTAAACGGCTGAACCGCTCTATCGCGGCCTCCTGCTGCCTCGTCGTCCACGGCGTGAGCCCCCCCCTAAAATTGTTTTGGGCTTGTCTCTCCCCCGTGATCATGGCCTCCATCCCTCTTGCCAGACTCTCGCTCATCTCCTCCCAAGTCCATCCTCTCTCCTCGTCACGCTGCTTGATCCAGGATTGGTGGGATCTTCTGTCACGATCGTTTACGGACGAGAAGGACCAAGGCGCAGCGTGATATGCATTCATATTTATTTACGTACTGAACACACGACAAAACAACAAACGAAACGTGAAGTCCAAGGTAGACAAATAACATACCTCACACGGAACAAGATCCCACAACTAACACGTGCCAAAAGGCTGCCTAAGTATGGTCCCCAATCAGAGACAGCGAGCGACAGCTGCCTCTGATTGGGAACCACACAGGCCAACATAGATCTAGACATACTAGAATCTAACATAGACAAACCCAACACAGAAAATACACACCCTGACTCAACAAATACAAGTCCCTTGAGTCAGGGCGTGACAGTCAGTTAGGATCACCACTTTATTTTAAGAATGTGAAATGTCAGAATAATAGTAGAGAGAATTATTTCTTTCAGCTTTTATTTCTTTCATCACATTCCCAGTGGGTCAGAAGTTTACATACACTCAATTAGTATTTGGTAGCATTGCCTTTAAATTGTTTAACTTGGGTCAAACATTTCGGGTAGCCTTCCACAAGCTTCCCACAATAAGTTGGGTGAATTTTGGCCCATTCCTCCTGACAGAGCTGGTGTAACTGAATCAGGTTTGTAGGCTTCCTTGCTCGTGAACGCTTTTTCAGTTCTGCCCACACATTTTCTATAATTTTAAGGTCAGGGCTTTGTGATGGCCACTCCAATACCTTGACTTTGTTGTCCTTAAGCCATTTTGCCACAACTTTGGAAGTATGCTTTGGGTCATTGTGACCAAGTTTTAATTTCCTGACTGATGTCTTGAGATGTTGCTTCAATATAGCCACAATTTTCCTTCCTCATAATGCCATCTATTTTGTGAAGTGCACCAATCCCTCCTGCAGCAAAGCACCCCCACAGCATGACGCTGCCACCCCTGTTCTTCACGGTGGGGATGGTGTTCTTCGGCTTGCAAGCATCCCCCTTTTTCCTCCAAACATAACGATGGTCAATATGGCCAAACAGTTCTATTTTTGTTTCATCAGACCAGAGGACATTTCTCCAAAAAGTACGATCTTTGTCCCCATGTGCAGTTGCAAACCGTAGTCTGGCTTTTTCATGGCGGTTTTGGAGCAGTGGCTTCTTTCTTGCTGAGCGGCCTTTCAGGTTATGTCGATATAGAACTAGTTTTACTGTGGATATAGATACTTTTGTACCTGTTTCCTCCAGCATATTCACAAGGTCCTTTGCTGTTGTTCTGGGATTGATTTGCACTTTTCGCACCAAATTTCTAGGAGACAGAACGCGTCTCCTTCCTGAGCGGTATGACGGCTGCGTGGTCCCATGGTGTTTATACTTGCGTACTATTGTTTGTACAGATGAACGTGGTGCCTTCAGGCGTTTGGGAATTGCTCCCAAGGATGAACCAGACTTGTGGAGGTCCCTCAAAAGAAATCTGAGGTCTTGGCTGATTTCTTTAGATTTTCCCATGATGTCAAGCAAAGAGGCACTGAGTTTGAAGGTAGGCCTTGAAATACATCCACAGGTACACCTCCAATTGACTCAAATGATGTCAATTAGCCTATCAGAAGCTTCTAAAGCCATGACATCATTTTCTGGAATTTTCCAAGCTGTTTAAAGGCACAGTCAACTTAGTGTATGTAAACTTCTGACCCACTGGAATTGTGATACAGTGCATTATAAGTGAAATAATCTGTCTGTAAACAACTGTTGTAAAAATTACTTGTGTCATGCACAAAGTAGATGTCCTAACCGACTTGCCAACACTATAGTTTGTTAACAAGAAATTTGTGGAGTGGTTGAAAAACAAGTTTTAATGACTCCAACCTAAGTGTATGTAAACTTCCGACTTCAACTGTATGTGATATATAGAAGTCAACTGTAACCAGACTGGTACCTCTGGTCCAGGGCATTAGAGCACGTAGGTAACTCGTTGTCATTGTGCGATATGATCAGAGCTACCAGACTGCAGGGTGAACGTACAGTGCCGTCGGAAAGTATTCAGACCCCTTGACCTTTTCCACATTTTGTTACGTTACAGCCTTATTCTAAAATTGATTAAATCGTTTTTTTCCCTCATCAATCTACACACAATACCTCATAATGACAAAGCAAAAACATATTTTTATAAATTCTTGCTAATTTATAAAAAGAAACAGAAATATCACATTTACATAAGTATTCAGATCCTTTACTTAGTATTTTGTTGAAGCACCTTTGGCATTGATTACAGCATCAAATCTTCTTGGGTATGATGCTACACGCTTGGCACACCTGTATTTGGGGAGTTTCTCCCATTCTTCTCTGCAAATCCTCTCAAGCTCTGTCAGGTTGGATGGGGAGCCTTGCTGCACAGCTATTTTCAGGTCTCTCCAGAGATGTTTGATCGGTTCAAGTCCGGGCTCTGGCTAGGCCACTCAAGGACATTCAGAGACTTCTCCTGAAGCCACTCCTGTGTTGTCTTGGCTGTGTGCTTAGGGTCATTGTCCTGTTGGAAGGTGAACCTTCGCCCCAGTCTGAGGTCCTGAGCGCTCTGGAGCAGGTTTTCATCAAGGATCGCACTGTACTTTGCTCCGTTCATCTTTGCTTCAATCCTAACTAGTCTCCCAGTCCCTGCCGCTGAAAAACATCCCCACAGCATGATGCTGCCACCACCATGCTTCACCGTAGGGATGGTGCCAGGTTTCCTCCAGACGTGACGCTTGGCATTCAGGCAAAATAGTTCAATCTTGGTTACATCAGACCAGAGAATCTTGTTTCTCATGGTCTGAGAGTCTTTAGGTGCCTTTTAGGAAACCCCAAGGGGGCTGTCATGTGTCTTTTACTGAGAAGTGGCTTCCTTCTGACCACTCTACCATAAAGGCCTGATTGTTGGAGTGCTGCAGAGATGGTTGTCCTTCTGGAAGGTTCTCCCATCTCCACAGAGGAACTCTGGAGCTCTGTCAGAGTGACCATCGGGTTCTTGGTCACCTCCCTGACCAAGACTCTTCTCCCCCGATTGCTCAGTTTGGCCGGGTGGACAGCTCTAGGAAGAGTCTTGGTGGTTCCAAATTTCTTCCATTTAAGAATGATGGAGGCCACTGTGTTCTTGGGGACCTTCAATGCTACAGAACTTTTTGGTACCCTTCACCAGATCTGTGCCTCTACAAAATCCTGTCTCTGAGCTCTACGGACAATTCCTTTGACCTCATGGCTTGTTTTTTGCTCTGACATGCACTGTCAACTGTGGGACCTTTATATAGACAGGTGTGTGCCTTTCCAAATAATGTCCAATCAATTGCATTTACCACAGGTGGACTCCAATCAAGTTGTAGAAACATCTCAAGGATAATCAATGGAAACAGGATGCACCTGAGCTCAATTTTGAGTCTCATAGCAAAGGGTCTGAATACTCATGTAAATAAGGTATTTCTGTTTTAAAATTTTAATAAATATGAAAAGTTTCTTCAAAGCTGTTTTCGCTTTGTCATTATGGGGTATTGTGTGTAGATTGCTGAGATTTATTTTATATTTAATCAATTTTAGAATAAGGCTGTAACGTAACACAATGTGGAAAAAGTCAAGTGGTCTGAATACTTTCCGAAGGCACTTTATACCAGACCTGTGTTCAACTAATATTTAGGGTATTTCAATTACTTTCAAAGTAAGTATTTTTATTTTTTTTATTTCAAAATACATGTAATTGAATATTGGAATGTATTTGGAAGTACACTTGGAAAGTATTAGCATGTATTTGAAAAATATTTAAATACTCCATGCATTTGAACCAAGATCTGTTTAGTCCTAGTGGTTTTTGAAATAATGTATTTGGAAATAAGTATTTGAACATAGTTTTGGCTATTTATAGGAAGTTATTTAAAAATACTTTCAAATACTTCAAATAGAAGTAGCTAATTTGGCCACATTTTTAAAAAATACTAAAATACACAGAAAATAAGTATTTAAATAATAAATACTTATATATGCATGTATTTGAACCCAGGTCTGACGTAAACATATGCGTAGGCCTACAGTACATACGTATATAGATTTATATATGTATATACAGTATATATGAGTAATGGACATACTAAGGTTGTCAATTTACATATATACTGTATATAGGCATACATTTGTATTTCCTATTAATGTAGCCTCCTATTAATGTTTTTTTAAACAGTTGAAGACTCTGTTTAAGCCTAAAATATTAAAATACCAAAGCAAAAAAATATATTTAATATTATGAAAAAGTCAATAATGTGTGTAAATATCATATCTAGAAAAATAATGCACAAATCTTAACATTTATATTAATATTAATTTTGAGAGAATAAAATAAAATCTGTAATAAGGAACACCCGGGTTCTAATTAATTTGTGTTTTCTCGCTGTCTTGACCCAATAGAAAATATTGATAGGCCAATTTACATTTTCTCAAAACTACCCTACAGTACCTGGTGTGCATTGAGAAAAACAGGTGAATAAGTGATGACCCTGAAATTCACCAAGAGGCTGCATGCCTATTGCTCCAAAAAAAAAAAGAGACCACACTGTCACTAAAACGATAGTCACCTGCAGCGTTCTCAAGGCTCCGATTGACATGATGGGCTGCAGGGCTGGACATCTGATCCGTGGAGGGAGTGTTGTGTTGGATGGAATGCTGGCGACTCATCACTGATGACCGGGCGTTGGAGCACCTCGGCCGGAAGGAAACAACACCTGTAACCGGAGTCTCCGTGTGTGGAGTTCAGGTCAGGTGCGATAAAATCAATCTTCTGGCTGACCTAAAAAAACAATGTAGCTGACACACTGACCTAGATACTGTTTGTGTGATAGGCATATATTTATGGGCTATAGAATAGATATTGTTCCGCCAAAGGGTCCATCTCTCGCCATATATCTTCACCTCACGAAGATCTGTCAGATGATTGGCCAGAACTGGTCGGTTGGTGTAGATGTTATCCACGGCCATAAGAAATGTTACCGTCTTTACTTTGGTCCTGCAAAATAAGAGGGAATTAATAGCAACCTAAGCGATATCCTACTCATTGACTTCACCAGACACAGACTTAGATTTTGTCTTAGACCCGAGTCTTTTGTCCTGCTGGGATGGTGTAAAACAAGCTAGGCTACACTGCATTACACACTCCAGACATGAGCCCTGGCCTACCCTGCCTTTTTAGTGCTGCCTAAAACCAGCATTTCTGTGTACGGTGACACTTTAGGAGGTTTTCCAAAGTGATTTTTGATTCTTCCCCAAAAAAATTATTTTGGCGCGCGCGGGCGACTGTTCATTCTCTGAGGGAAAGAGCGCAAAGATGAGAAGGAGAACCGGAGGTCAACTTTGTTAGCTTGCTATTACTATAGCACATTGCAGAAATATGTTGTTTCCAGTGCGGAAATATACGGCGCACTGGAAACAACAAGGCACACGGGTGAATATCCCGGCGATACAAAATACAAGAGCTCCACCAAGCTAAACTAACCTCCACAATAAACAATCACACAAAGACAAGGGGGCAGAGGGAACAATTATACAGGTACTGATGAGGGGATATGAACCAGGTGTGTGTAATAAACAAGACAAAACAAATGGAATGATGAGATGATGAGATGAGGAGTGGCAGTGGCTAGAAGGCCGTTGACGACGAACACCGAAGCCTGTCCGAACAAGGAGAAGATGAGGCTTCGGAGGAAGTCGTGACAGTACCCCCCACTTGACGCGCAGCTCCAGCAGCGCGCCGACACCGGCCTCGGGGACGGCCAGGAGGACGCAAAGCAGGGCGAGCCGGAAGGCGACGGTGGAAATCCTGCAACATGGAGGGATCAAGGATATCCCTCACCGGGACCCAGCACCGCTCCTCCGGACCGTACCCCTCCCACTCCACAAGGTACTGAAGGCCCCCCACCCGACGCCTCAAATCCAGGATGGAAAGGACGGAGTACGCCGAGGCCCCTTCGATGTCCAGAGGGGGCGGGAGTAATAACCTATAGGTAACCTCGTTTATTCTCCTCAGGACTTTAAACGGCCCCACAAACCTCGGGCTCAGGTTCCGGCAGGGCAGGCGGATGGGCAGATTCCGAGTCGAGAGCCAGACCCGATCACCCGGTACAAACTGGTAAGGGTTGTAACTTACTCTGGGCGCACACCGAGCAGGAGGAGACACACACCCTCACGTCCTTAGCCAAGGTAGGCCACCAGTACTTCCCGGTCAGGCAGCGCACTGTACGGCCAATACCTGGGTGACTAGAGGAGGGAGACGTGTGTGCCCAATAGATCAGATGGTCACGGACAAGAGACGGCACGTACTGTAGCCCAGCTGGGCACTGAGGTGGAGATGGCTCCGTGCGTAACGCCCACTCTATGTCCGCGTCCATCACCCACACTACCGGCGCCACAATGCAGGAGGCCGGGAGTATGGGGGTGTTGTCTATGGGCCTCTCCTCTTTGTCGTACAGCCGTGACAGTGTGTCTTCCTTCACGTTCTTCGTACCCGGGATGTAAGACAGTATAAAATCAAACCGGGTGAAGAATAGGGCCCACCTGGCCTGGCGACCCTCGCTGCCCGGATGTACTCCAGGTTACGGTGGTCCGTCCAGACGAGGAAAGGGTGTTTCGCCCCCTCGAGCCAGTGCCTCCACACGGTCAGGGCTCGGACAACAGCCAACAGCTCCCGATCACCAACGTCGTAGTTCTCTTCTGCCGGGCTGAGCTTCTTGGAGAAGATGGCACAGGGGCGGCGCTTGGGTGGCGTGCCTGAGCGTCGAGATAGGACAGCGCCTATCCCTACCTCGGACGCATCCACCTCCACTACGAATGATAGTGATGGATCGTGATAGGCCAGTACCGGGGCTGAGGTGAACAGAACCCTCAGGTTACTGGAGGCCCTGTCAGCCTCAGCAGACCAGTGGAGCCGGGACGGCCCACCCTTCAACAGAGAGGTGATGGGAGCTGCGACCTTGCCAAAGCCCCGGATAAACCTCCGATAGTAGTTGGCAAAGCCAATAAAGCGCTGCACCTCCTTTACCATGGTTGGAGTCGGCCAATTACGCACGGCTGAAATGCGATCTCCCTCCATCTCCACAACTGAGGTGGCAATGCGGTATTCGAGGAAAGAGACGGACTGTTGGAAAAACAGACACTTTTCTGCCTTGGCATAAAAGTCATGTTCCAACAGTCGGCCCAGCACTTTGCGAACCAGGGACACATGCCCGCCGCACGTAGCGGAATACACCAGAATGTCATTGATGTAGACCACTACACCGCGACCAAGCATGTCCCGAAACACCTCGTTCACAAAGGACTGGAAGACGGATGGAGCATTCATCAAACCGTACGGCATCACCAGGTATTTGTAATGACCCGTGGTTGTGCTGAATGCTGTCTTCCACTCGTCCCCCTCTCGGACACGCACCAGGTTGTACGCACTCCGGAGATCTAATTTTGTGAAGAAGCGTACCCCATGCAATGACTCGATTACAGATGGAATGAGGGATAGAGGATAACTATAACGTATTGTCCCCTTGTTCAGTGCTCGGTAATCAATGCATGATAAAGGGTGCAGACCTCCGTCTTCTTCTTCACAAAAAATAAACTTGAGGAGGCGGGCGAAGTGGAGGGACGTATGAACCCCTGGCGCAGGGACTCTGAGACGTATGTCTCCATCGCCTCCGTTTCAGCCTGCAACAGGGGATATACATGACTCCTGGGATGCACAGCGTCTACCCAGAGGTTTATCTCGCAATCCCCCGCCCGATGACGTGGTCATTTGGTTGCCTGCGTTTTGGAAAACGCTTGCGCCAAATCAAGGTTTTCGGAGGGAATGCGCACAGTGGAGGTAGTGTCTGGACTTTCCACCATGGTTGCACCAACGGAAACAGCTAGACACCTCCTCTGACCACGTGAGAACCCTCTGCGGCCATGAAAAGGTGGGGCTGTGTAGTGCTACCAGGGAAGACCCAACACAACATGGAAATCAGGGGACAAAATAATAAAAAAGGTGACTTGCTCTCTATGGGTCTCGTGCGTAACCATTGTAACTGGTGCTGTAACTTCCTTAACGAACCCTGACCCTAATGGTCGACTGTCAAGTGCTTTGATGGGCAGTAGAATGGTTAGGGGGACCAATTGAATATCTAGACTATGTGCTAACGACCTGTCCATAAAGCTCTCAGCTGCGCCTGAATCGACCAGCGCCTTACACTGGGAAGCTACTGTGTAATCAGGGAAGGTGACGTGTATGGTGCAGTGCGCAGCAGAGGGCTCTGAACAAGTGTAGGTTTGCACTACCTGGGATGACGCGAGAGTGCCCTGCCTGCCACCTCCAGACCCGGAAGAACCCTCACGACAGCGTGCAGCCAAATGTCCTCTCCTGCCACAAGAGTGACACTGGAGCTGTCGTCCTCCGTTCTCCCGGATCACTGCACCACCCAGCTCCATCGGAACTGAATCCGGCAAGCCCCCTCCAGGACGTCCTCTTGCAGCTAGCAGGTTGTCCAACCGGATGGCCATGTCCACCAGCTGGTCGAAAGTCAACATTGTATCCTGGTAGGCTAGCTCCCATCGGACGTCCTCTCGCAGGCTGCACCGGAAACGGTCAATGAGGGCCCGCTCGTTCCACCCGGACCTAGCCGCTAGAGTACGAAACTCCAGGGCAAAGTCCTGCGCGGTCCTCGTCCCCTGCCTCAGTTGGACCAGACGCTCGCCCACCTCTCTTCCTTCGGGCAACTGCCCGGAAGAGGTGAGCGAACTCCCCGTAGTTGTCCAACGCGGCTCCTCCTTCACTCCAGACCGCATTGGCCCACTCCAGGGCTTTCCCCGAGAGGAAGGAGACGAGGGCGGACACCTTCTCCTGCTCCGATGGAGCCGGGCTGATGGACGAGAAGTAGATCTCCAGCTGCAGGAGGAATCCCTGGCAGCGGGCAGCTGTCCTGTCATAATCCTTTGGTCGGGAGAGATGAATCCCTCTGGGTGCTGGGGTGTGGATGGCTGGATCCAGTCTCTCAGCTGGTCCCGATGGGTCGGGTCCTCTCCTCTCCAGGCGTTGGACGACCTGGAGAACCCGATCCATTGCTTCTCCCAAGCTGGCTAACATTGTAGAATGCTCCCGGATCCGTGCCACAACTCCAGGCATGTGCTCTTTTCCCGCTGACTCCATGTCTGGTGTGTGATTCTGTGGTGATGTGATTTGAAGGAGTCAGGCGCAGGAGGGTAAATCACAGAATAACAGGTCAAACAATGCGTCAAACACTCCAAACAACAATGCACAACAAGGCACACGGGTGAATATCCCGGCGATACAAAATACAAGAGCTCCACCGAGCTAAACTAACCTCCACAATAAACAATCACACACAAAGACAAGGGGGCAGATGGAACACTTATACAGTTACTGATGAGGGGATATGAACCAGGTGTGTGTAATAAACAAGACAAAACAAATGGAATGATGAGATGAGGAGCGGCAGTGGCTAGAAGGCCGATGACGACGAACGCCAAAGCCTGAACAAGGAGAGGAGGCAGCTTTGGAGGAAGTCGTGACAAATAGGTATGTAATGAGACATTACATGAACTCTTTGTAGTGTTTTATTTACATTTTAGAGATGATACGTTTTACAAATCGGGTGAAAAAAGCCGGTTCCCCACACGACATATCTCCCCCATTTTTAAAAAGACCTGGCGGAGCTCCATTGCTTTCTTCAATCATGCAGAGACGGGCACCATGAATGTCTCGTCATTGATTTTGCTGGAAAGGTGAGAAATTGTGCTTTACAATGGTATTCATATTACAGTTGACCTGGAAGTATTACGTTTTGGGGGCGCTAAAATAAGGTCAAATGTACGGAACAGCGCAATGTACAAAAGTGCATTCGTTAGCTATCTGGACACTGAATCCAACTGCTGGAGCGCTGTTCACTAACTAACCAATTACTGTCTAATCAAGTACTGTCCAAATACGCACAAAATTACTCATAAAGATAGCTAGCTAATTTAAGGCTAACATAGCTAACATGACGTTAGCTACTTGGTAACGTCAGCTCAATTAGCTAGCTATCTGTTGAAAAAACAAAGCTGGATAGCTGAGTATTTTTTTTTCTCCAATTTATAGAAGATGGACATACGGAATTGAAGATGCAGCTCAGCAAACACAGATGGTTGTTACAGTGGGGAAAAAAAGTATTTAGTCAGCCACCAATTGTGCAAGTTCTCCCACTTAAAAAGATGAGAGAGGCCTGTAATTTTCATCATAGGTACACGTCAACTATGACAGACAAATTGAGGAAAAAAATCCAGAAAAATCCCATTGTAGGATTTTTTTAATTAATTTATTTGCAAATTATGGTGGAAAATAAGTATTTGGTCAATATCAAAAGTTTCTCAATACTTTGTTATATACCCTTTGTTGGCAATGACACAGGTCAAACGTTTTCTGTAAGTCTTCACAAGGTTTTCACACACTGTTGCTGGTATTTTGGCCCATTCCTCCATGCAGATCTCCTCTAGAGCAGTGATGTTTTGGGGCTGTCGCTGGGCAACACGGACTTTCAACTCCCTCCAAAGATTTTCTATGGGGTTGAGATCTGGAGACTCCAGGACCTTGAAATGCTTCTTACGAAGCTCACTCCTTCGTTGCCCGGGTGGTGTGTTTGGGATCATTGTCATGCTGAAAGACCCAGCCACGTTTAATCTTCAATGCCCTTGCTGATGGAAGGAGGTTTTCACTCAAAATCTCACGATACATGGCCCCATTCATTTTTCCTTTACACGGATCAGTCCGTCCTGGTCCCTTTGCAGAAAAAACAGCCCCAAAGTATGATGTTTTCACTCCCATGCTTCACAGTAGGTATGGTGTTCTTTGGATGCAACTCAGCATTCTTTGTCCTCCAAACACGACAAGTTGAGTTTTTACCAAAAAGTTCTATTTTGGTTTCATCTGACCATATGACTTTCTCCCAATCCTCTTCTGGATGCACTCTAGCAAACTTCAGACGGGCCTGGACATGTACTGGCTTAAGCAGGGGGGGACACGTCTAGCACTGCAGGATTTGAGTCCCTGGCGGCGTAGTGTGTTACTGATGGTAGGCTTTGTTACTTTGGTCCCAGCTCTCTGCAGGTCATTCACTAGGTCCCCCCGTGTGGTTCTGGGATTTTTGCTCACCGTTCTTGTGATCATTTTGACCCCACAGGGTGAGATCTTGCGTGGAGCCCCAGATCGAGGGAGATTATCAGTGGTCTTGTATGTCTTCCATTTCCTAATAATTGCTCCCACAGTTGATTTCTTCAAACCAAGCTGCTTACCTATTGCAGATTCAGTCTTCCCAGCCTGGTGCAGGTCTACAATTTTGTTTCTGGTGTCCTTTGACAGCTCTTTGGTCTTGGCCATAGTGGAGTTTGGAGTGTGACTGTTTGAGGTTGTGGACAGGTGTCTTTTATACTGATAACAAGTTCAAACAGGTGCCATTAATACAGGTAACGAGTGGAGGACAGAGGAGCCCCTTAAAGAAGAAGTTACTGGTCTGTGAGAGCCAGAAATCTTGCTTGTTTGTAGGTGACCAAATACTTATTTTCCACCATAATTTGCAAATAAATTCATAAAAAATCCTACAATGTGATTTTCTGGATTTTCTTTTCTCAATTTGTCTGTCATAGTTGACGTGTACCTATGATGAAAATTACAGGCCTCTCTCATCTTTTTAAGTGGGAGAACTTGCACAATTGGTGGCTGACTAAATACTTTTTTTCCCCACTGTATATTTGCAGGAGTAAGTGAATAGATTGTGTGTGTGTTTACAATACATTTATTTAGCATCAAGCTACATAGATGAGTTGGCTAACAACGCCACGAAAACGATGTGCACGCATCCATGGGGCATAAGTCAGCCTGTTGTGATTTTGGATGGCCAGATTGCTAGCAGCAAGAATGACACTGCCATGTGGGGAATCATAAGTATCTTATTTCAGCATACTTCATCATGTAATTGATACCATGTCTTGTTTTTAGGTGTTTTGACTGATTTCATGTCAATGCAAATATGGCTCAGTTTCGCTAGCTAGATAACCAACAACTGTAACGATGTATTTGAAACAACAAGTGGTCATTGTGCAAATGTATTTGTTTTCAATAAACATTGGAGACGAAATATAGCTTACATGTTAACAAGCTAAGCCAACCTCATCTGTTTTGTCCCATGGTTGCACACATTTCGATTTTGTTGCTAAAGCGACAGAGAGAGAACACAGGTATTGTGGTTAGTGAAGGGTAAGACAGTTGAATGTTAATCAGGTTTAAGATTGAGTGAACTGCTAATGTCATTAAGGAACAGAAATGAACCCAGATTTTACCTTTTGCTCAATTCAGGTAAACATTATTTTCCTGTTGTTCATATTGTGTGTGTGTGCGTATATTGCTTCTGTGTATGTTTCTCATATCAGAATACTCCATATTGCTACGGCACTGATACTATGCCGTCTCTGTAATAATATAGGAGATCCAGGAAACCAGAACTTCAGACAGCAAGGAAGAGAGGGGAGAAGACAGGAGAGCGAGAACATAGAGAGAAGGGAGGCCCACACAAGACAAACATGGCATATTCCTCTCAAGCCAGAGGAAGTAGTCCTTGCTAAACATTACCTCTGAAAAAGAAAGATGCCAGTTCTGACATGTCCTGTGTGTATAAATTGTTAGACCCTGATATGTTCCCATCACTGAAGGCAATCATACAGGCCATGCTGACCATCCCAGTTAGCAGCTGTGAGAGATCTTTCAGTGTATTAAGACGTCTACATACCTGGCTCAAGATAGAATGCATCATGACAATTGACAAATATATACATACTAACATGCTTGGGAAAGAGTGAAGTCATAGACAGGTTTGCACCTACAGTTTCATTTTGTTTAATTTCTAATCTTTATGAATGGACTAACATCCTAGTACTGTGTAATATAACTCGCAAACATTGTGACTATTTAGTTGGAGAAAGGATTGTATGCTGGTATGTACATGTGTGTGTAAAATTGTGAAGTCTTGTTACTATAGGTGTGTTGGAGGGGGTGTATTTGTTTTTGTGTAATTAATTAGGTAGAAATATTGTCCTGTAGCTAATTGACCTTGGAATCTGTGATTTATTACCACAGATATTATGTGAGTGTTTGGTGCCTGCATTTGTACATATTATCTGCAAATAGTTGTTGATTATTGGTGAGGTTGGATGAGAGAGCTCACTGGGCCACTCACCTGTTTTTGTGCACGTATCTTGGAGAAAGAACCTGTTGGTTAACTTATTTGCAGTGGTGCTTGTCCCGTCTCGCGTGGAATTCCCGAAGATACCTCTCCATCGTTCGACACACTCTCTTTGCTCTCACTCTTCCTGATCACACTTTGCATGTTGGATGCGATTGAGTGTCTCTGGACGGTCAATACAATGTTCTCTGTGATATCAATGAAACCAAATTGATCTGATTATTTTGTTCAAACCAGGCCTAGCTTTAAATAGCCTAATTTTAAACAACGTTGATACATAAAACATTGTGCTTTATCTTGCTGTTAAAAACTATAAAAAATGCAGTTAATAGTGCGACTTTACCCTGTACTGCCGCTCGAGCGCGTGCGCATTCCGTCTCAGGTTCATGTGGGATGGGTTGTAGTCAGCCCTGGTCCTGGGCTGTCCTGCCGGTGAATACGGATTCGGTTCCCCTGGCTCAGTCCCAATCGTTAGCTGACCGATTTCCCCCAGTAGCACACTGTTCTCCATCTCGAGCTTCTTGATTTCTTGCGCATCTCCATGACCACCTGCGCGAGGCTCCGGCTGCTTTCCATGGTGCTGGAATTCCGCTGCCAGAACCACGGCTTCCGATACAACGGCGACTCGAGCAATAGGAGCTGGTTTTGTTACGGTTTTAACATGCTGCCTGTTCTAGCTCTCTGCCAGTCTCTATCTGCGTTTCTCAATCTCAGTCTAGATCGTGTCCAAAGAAGATTATGTCGCCTTTCACCACTTATACAGCTAAAAGGGCTCGGGTGATCAGTCATTGGGACACAAGCAATGTTTTATTAATTGTCGCGTGGTGTCATATTTCAGGAAAAGCATGCTGCGGAATGGACAATGGACAAGGAGGTGAAATCTTTGTTCTGAACATTTCAGCAAAGGGGGTAGGCTATATACACTGCTCAAAAAAATAAAGGGAACACTTAAACAACACAATGTAACTCCAAGTCAATCACACTTCTGTGAAATCAAACTGTCCACTTAGGAAGCAACACTGATTGACAATACATTTCACATGCTGTTGTGCAAATGGAATAGACAACAGGTGGAAATTATAGGCAATTAGCAAGACACCCCCAATAAAGGACTGGTTTTGCAGGTGGTGACCACAGACCACTTCTCAGTTCCTATGCTTCTTGGCTGATGTTTTGGTCACTTTTGAATGCTGGCGGTGCTTTTACTCTAGTGGTAGCATGAGACGGAGTCTACAACCCACACAAGTGGCTCAGGTAGTGCAGCTCATCCAGGATGGCACATCAATGCGAGCTGTGGCAAGAAGGTTTGCTGTGTCTGTCAGCGTAGTGTCCAGAGCATGGAGGCGCTACCAGGAGACAGGCCAGTACATCAGGAGACGTGGAGGAGGCCGTAGGAGGGCAACAACCCAGCAGCAGGACTGCTACCTCCGCCTTTGTGCAAGGAGGAGCAGGAGGAGCACTGCCAGAGCCCTGCAAAATGACCTCCAGCAGGCCACAAATGTGCATGTGTCTGCTCAAACGGTCAGAAACAGACTCCATGAGGGTGGTATGAGGGCCCGACGTCCACAGGTGGGGTTGTGCTTACAGCCCAACACCGTGCAGGACGTTTGGCATTTGCCAGAGAACACCAAGATTGCCAAATTCGCCACTGGCGCCCTGTGCTCTTCACAGATGAAAGCAGGTTCACACTGAGCACATGTGACAGACGTGACAGAGTCTGGAGACGCCGTGGAGAATGTTCTGCTGCCTGCAACATCCTCCAGCATGACCGGTTTGGCGGTGGGTCAGTCATGGTGTGGGGTGGCATTTCTTTGGGGGGCTGCACAGCCCTCCATGTGCTCGCCAGAGGTAGCCTGACTGCCATTAGGTACCGAGATGAGATCCTCAGACCCCTTGTGAGACCATATGCTGGTGCGGTTGGCCCTGGGTTCCTCCTAATGCAAGACAATGCTAGACCTCATGTGGCTGGAGTGTGTCAGCAGTTCCTGCAAGAGGAAGGCATTGATGCTATGGACTGGCCCGCCCGTTCCCCAAACCTGAATCCAATTTAGCACATCTGGGATATCATGTCTCGCTCCATCCACCAACGCCACGTTGCACCACAGACTGTCCAGGAGTTGGCAGATGCTTTAGTCCAGGTCTGGGAGGAGATCCCTCAGGAGACCATCCGCCACCTCATCAGGAGCATGCCCAGGCGTTGTAGGGAGGTCATACAGGCACGTGGAGGCCACACACACTACTGAGCCTCATTTTGACTTGTTTTAAGGACATTACATCAAAGTTGGATCAGCCTGTAGTGTGGTTTTCCACTTTAATTTTGAGGGTGACTCCAAATCCAGACCTCCATGGGTTGATAAATTTGATTTCCATTGATACAGTGGGGAAAAAAAGTATTTAGTCAGCCACCAATTGTGCAAGTTCTCCCACTTAAAAAGATGAGAGAGGCCTGTCATTTTCATCATAGGTACACGTCAACTATGACAGACAAATTGAGAAAAAAAAATCCAAAAAATCACATTGTAGGATTTTTAATGAATTTATTTGCAAATTATGGTGGAAAATAAGTATTTGGTCACCTACAAACAAGCAAGATTTCTGGCTCTCACAGACCTGTAACTTCTTCTTTAAGAGGCTCCTCTGTCCTCCACTCATTACCTGTATTAATGGCACCTGTTTGAACTTGTTATCAGTATAAAAGACACCTGTCCACAACCTCAAACAGTCACACTCCAAACTCCACTATGGTCAAGACCAAAGAGCTGTCAAAGGACACCAGAAACAAAATTGTAGACCTGCACCAGGCTGGGAAGACTGAATCTGCAATAGGTAAGCAGCTTGGTTTGAAGAAATCAACTGTGGGAGCAATTATTAGGAAATGGAAGACATACAAGACCACTGATAATCTCCCTCGATCTGGGGCTCCACGCAAGATCTCACCCCGTGGGGTCAAAATGATCACAAGAACGGTGAGCAAAAATCCCAGAACCACACGGGGGGACCTAGTGAATGATCTGCAGAGAGCTGGGACCAAAGTAACAAAGCCTACCATCAGTCACCCACTACGCCGCCAGGGACTCAAATCCTGCATTGCCAGACGTGTCCCCCTGCTTAAGCCAGTACATGTCCAGGCCCGTCTGAAGTTTGGGAGAATGTCATATGGTCAGATGAAACCAAAATAGAACTTTTTGGTAAAAACTCAACTCATCGTGTTTGGAGGACAAAGAATGCTGAGTTGCATCCAAAGAACACCATACCTACTGTGAAGCATGGGGGTGGAAACTTCATGCTTTGGGGCTGTTTTTCTGCAAAGGGACCAGGACGACTGATCCGTGTAAAGGAAAGAATGAATGGGGCCATGTCTCGTGAGATTTTGAGTGAAAACCTCCTTCCATCAGCAAGGGCATTGAAGATGAAACGTGGCTGGGTCTTTAGCATGACAATGATCCCAAACACACCTCCCGGGCAACGAAGGAGTGGCTTCGTAAGAAGCATTTCAAGGTCCTGGAGTAGCCTAGCCAGTCTCCAGATCTCAACCCCATAGAAAATCTTTGGAGGGAGTTGAAAGTCCGTGTTGCCCAGCGACAGCCCCAAAACATCACTGCTCTAGAGGAGATCTGCATGGAGGAATGGGCCAAAATACCAGCAACAGTGTGTGAAAACCTTGTGAAGACTTACAGAAAACGTTTGACCTGTGTCATTGCCAACAAAGGGTATATAACAAAGTATTGAGAAACTTTTGTTATTGACCAAATACTTATTTTCCACCATAATTTGCAAATAAATTCATAAAAAATCCTACAATGTGATTTTCTGGAATTTTTTTCCTCATTTTGTCTGTCATAGTTGACATGTAGCTATGATGAAAATTACAGGCCTCTCTCATCTTTTTAAGTGGGAGAACTTGCACAATTGGTTGCTGACTAAATACTTTTTTCCCACTGTACATTTTGTTGTCAGCACATTCAACTATGTAAAGAAAAAAGTATTTAATAAGATTATTTCATTCATTCAGATCTAGGATGTATTATTTTAGTGTTCCCTTAATTTTTTTGAGCAGTGTAATAACATCTAATAAAGTTGTCTTGACTCAAACGTAGGCTAGGCCATTGTGTGAATCTGATAATGAGGCAGATTACAATTGTCCCCTGGGGCAAATGATGTGTATCTCCTTCCCACCACCCAAGACCCACAACACCTAAATCATTAATTAGATCTGTCAACAAATAGCAAAGATGAATCTAGGGTGGCAAAACAACCTGCAGGCACATTATAGTTGCTCTCTTTTATTGTATGAAACGCATCAATAAAAATGTGTCATAAATGGAAGAGAAGGTTCTATTAGGCTACTATAGGTTTTGATGGGTTTAGGTCGGTGTCACGCTCGTCGAACAGAGATGAGGACCAAGGCGCAGCGTGATGAACGAACATGGTTAACTTTATTATCTTTAGTGATAATAGAAACAACAATCAACAAAACAACAAACGACTCGTAACGTCCTCGGTAACAATGACCAAACCAACTGGAACAAGAACCCACAAACACAAAGGGAAAACAGACAGTTTAAATATGGCTCCCAATCAGAGACAACCAACGACAGCTGACACTCGTTGCCTCTGATTGGGAGTCACTCTAGCCAACATAGAAATAAACACAACAGAAAGAACACACCCTGGCTCAACATACAGAGTCCCAGAGCCAGGGTGTGACAGTACCCTCTAAAGGCGCGGACTGCGACCGCGCCTCAACTTGAACAAAACAGGGGAGGGCTGGGTGGGCATTCCTCCTCGGCGGCAGTTCTGGCTCCGGCCTTGCCCACCACCCTCCAATAAACCCCCCATATCGCCCCTGGTCCAGTCTGGCCCCGCTGGCTGGAGCGGAACTGGACGCAGCAGGAGCGGTTAGCTTCAGCTCCGTAGTGGAGCAGTTGACCGGTACCTTACCAGGCACCGTGACCCAGGCACGGGTTGTGCTGGACTGACGACGCGCACCCCCTGGCTTGGTGCGTGGAGGAGGAACGGGCCTTACCAGGCTGACGACGCGCACCCCCTGGCTTGGTGCGTGGAGGAGGAACGGGCCTTACCAGGCTGACGACTCGCACCCCTGGCTTAGTGCGAGTAGCAGGAACGGGCCGGGCTGGCGACGCGCACCCCTGGCTTGGTGCGTGGAGTAGGGACAGGCCGGACCGGGCTGGCGACGCACACCGTAGGCTTGGTGCGTGGAGCAGGGACAGGCCGGACTGGGCTGGCGACGCACACCGTAGGCTTGGTGCGTGGAGCAGGGACAGGCCGGGCTGGGCTGGCGACGCACACCGTAGGCTTGGTGCGTGGAGCAGGGACAGGCCGGACTGGGCTGGCGACGCACACCGTAGGCTTGGTGCGTGGAGCAGGGACAGGCCGACTGGGCTGGCGACGCACACCGTAGGCTTGGTGCGTGGAGCAGGGACAGGCCGGACTGGGCTGGCGGCGCACACCGTACACTTGGTGTGAGGGGCCGGAACAGGCCGGACCGTACTGGGGACACACACCACTGGCTCTACCTCGGGATCTGGAACGGGCCGGACCGGACTGGTTACACACCCCAGTACCTCTCGCCGTGCCTCTACACCTTCCTTCCCTACTTTGACCAGTGGCCCCCGTAACCTGGTGGCCTTCTGAATCCGCCCCTTTTCTGCCTCCGTCAGCCCTGTCGTCCATGCCGTGTGCCCCCCCCTAAAAAATGTCTGGGGTTGCCTCTCGCCTGTCCGACGTTGACACTGCTGACGCCGCTGCTCCTCTCTCTCCAGGGCCTTAATCCTAGCCCATGGTCCTTTTCCCCCGAGCATGTCCTCCCAGGACCACACTTTGCCCACCTGAGCCATCGCCAACCTCTCCATCTCCTTTCCCGGCGCTTCCTCCCATGTCCAGTCTGCCTGCTCCTGGACACGCTGCTTGGTCCTTTTATGGTGGGTTCTTCTGTCACGCTCGTCGAACAGAGATGAGGACCAAGGCGCAGCGTGATGAACGAACATGGTTAACTTTATTATCTTTAGTGATAATAGAAACAACAATCAACAAAACAACAAACGACTCGTAACGTCCTCGGTAACAATGACCAAACCAACTGGAACAAGAACCCACAAACACAAAGGGAAAACAGACAGTTTAAATATGGCTCCCAATCAGAGACAACCAACGACAGCTGACACTCGTTGCCTCTGATTGGGAGTCACTCTGGCCAACATAGAAATAAACACAACAGAAAGAACACACCCTGGCTCAACATATAGAGTCCCAGAGCCAGGGTGTGACAGTCGGATGACATCAGGTTAACTTATCTGTTACCAGAGAGACTGCAGCCACCTGGACCAAACGAAACATTACACGTTTAAATATTAAACAAAAAGACATGGTTATCACTCACATTCATTAATAGTCTAAAAAGTCAAAGTTAACCTCTGGACCGACAGCCAAAAAACGTCACAACAAGAAATGCCCATCATTCATGATATCATAATTGTCAAACGGCCTTATATTTAGCTGGTAGCCTAAACCAGTCAATATCTGGCAGATCAAGCGCTTGAATAGCTCAGCAGCTTTATTAACTTTGAAAAGGTGAAATATTTGCTATTTTCTCATCCAATCTTTATTTTTACAATGCGAGAAAAGTGCACAGATCTTTAATTGCATGGTCCCAGCCATTAACAGGTGAGAGCATTGTTTTCTTTGTTGTAGGCTACATTTTTCCTTGAAACAGACCAAAAGGTCAGTATTGGGGGTTTCTAATCTTACTACCACTATGGTATCAGAGATTCTAGAATTTTGGCAACATCATGGACATAAGCTGTTTGAAGCTGTTTCCACGTTATTTGCAACCAAAAATGTATATTGAATTCATTTTAGTTGATAAGAAATCAAATAATGACCGGAGTCCCATAGGGACAATTGGCCCAGCATCGTCCGGGTTAGGGGAGGGTTTTGCTTTGCTCATCTCGCTCTAGCGACTCCTTGTGGTGGGCGCCTGCAGACTGACTTCGGTTGTCAGTTGAACTGTGTTTCCTCCGGCAAGGACTAGGGCTATTTGAAGAATCTCAAATATAAAATGTATTTTGATTAACATGTAGAAAAATAAAGAAAAACCCTTGAATGAGTAGGTGTGTCCAAACTTTTAACTGGTACTGTATATATAATTGTAACGTATCTTCACCCAAGGACAGAAAGCAGTTACTGAACTGTGTCGGTTTTGACAGGTCTCTAAGAATGTGGGGTTTAGAGACGCCCTCCTGGTCAAGACAGTGGGGAGGACGGAGCAGGCTGCTTCTGATACTGCTTCAACGGCTGAAAAAAAAGTCAAGGTTTGAGCGTATGAAGAAAAGGATGGAAGAAGAGAGGAGAGCTGAGCACGAGCACCTGATAAGAAACATTCAGGAGTTGGAGATGAGCGTGAAGTGGGAGCAGAATAAGTCTCTTGGGGACCTTCTGTCCCGAATTAGACAGGTCTAAAGAAGAGAGGATGGATGTGGGATTTAATAAACATTGGCAAGGCAATTTTAGTTATTGTTCATTCTTTTCCTTCTACAGTAGCCTTTAAGTGTTGCTTCTCACAGGGACTTGTTGTGCTCTGCCATTGAGACAGGTGCCACTGGGGGGGGGGGGGTGAATAGTTATGCACGCTCAAGTTCTCTGTTCATTTGTTCAAGTTTTCTGTTTTTTTGTCTTATTTCTTGTTTGTTTCACCCCCAAAAATATTTTGCATCTTCAAAGTGGTAGGCAGGTTGTGTAAATCAAATGATACAAACCCCCCAAAAATCAATTTTAATTCCAGGTTGTAAGGCAACAAAACAGGAAAAATGCCAAGGGGGGTGAATACTTTCGCAAGCCACTGTAGATGTCTAGTAGAAGGCTATTGCCTTACCTATGTGTTATAAAAGTCAATCTAACGACTTGTTAGGCTGTATTGCAAGTAGCCTAGTGTCTAAATGTTCCCCCGAATCCCCCTTCCCTAATTACAATATACAGCCAAAATATTAGGCGTAACTGGCAGCAGTAGGCTACATGATCTGTGTCAGTGTGCGTGAGTGTGTCTTTGTTTTTTTCCTGCCTCGACTGCACCACAGCAGCTGATCTGTAACTTCTCACAGACACAGACACAGCACTTGGACCAGTAGAACCAGAACTTTTAGCAAATAAGTTGGTAAAAAATGTCACACATTTAGCAGCTTCGGCCTCAAGAGGCCTTATTTTGGTCTGTAACTTTTTCGGCACCACCTTTCTGTTTTGACTAAGTGACTGACATAGAGTCAGAGCAGGTCTCACTCTCCTTGATGATGTGCGTTTGACTTTGAATGTGAATTTGCACCACCTCAACCAATCAGAACACCGGGCCGGCCCATTTTGATAGGGGGGCCGGCCGTTGCCCACTGGTCAGCCCAATGCTCAATATAGATGATTATGACAAATAGTGCAAAAGGCATAAAAAAAAACTGTCCACAAAAAAATTAATATATATCATTATTATTTTGGGGGGTCAGTTTTGACCAGCCCACCCCAATAAAAGATGGTCCGGCCCTTCTGTCATTTGCCAGAATTGCCAGATGGCCAATCTGCCCATGAAGGCAATCTTGACCAATTGAGAAAATTATGATGAGGACAAAAACAGAATTGTACTGAACAATCTGGTAAAAGCAGAACAAATGTGACATATTGACACAGAAATGTGTTTGTGTTTGTGTGTGTACTTTTTAGAATATAGATATAGGCATATTTCTGTTATTGTTGTATGCATTGACTGCAGAGCCCTTGGGCCCATGTCAAAAGTAGTGCACTGTAAAGGGAATATGTTGCCATTTGGGATACATCCCTGCTATCTTTTCTCTGCCCAATTCTCCCCTTTCACGACACCAGTAATCAACCCTACCCTAGGTGTTGTTGTTGTCGTGACGACAGATGGCCAAGCCATCACCATGTGTCACTACAAATTCTTCCATAGTCATTATTTACTGTAAACAAACATTACCATAAAAAAAGAGGCAAAAGCATAGCTTGAGTGCCAGTCTTTTTATGCTAAGCAAACTCCTTGTTTGGCTTCGCAATGTTTGATAAACTACACTGAACAAAAATATAAATGCAACATGTAAAGTGTTGGTCCCATGTTTCATGAGCTGAAATAAAAGATCCCAGAAATGTTCCAAATGCACAAAAAGCTTATTTCTCTCAAATGTTGTGCACAAATTTGTTTACATCCCTGTTAGTGAGCATTTATCCTTTGCCAAGATAATCCATCCACCTGACAGGTGTGGCATATCAAGAAGCTGATTAAACAGCATGATCATTACAGGTAATTATACTAATATGCATACTCTCTAAGTTACGGTTTCCCAGCACAGTGAGAGAAGTTGTGTGGTCAGGTATTGTAATGCAGGTCATGGGGTCAGTAGCTCAAACAACCAGTGAGAAATCATGACCATGGTAACTGCCGTGCACTTCTCATTTGATTTATCTATTGATCGTTACAAGACACATTGAGGTTTAACAATGGTAACAAACCATATAACACAAAAATCATGCAGTTCTGAAATAGTGCAAAACAACATACTGTATAAGACAAAGTACTACAACACCAGATTACCTATTTGACTGAAATAAGTCACACATAGCAGTATAATGATTTTAATTAATATGATCGTTAGTTAGTTTACAAGCTGGCTAATAAAGTGTTGTGTGGCTCCAGCCATAGTTATGTCCCAAATGGCACCCTATTCTCTATATAGTGCACTACTTTTGACCGGGGCCCATAGGGCTCTGATCAAAAGTAGTGCACTATATAGGGAATAGGGTTCCATTTTGGGACACAACCCAGTTCTTGAATTCTGCTGGCTCAGAGCAATCCGCCCCCCTGCTTGTTCCTGCAGTGTCCAGGCCAGTGTGTGAATCATACATGAGCGTGTCTGTGTGGGAGAGAAACACAATAGCTTTTACACGGACTGACTGACTGACACTCAGACCTATGGACACAGGAGACAAGGAGGGGGAGAAGGATTTTGTAACACCCCTCTGACTCCTCTTCAACCCCTCTCTCCCTCCATCCACCCTACTCAGAGCCCATATCGCTAAGCCACAGGGACACTTAACCCTGTTTTCATGCATACTTCCAAAGTCGTGGCAAAATGGCTTAAGGACAACAAAGTCAAGGTATTGGAGTGGCCATCACAAAGCCCTGACCTCAATCCTATAGAAAATATGTGGGCAGAACTGAAAAAGCGTGTGCGAGCAAGGAGGCCTACAAACCTGACTCAGTTACACCAGCTCTGTCAGGAGGAATGGGCCAAAATTCAAAACTTATTGTGGGAAGCTTGTGGAAGGCTCCCTGAAACGTTTGACCAAAGTTACACAATTTAAAGGCAATGCTACCAAATACTAATTGAGTGTATGTAAACTTCTGACCCACTGGGAATGTGATGAAATAAATAAAAGCTGAAATAAATCATTCTCTCTACTATTATTCTGACATTCCACATTCTTAAAATAAAGTGGTGATCCTAACTGGCCTAAGACAGGTAATTTTTACTAGGATTAAATGTCAGGAATTGTGAAAAACTGAGTTTAAATGTATTTGGCTAAGGTGTATGTAAACTTCCGAATTCAACTGTACGTACAGAGAAAGAGAGAGAGACAAAGGAAATAGGCATATTGCGGTCTGTCTGTCCTCCCAACGTGTCGGCTCCAGTGTGAAACAGAGAACTGAGCTTTAATGTGAAGGAAAACTTGAGGGATGATAAAACGAATTAGTCTGGCAAGGGACACTGAGGCCAGGATTCAATCCGATGGTGCTCTGTCGACAATGCACCTTTTAATGGCATTGCTCCTGCATTCGCGGAGACCACATTCATGGTAAACACTGCTTATGTCGGCTCAATCGGAAATTACCTTTAAATAGCGCATCGACAAAGCACGACGACAGAACACAATCAGATTAAATCCTGGCCTGAGTTAATATTACTAACACACACACACATACACACACACACACACACACACACACACACACTTAATCTACACGTTTTCATCTTTGAAGTTACAGTATAATTAGATAATTCCAACACAAGTTCATTCAACAAGCTTTAAACACAAGTTCTTTAAGCCCTTTAACAATGTGATTGGAACTTTCCATGAGTATTCTAGGTGTGGAGAGAGGAAGACAGTACAGGAGAAAGAAGGAGAGAGAGAGTAATGGAGTGGGCCTTTGGGCTCTCACAGATCTCTGTAAAACGGCTCTGACTGAATGTGGTCTCTGACTTTCTTCTACTTTGAAGTGGAAATCAATCAGAGCGCTAACTTCAGAGAGACTGCCCCCTCATCCCCTCTACCACCTCCCCCTGTCTCTCCAGGACACACCACTGAAATATGCTTAATACGTATAGTCAGGTCCAAAAAGTCAGGTTCACTTACGGACAAGTTTCAGTTTCCTGACAGGAAACCAGGTCTTTGGCTAAAATGTCCTGGTACTGGGTAAAGTTCATGATGCCATTAACCTTATCTTAAGGGCCCCAGGACAAGTGGAATAAAAATAGCCCCATAACATCAAAGATCCACCACCATATTTCGGAAATTACCTTAACATTTTAACACAGATTTTCCGCGATACGGATTCAATCCAGTCCTAAATCTAGTCCTGCAACAGCATGCTCAATAGGGATTCTCCATTGAATATGCTTTTTAGGTCAGGACTAGGCTTGACTATGTCTGGGAAACCGGTCCATAGAGTCTGGATATAATATAAGGGGTAGGGTTGCAAAATGTTGGTAACATTCCCAAAATTCCCAGAAAATCCCTGTTGGAATATTACTGAAATCAGGAGGGAATATGTAGGACATCTAGGAATCCTCCAACTGGGATTTCTGGAAAACCTCCTTGTCTTATGTCAGATAGCGCGACAAACCGTCTGAGGGACAAGCGTTGTGTAGGAGTGACGCCATCTGACATCAGACAATGGGAAACTTGGGAATTTTGGGAAAGTTACCAGAATTTTGCAACCTTAATAAGGGGCAATGGGAAGCCAGCCATATCCAGAGCCTGTCAAGAGTTGCAATGAGGGGAGGAGGGTACACCAGGTCAGTGCTGGTTGACTCACAGCTAAAAAACACGTTAATCAAAGGGCAGCCTTACCTCTTTCATCCATTCAACTGCTTTGAAGCTGATGTTCACAGTGCACAGCTTTTCTTAAGACTGCTGCCCATCACCGGCCAAATCAAACAGAATGTCCCTTTCAAAGGAAAAGAGGTCAATAGACACAAACACAGCAAAGGAGGAAAAGTGTCCGAAACACTTCAACTCATAGATTTTATAAATCACATAATTTTTCAACTTTCACACATGGAAAGTATTGTATAAGTACTAGCCTCTCTTGCAAGACTCAAGGTGCTCCGCACACTCCAGCGGCTGTGAGAAGAGACTGTTTACAAGTACACTGACTTTCTTATGCCTACTTGTCAGCCAATCAGTAGGGGAGAGTGGGGTAAGTTGAGCCATTTTCTTACATTCAGCGTCACTCCGTCAAGGGAAATATAGTTTTCTTTCTAACAAAGATATCTACATATATTTCAGGATGTTTTGTATCCCTGGAAATAATCAGAATTCATGTAAACATTACAGTTTTGAAAACATAGCTTGTCCCAAAAAAATTGTGTACGTTGAGCCGCGGGAAAGGGTAAATTAAGCCGCTTACAAATTTACTGAATGAAATATTACCACTACCTTTTTAAAACCATCTTTATTTCCCAAACCCACTTCAACAAAATCACGTTTTAACACAGGCTTAACACCTAACAAACACTACTTTTTAAAACACTTTTAACATATCCCAGCAATAATGCATTGAATTACGCCTTGGAAGAATACACTTCAATTTGATCAACTTGACATTGGCTCAATTTACCCCAAGGCAAACATTTTGACTACATTAGCCCACACAGCTACAAGAATGCACTTTCATGCTAGGACCTCATTCTGAAGCCTATTGAGACCCCAACTGATGTATAGAACAATCTTAAAATGATCTACTTTGGTTTAGATACAAGCATCATGAAACACAAATTAATTTGACTTTGTGAAAATCTGTTTTTTGGACCTACAGATGTTAAATCTTAATTTAAGTCAGTTTGCTACAGTAGGAAAATAATCCTGCAGCAAAGGACATTTTTATAATTATGTGGATTATAATTAATGGATTTTTTTTGTAGGGGTTGATATACACTGAACAAAAATACTGTATAAACACAACAGGCAACAATTTCAACGATTTTACTGAGTTACAGTTCATATAAGGAAATCAGTCAATTGAAATAATTAATTAGGCCCTAATCTATGGATTTCACATGACTGGGAATACAGATATGCATCTGTTGTTCACAGATACCTTAAAAGGCCATGGAAGAACTGGGACATTTTCAGCTTCCAGGTATTGTTTACAGATCCTTGCGACATGGGGCCGTGCATTATCATGCTGAAACATGAGGTGATGGCGGCGAATGAATGGCACGACAATGGGATTCAGGATCTCGTCACGGTATCTCTGTGCATTGAAATTGCCAAAGATAAAATGCAATTGTGTTCGTTGTCCGTAGCTTATGCCTGCCCATACCATAACCCCACCGCCACCATGGGGCACTCTGTTCACAACGTTGACATCAGCAAACCGCTCGCCCACACAACACCGTACACGCCGTCTGCCATCTGCTCGGTACAGTTGAAACCGGGATTCATCCATGAAGAGCACACTTCTCCAGCATGCCAGTGGCCATTGAAGGTGAGCATTTTCCCCAAGAAGTTGGTTAAAACACCGAACTGTAGTCAGGTCAAGACCCTGGTGAGGACGACTAGCACACAGATGAGCTTCCCTGAGACGGTTTCTGACAGTTTTTGCAGAAATTCTTCAGTTGTGCAAACCTTTTATTGTCCCGAGCACAAGGTGCACATGTGTAATGATCATGCTGTTTAATCAGCTTCTTGATATGCCACACCTGTCACGTGGAATTAACTTGGCAAAGGATAAATGCTCACTAACAGGGATGTAAACAAATTTGTGCACAACATTTGAGAGAAATAAGCTTTTTGTGCATTTGGAAAATTGTGGGGATCTTTTATTTCAGCTCATGAAACATGGACCAACAGTTTACATGTTGCGTTTATATTTTTGTTTAGTTTATTGTTCGTAAGGCAAAATCAAATCTGAAATTTCAAAGTGGAAATTACAAACTTCAGAAGCCTTTTTAAAGCTCAAATACACTCCAAGTTTTAAATTTCCTGCATTGCAGAAAAGTTATCCTGTAACAGGGTGATCAAATTAAGATCCTACATCTGTAACTTGCTTACCAATTTTTCCATGTGGTTTCTTCCTTCACAGACTCCATGAAATGATGACCTCTTCCTAAATATTTGGTCAAATTATACATTTTGTGTATGGTTTCCTAGAAACAAGGGTGGCTCAATTTACCCCTTGGCTCAACTTACCCCACTCTCCCTTAACCATCAGGAAGCAAAAGAGTGGTTGTTCCTTTGACAGAGGGGCATAGGATTGGTGCCTCCAAAATGGCACCCTATTCCCTATTTAGTGCACTTTTGGGACACATCCAGAGAGACAGAGTCAGACATGGCTTCATTTACACCACATGCAGACCAGAACCACTGGAAGTGAGTGGTAAATGGTAAGTAAGCTCAATATGCTTCCTTTCAGAGAACAAACTAGAAAGAAAGCTATTACTGTGTTTCTGTATGAGTGTGTCAGTGTGATTTGGTACTGCTTAGACCAGAATGAACACACACACGCATATACAGTTGAAGTCGGAAGTTTACATACACTTAGGTTGGAGTCATTAAAATTCATTTTTTTTCAACACTCCACAAATGTCTTGTTAACAAACTATAGTTTTGGCAAGTTGGTTAGGACATCTACTTTGTGCATGACATAAGTAATTTTTCCAACAATTGATTACAGACAGATTATTTCACTTATAATTCAATGTATCACAATTCCAGTGGGTCAGAAGTTTACATACACTAAGTTGACTGTGCCTTTAACAGCTTGGAAAATTCCAGAAAATGATGTCATGGCTTTAGAAGCTTCTGATTGGCTAATTGACATCATTTGAGTCAATTGGAGGTGTACCTGTGGATGTATTTCAAGGCCTATTTTCAAACTCAGTGCCTCTTTGCTTGACATCATCGGAAAATCAAAAGAAATCAGCCAAGACCTCAGAAAAAGAATTGTAGACCTCCACAAGTCTGGTTCATCCTTGGGAGCAATTTCCAAACGCCTGAAGGTACCACGTTCATCTGTACAAACAATAGTATGCAAGTATAAACACCATGGGACCACGTAGCCATCATACCGCTCAGGAAGGAGACGCGTTCTGTCTCCTAGAGATGAATGTACTTTGGTGCGAAAAGTGCAAATCAATCCCAGAACAACAGCAAAGGACCTTGTGAAGATGCTGGAGGAAACAGGTACAAAAGTATCTATATCCACAGTAAAACGAGTCCTATATCGACATAACCTGAAAGCCCGCTCAGCAAGGAAGAAGACATCGCTCCAAAACCAGGAGGAATGGGCCAAAATTCACCCAACTTATTGTGGTTAGCTTGTGGAAGGCTACCTGAAATGTTTGACCCAAGTTAAACAATTTAAAGGCAATGCTACCAAATACTAATTGAGTGTATGTAAACTTCTGACCCACTGGGAATGCGATGAAAGAAATAAAAGCAGAAATAGTCCTTCTCTCTACTATTATTCTGACATTTCACATTCTTAAAATAAAGTGGTGATCCTAACTGACCTAAGACAGGGAATTTTTACTAGGATTAAATGTCAGGAATTGTGAAAAACTGAGTTTAAATGTATTTGGCTAAGGTGTATGTAAACTTCAGACTTCAACTGTACACACGAGTGCGCACACGCACAGATATCTGAATTCACAGTGTCCTCTCTTCCTCTCTCAATGAAAGGTCAGTGAGAACTCTGCAGCACATCCAGTCCTCCAGGTCAGTCTGACATCTAGCTAGCTAACAGCGCCTCTTCCTCTGCATCACGATACAACACAATACAGTCCCACTTCTCCAGCACTCAGACCTATGAAGGAGGGGGTATTGGAGAAAGAGGGCCATGGATAGCTAATGTTTTCTGGAGGCAACTTTCAACACTGCTAATTGTCATCAAAGTTCAGCTACATTTGTGAATGCATTGGGTCCATCATGACTCTCTGTAACTTATTGCTTAGGGTTATCTTTACTGTAATTGTGGTACTGTAATACTTTTGTATTTGTATTTATTAAGGATCTCTACTCTATCTGGGGTCCAGTAAAATTAAGGCAGTTATATATATATTTTTTAACATTACAATACATTTCACAACAGATTTCACAATATATTAAGTGTGTGCCCTCAGGCCACTACTATACCACCACAATATCCATGTACGTATGTTATCATGTGTGCGTGTATGCATGTGTCTGTGCCTGTGTGTGTGACTCTTCACAGTCCCTGCTGTTCCGTAAGGTGTATTTGTATCCGTTTTTTTTAAATCTGATTTTACTGCTTGCTTGAGTTACTTGATGTGGAATAGAGTTCCATGTAGTCATGGCTATATGTAGTACTGTGCACCTCCCATAGTCTGTTCTGGACATGGGGACTGTGAACAGACCTCTAGGGTGGCATGTCTTATGGGGTATGCATGAGTGTCTGAGCTGTGTGCTAGTAGTTTAAACAGATAGCACGGTGCATTCAACATGTCAATACTTCTCATAAAAACAAGTGGTGATGAAGTCAATCTCTCCTCTACTTTGAGCCAAGAGAAATTGACATGCATATTTTTAATGTTACATTTATGTACATTTAAGGGCCAGCCGTACAGCCCTGTTCTGGGCCAATTGTAATTTTCCCAAGTCCCTCTTTGTGGCACCTGACCACACGACTGGACAGTAGTCCAGGTGCGACAAAACTAAGGCCTGTAGGACCTGCCTTGTTGATAGCGTTGTTAAGAAGGCAGAGCCGCGCTTTATTATGGACAGACCTCTCCCCATCTTAGCTACTGTTGCATCAATATATTTTGACCATGACAGTTTACAATCCAGGGTTACTCCAAGCAGTTTAGTCTCCTCAACTTGCTAAATTTCCACATTATTCATTACAATATTTAGTTGAGGTTTAGGGTTTAGTGAATGATTTGTCCCAAATAAAATGCTTTTAGTTTTAGAAATATTTCAGAACTAAATTATTTCTTGCCACCCATTCTGAAACTGACTGCAGCTTTTTGTTAAGTGTTGCAGTGATTTCACGTGCTGTGGTAGCTGACGTGTATAATGTTTTGTCATCAGCATACATAGACACACAGGCTTTACTCTGAGTAAGTGGCAGGTCATTAGTAAAGATTGAAAAAAGTAAGGGGCCTAGACAGCTTCCCTGGGGAATGCCTGACTCTACCTGGATTATGTTGGAGAGGCTCCCATTAAAGAACACCCTCTGTGTTCTGTTAGACAGGTAACTCTCGATCCACAATATAGAAGGGGCTGTAATGCCATAACACATACACTACCTTTCAAAAGTTTGGGGTCACTTAGAAATGTCCATGTTTTCGAAATAAAAAAAAAATTTTTGTCCATTAAAAAAACATCAAATTGATCAGAAATACAGTGTAGACATTGTTAATGTTGTAAATTGCTATTGTAGCTGGAAACGGCTGATTTTTTATGGAATATCTGTGTTCCAATGGCACGTTGTGTTCGCTAATCCAAGTTTATCATTTTAAAAAGTTAACTGATCAATAGAAAACCCTTTTGCAATTATGTTATCACAGCTGAAAACTGTTGAGCTGATTAAAGAATCAATAAAACGGGCCTTCTTGAGACTAGTTGAGTATCTGGAGCATCAGCAATTGTGGGTTCGATTACAGGCTCAGAATGGCCAGAAACAAATAACTTTCTTCTGAAACTCGTCAGTCTATTCTTGTTCTGAGAAATGAAGACTATTCCATGCGATAAATTGCCAAGAAACTGAAGATCTCATACAACGCTGTGTACTACTCCCTACACAGAACAGCACAAACTGGCTCTAACCAGAATAGAAAGTGGAGTGGGAGGCCCCAGTGCACAACTGAACAAGAGGACAAATACATTAGTGACTAGTTTGAGAAACAGGCGCCTCACAGGTCCTCAACTGGCAGCTTCATTAAATAGTACCCGCAAAACACCAGTCTCAACGTCAACAGTGAAGAGGCGACTCCGCGATGCTGACCGTCTAGGCAGAGTTGCAAAGAAAAAGCCATATCTCAGACTGCCCGTTGAGACTGGTGTTTTGTGGGTACTATTTAATGAAGCTGCCAGTTGAGGACCTGTGAGGCTCCAGATACTTAACTAGTCTCAAGAAGGCCAGTTTTATTTGTTTTTCAACAGGACAATGACCCAACACACCTCCAGGCTATGTAAGGGCTATTTTACCAAGAAGGAGAGTGATGGAGTGCTGCATCAGATGACCTGGCCTCCACAATCCCCCGACCTCAACCCAATCGACATGGTTTGGGATGAGTAGGACCGCAGAGTGAAGGAAAAGCAGCCAACAAGTGCTAAGCATATGTGGGAACTCCTTCAAGACTGTTGGAAAAGCATTCCAGGTGAAGCTGGTTGAGAGAATGCCAAGAGTGTGCAAAGCTGTCATCAAGGCAAAGGGTGGCTATTTGAAGAATCTCAAATATCAAAATATATTTTGATTTGTTTAAACCTTTTTTTGTTACTACATGAGTCCATATGTGTTATTTTATAGTTTTGATGTCTTCACTATTATTCTACAATGTAGAAAATAGTAAAAATAAAGAAAAACCCTGGAATGAGTAGGTGTGTCCAAACTTTTGACTGGTACTGTATGTATGTATAGTATGTACTATATGTAGTCCCTATGTACAGTGAGGGAAAAAAGTATTTGATCCCCTGCTGATTTTGTACGTTTGCCCACTGACAAAGACATGATCAGTCTATAATTTTAATGGTAGGTTTATTTGAACAGTGAGAGACAGAATAACAACAAAAAAATCCAGAAAAACGCATGTCAAAAACGTTATAAATTGATTTGCATTTTAATGAGGGAAATAACTATTTGACCCTTCTGCAAAACATGACTTAGTACTTGGTGGCAAAACCCTTGTTGGCAATCACAGAGGTCAGACGTTTCTTGTAGTTGGGCACCAGGTTTGCACACATCTCAGGAGGGATTTTGTTCCACTTCTCTTTGCAGATCTTCTCCAAGTCATTAACGTTTCGAGGCAGACGTTTGGCAACTCAAACCTTCAGCTCCCTCCACAGATTTTCTATGGGATTAAGGTCTGGAGACTGGCTAGGCCACTCTAGGACCTTAATGTGCTTCTTCTTGAGCCACTCCTTTGTTGCCTTGGCCGTGTGTTTTGGGTCATTGTCATGCTGGAATACCCATCCACGACCCATTTTCAATGCCCTGGCTGAGGGAAGGAGGTTCTCACCCAAGATTTGACGTTACATGGCCCCGTCCATCGTCCCTTTGATGCGGTGAAGTTGTCCTGTCCCCTTAGCAGGAGAAACACCACCAAAGCATAATGTTTCCACCTCCATGTTTGACGGTGGGGATGGTGTTCTTGGGGTCATAGGCAGCATTCCTCCTCCTCCAAACACGGCGAGTTGAGTTGATGCCAAAGAGCTTGATTTTGGTCTCATCTGACCACAACACTTTCACCCAGTTCTCCTCTGAATCATTCAGATGTTCATTGGCAAACTTCAGACGGCCCTGTATATGTGCTTTCTTGAGCAGGGGGACCTTGCGGGCGCTGCAGGATTTCAGTCCTTCACGGCGTAGTGTGTTACCAATTGTTTTCTTGGTGACTATGGTCCCAGCTGCCTTGAGATCATTGACAAGATCCTCCCGTGTAGTTCTGGGCTGATTCCTCACCGTTCTCATGATCATTGCAACTCCACGAGGTGAGATCTTGCATGGAGCCCCAGGCCGAGGGAGATTGACAGTATTTTGTGTTTCTTCCATTTGCGAATAATCGCACCAACTGTTGTCACCTTCTCACCAAGCTGCTTGGCGATGGTCTTGTAGCCCATTCCAGCCTTGTATAAGTCTACAATCTTGTCCCTGACATCCTTGGAGAGCTCTTTGGTCTCGGCCATGGTGGAGAGTTTGGAATCTGATTGATTGATTGCCTTTAAGAGTGTGCTCCTAATCTCAGCTCGTTACCTGTATAAAAGACACCTGGGAGCCAGAAATCTTTCTGATTGAGAGGGGGTCAAATACTTATTTCCCTCATTAAAATGCAAATCAATTTATAACATTTTTGACATGCGTTTTTCTAGATTTTTGTTGTTGTTATTCTCTCTCACGGTTCAAATAAACCTACCATTAAAATTATAGACTGATCATTTCTTTGTCAGTGGGCAAACGTACAAAATCAGCAGGGGATCAAATACTTTTTTCCCCCACTGTATGTATGTAAAGAAATATAGTGCTAGAGAGACATTTTCACTTACCCTGTGGTTTATGGACGTTAACACATTTTATTTTAATGTTATAAATAAAACATTAGTTTGTTCATTCTTTTTTATTTTATTTAGCCAAACAAAAAATCATATACTTTTTAAATATTAATAATTCTTATTTACAATTTAAAACAGTACAGTAAATAATAATAACAACATTATCAATCAAAAAATGTTATAAAACAAACTATCCATTTGAAAATCTGTGAGCTGGGAATTCCAGAATGTTAGGATACAAAGTAGCTATGCGGAGTTGTTCTACATTCAAACAGGAACTAGAGGTGTGTTCAATCAAACAAGAAGTAGGCTACATGTCAATCTGTTCAGCAGGACACAACGCTGTGGAACAAATAAATGATGTGGAACAAACATGTCTCTCTGCCTTATAGAAGAAGGAATCATGTTGGCTGTATTCATAGTATTTCTATCTGCAACATTAAAAAATGTTTGGCTACTGAACGTGACCCTAATTTCCTTTATAGAATTCCTTGAACTGTCATTTTACAATACTTTTTGGAATTGCTTACCATAGGTGGCAAATATTTGCAGCAAAAAGATAACCAACAGAATATGGACAAATTATGATCGACATTGTTGTGACCAGAATTACAACCAAACTTTTGCTCTGTTGAACGCACCTCAAGCTCATTAAGGTCACAATTTTCTAAAGGGATGGGGCTGGGGAGGGAAGGCGTGTGTTGTCTGTGTGTGTGTGTGTGTGTGTGTGTGTGTGTGTACAGAGTAAGGAGATGAGGCGGTCGGCAGGGGAGTGCAAACATGGATTGATCCTTAAAAACAAAACAAAGTAACGGTACAGCAGCCTGTTCTACTGGACATCATCATCATTACCAGGACTGCAGACTACTGGGATGCCAGACTACCACAACTCCAGACTACCATGACTCCAGACTAACACAATCAAAGTCTACAGACTTCTGGACTTCCCCATCCACTTCCCTTTTTTCCAGTTCCCATAAAGTCAAAGTTCCAGTCCCCCACTCCTGTATAATTCCTGGCAGGAGAAAGAACGACGTCTGTCACCAGGAGCCATTTTGGGGAAACGTGTCCTCCTGGGCACTGTCAGATTCCAGCATGCCTATTGGCTGCTCAGAAAGCGCTGTGTCGTTCTGTTCCTGGTGGTCTTGTGTGAGGGATCTTGGCATGGAGGAGAGACATAGATAGTAAATTCATGTTTCAAATCACACAAACAGACATCTGATGAATGTATGAGAGGTTAGTATAATGCACAGCAGTGTCACTTGCTCCATAATGACAGGGCCAGAGGTGTGGTAAAGTGTGGGGGGGGGATTGTGTGACGTACCAGTCTTAGAAACGGTAGTGAGGGAGATATTAGAGCAAGAGGAACAGAAACTGAATGAGAGGATGTGTCTATGCAGCTGAGATCCAATGAAAGAGAACAAATGAACAAAGAGAACAACACAAAGAGATGAGACCAAGAGACAAAACTCTGGCTAATCCAGCAAAAGCTCATGCGTAAAAAATAAATAATGAAACAATGATATCAGAGAAAGTAATGACGGATTAAAAAGAGTAATGATGTGAGAACAAAACTGTACCACACGAAAGTGAACAAAAACATTGATATGAAGAGCGTGAAGGTTACTACTCTAAGTAGCTAGGCTAATGATTGAACAGCCCATTGGCCGAATGTATCAAGCTTCTCACAATAGGAGGGCTGACTTAGGGTCAGTTTTTCCTTTAACATCATAATGAATAAGATGACATGGACGGGGTGGGGGAGCTGATCCTAGATCAGCACTCCAATTCTGAGACATGTGATGCATACAGCCTCAGTTGTCTAAAGAAACAGCAGTTTCTATGTTTCGGGGCGGTGTTCAGACCTGCTCGTTCATGACGGTGGAGAGCTCGGTGAGCATGTCCCTGTAGTGGGCCCTCATCTCTTCCTGGTACTCCAGCTGGTCCTCCTTGATCAGCCGCTCGTTGACGTCCAGCGCCTGGCCGCACGCCTCCGCAAACTGCCTGCAGGGCCAGACAGAGAGTGTTAGGGCACTATAAGGGCCACGAGTTTCCCCCGTCCTGACCATGTGATCTGATCTGGAAAAACTCTGGGTTCTAGTTATCTTGACCTGAATTGACCCCAACCCTTTTGCTTAAGACGTATCAAATGCATCATCGATCTATGTGTGGCGCAGTTGGTAAGAGCGTGGCTCTAGCAATGCCAAGGTTGTGGATCTAATTCCCACAGGGGTCACATAACTAGGGTTGTGGCGGTCACGAAAGTTTGTCAGCTGGTGATTGTCAACCAAATAACTGCCAGTCTCACGGTAATTGACCGTTAATTAACATAAATACATTTAGCATCTCCTGGCTTCCACATATAGCCTACAAGACACTGATGCAGACCTTTGGAACATCTACATTTTAAAAAAGTCTAATAAATCCACGTAATATAGCCTACACCTTCACAATAAATCCATTATTTATTTTAGACAGGTCTAAAGAAACATGATATGAAGAAAATGTAGTTTATTTCAGAAGAACAGAATAGCATACTCTGAGTTGTCCTTATGTTAGGCCCTGATCTGCATATGCCATATGGCTATGGGCTACACTAGTTCATTTAGCAGACAAGATTTGCTTAGAATTCCGTGGCATTATTTTATATTATTTTATAGTATAAAGAATACAACTGAACAAAGCTGAATAAAATAGAAAGGATATTTTCTCCAAACTATTTGAGGGATTGCGCACATGCGGCTATTCTTTGTTGAGCGGTTAACAAATAAATAGGTACTTTAGTTGTTCTACAAATGTTGGGCTATATGTTTTGATTTTTTATACATTGTAAGGCTGCATGATGCTACTCTAATGATGATTTGAAAAAAGTCCCTTGAAAGGCATGAGCTCTGCTTTGTTTTTTTGCGCAGGCTGTTCACACTTCGTCAGTCTCTCATTCACAATTTGAGAAGCACTTGATAATGCCTGCTCTGAAGCACCCCGCTCTCCAGTTCTCCACGTGATCGGATCTTTCTCACAGGCTACAAGTGAAGACAGACACATCTGGGACGCAACTGCGCGCGTCCTTATCCAATTCAGAGGTGCATATTGAAGATATTGGAAGAACTGTCCACATTTACTTTTTGTCAGCCAACAACTAGGCCTAACGATCAGCAAAAGCACAAGCCTATGACAATCTACTATCCCCCATAGTACAAAAGTTGACCTATTCTATTCTGTGCGAGAAATAAATATTCCAAACATAGTCTGGGACAGTTATGGAATTCAATAGATCCCAAATTAATACAAACACTAGCCTCAAAAACGCTTTTTTACGCAATGATGCTGACGCAACAGATCAGAACGTTTAGCTTAAAATGTTGATGAACTATTAGGCTTATTCTTCAAATTATAAATGCAGCAATGCACACATGGTAGTAGGCTATAAGCGCGAATGTTCCATTAGCGGAAAACACCATTATAAAAAGTGATCACAAATGCGATTATGCACGTGATACTTTTATTATATGGTGAAATGTATCTTCCCCAAACTTGAAACTCACATGCTGCTTATGTATGCCAGTTAGGCTCTACACCCCTTGTAAAGCGGATTCATGTGCTTAATTTTAAGAAGTTATTTGGCCACTTTAGTTGTGATACAAACCTTATCAAAACATATAGGCCTATGGGCTAGGCTACAAGAAGTGTGCGACAATAATTAGGAAAAGTCACAAAAAAATAGGCATTGTTTCTTGCCTTACCCTGGGCATCATTCACAAGTGATAATATATAATTCAGAAGTAATATACTAATATTGTCACCCATCAGACTATTCTTGATTTCATCTTGTCTTTACATATATAAATAATATATGTGTGAAATTCGTTTTGATTTAGAATGGACCATTATCATGCACCTGTCTTGAAACAGGGGCAGGGGAAAAAATACATGTCATCTCTGCACTTAAATAGCGAATGGAGGACGCTTTTCCTGTGGTTCATTTTCATGCCAGCCAGGTAGGCTATACTCCTGTTGTAAAGATAAGCAATGTGCTTAATATTTGCTTAATATTAGGAAAGTTGAGAAATAAATATAGTAGGCCTAGCCTATAGAAAGCTGATGGGATACTCCTCTTTTTAATAGAGGCCATCACTCTGTTTTCTCCGCAATTGCATAGCCTATAGAAATGTTGCGCTACATGAGCTCATGGGCTCTCATGAAGTGTTTGATTAGATTTTCGATTACATTTGCATTGATGTCAGAGTGATTATAGGGACAACAGAGTGCTGAGTACCAGGCAGTTAGCAAGTTTGGTAGGCTACTAATGACCATCAGCAACATCAAAGCTTGGAGAAGCCTAATTACCGTGACTAAGCGGTCACGTGGAATTTGACTGCCTTCATGACTCGTAACCGCCGGTGTGGCGGTAATACGGTCACCGCAACAGCCCTACACATAATCAAACTAAAAATTTACTTTTTGGATAAAAGCATCTGCTAAGTGGTGCATAAAGGTATTTTATTTGATCCAAATCATGAGAAGTGTTGTGAAGAATACCTGAAAATCTCCTTGAGCAGTTTGACTTGGTTGTCGGGGTACTTCTTGGCATTTTTCTCTTCCAGGAAGGCTCGGGCATAGGCCATGGGCCCTGCATTCACCTGTAAGGTAAGTTCATGGTTATTCACCTGCAAGAGGCTAATGCTAGTGATGCAAGAGGCTAATGCTAAAGATGCAAGACGCTAATGCTAATAGTGATGCTAGAGGCTAATGCGAATTCTGTGGTTGTCATGGCACCGTGAGGTCACTTAGGCAGAGAGCTCCTGTACATTTTGTAAATATTTGAATATAATTAATACATTTTTATGACATTTCTTCCCTGCAAACCTTTTGTTTTAAGAATGAACAATACATATAGCTAATTAATATAATCTGAATACACCAGACTTTTAAAACTTAAGCTGGCAAGTCATTTGTTTGTTTGCTTAGCTAGCTAATGTCAGCTGGAAATTGTTTTGATTCGAATGCCAGCCATGTGTCCAGAGATTGAGGATGGAGAGAAGCCTGAAAGCAAGACGGCTGCGGTGTGCAGTGATGAGGATCGTAAGGAGGACTAAGTGACAAGGCTACTCTTGAATTATTATTGAAATGTGGTGTGCTTTCTGGCACCATGTAACTGCCATAGCTTCACCCAAGTGGGTGCTTCATTTTGGTAGTAGTGAAGGACTAGATAGCTAGCTACACCAACTACGGAGTCCATGAACAGCAGTGGCTGAGCTCAAACGTCATCCGAGTCCTACTATGGAGAAGCCACACAGACAGCAAGGATGGCGAGACACCTTGATGACACCGGGCTGCCTGCCTGCTCCCGGACTTGCTCCAGAGACCATCTTTGCTTGCTCTCTCCCTTTAACCACCTCCCTCCGATGACCACTCAAGCCATGAATTTTCCGACCCTCTCATAACCTTCCATCTCATGAATGATGTTGTTGTTTTCTAAATCGCTCGTCTTTTTTGTGTTGCTTTAAAGCGCTTTGAGATTCTTTATGGAATGAATAGTGCTATAAAAGTTGAATAAATTATTAATATTATTAGAGGCTAATGCTAAAGATGAAAGAGTATAATGCTAAATCTGCTAGAGACTAACGCTAGTGATGCTGGAGGCTAATGCTAACGATAGAGGGCTACATAGAGGAAACATTCGATGACAGACAGTAAGTAGCTTGTGCTGCTTCACCATGACCCATAATCCCATATCTCCCTGTTACTGCAACAGCGTATTAAGATTAGCCTGCTTCATGCTGTCACTCTGTGAGCCAAGCTGTGTTCACACATTTCACTGTTTACAGGGGATTAGGGCTGGGAAAAGCCTGAGAAGAGGCGGGATTCTGGAGAGAAAGGGTCTTGGCATAGACTGCATGGTAATAATATCCCACGTGTGGATAAATGCCAGTGTGTGTCCGTTCATGTCAGTGTGTGACCAGTGGCATAGCGCAGTTTCACAAATCGAAGTGCTTAATTTGAGCCGGATCCTGCTGGAACTGGATCCAGCATCTCTCATATTTTTACTGTTTAGTTTTGGAACCTATTTTCCAGAATAAAAGCGATCAGAGTTCATTCGAGTTGCCTCTGTAATTCTAATGCCCCCTAACGTGTTGTGAAAACGTAGATTTTCAGCCCGTGCCTGATACTCTAAGAATTGATTTGGGTTGGGCGGCCCGGGTTTATGGTTTGCACAACATTGTAGCCTAGAGACCAACGCGTGGCTCTTGCTGTGGTGAGAGAAGCATGCCTGTAGCCTATCTCTCACAGAACTAGAATAAGATTAACTTTCTATGATCTCTCTCCCTCTCTCTGCTCTGATAGACATGAGCCTGCAACTATTATCTCTCTAGCGTTGCAATTCATCATTTTTTCCTTATAGAATCATAGCCTCTGAAAGGGTACTGCAGCACACCTGATCCATTTAAATACATTTGCAAAAGTTATATAATTATTGCTGTCTGTTCAGAAAGAAATGAAATAATTCAGAATACTACACCAGGAGTAGGCCTATAATTTAGCCACAGAGGATCAATTGCTTTTATTTGTATTGCCTAGCTGTGGATTGTGAGTAGCCCAATTACAATGCATAGCCTACAGTCCGGAATGTGCGGCAAATCTGTCAGTGAACAGGCCTTTCGCAATATTTCAAATACAATCGTGGGAAAACACAGGTTGGAAAACAAATAGCTCCTGCTGAAAATAAAATAATCTAATCTGTCTGAGGCTACCAAAATATTCTATCAACTTCCAAACAGGCCTATTGAGCGAACAGCATTTTTTTACAAAGTAGCCCCAAAACAAGAGAGAGAGGCTTTTGGCACAAGCGCGTCGGCCATCTTCGGTGCGTGAGCTGCACATTAATGGGTGAGTCAGTGAAACTGGACTATAATTTCTTCCTCATATTGTACAATATATGTGTCTCCACACACCTAAGCCTAGGTTGTTGATGGATTCAAAACAAGATCGTTTTTATTGATGTTAGATTCTCAGTTTGTCAGTGTCCAAGTAGCCTGCCATTTCAATCATATGTACGGTATAAAAAAATATTAGGCTAAAGTCTCCAGTCATGTAAAATGACGTAGACATCCATGAAATGTGTTTATAAAAGGCAAAATTTTCCCCCAGACCTTAGGCTACAAAAAGATTTCCCCATGTGTGCAACTTCTGCAAGCACCTCTACTCTACTGCTCTATGCAACCACGCAAATGCGATGATATGCATGCAATGCTTTATTATAAAGGTGTTTTATAAAGGGGTGCGTCCTACGCCAGGGTGTGTGACTGTACGTGTGGATCAGCTCTGCTATGTCCTCTCAACTCAACTATCTTCTGTGTGTCTCTCTCCATCTTTCTCCTCCTCCACCCCTACCCCTTACCTTGACGCTGACACTACCCTGCAGTTTGAGCTGCAGCCGGATCATGTCCACCTCTGCCATGGCACACAGCTGGTTGAGCTCGGACACCTTGCAGGACATCTCGTCGATGGCCACCTCGATGGGGTTCATCTCCGTGCTCTGCTGCTCCACCACCTGGATACGCTTTTTCAGGTAGGGGAAGGTGGAGTTCGCTGGGTGGGGATAAAGAAAAGGGGGAGTAGACACAAGGTATGAGGAACCAATTGGTTAAACCTTGTGGTCCTGGGTGGCTCAGTTGGTAGAGCATGATTCAGGACTGTGGGTTTGATGCCCGCTGGGGCTACCCATATGAAAAAATGTATGCACGCACTACTGTAATAACTTGCTTTGGATAAAATTGTCTGCTAGATGGGATATTTTTTATTGTATTAAACCAGAACTGTTCGTTTTTTTTTTAAATTTCTGTTGGATCTTTCTTTCATTTTGAAGGGAAAACCATTGAACCTACACCATAACTTTACTGGTCAGAATCAGTCACTGGTTACAGCACTGGTCAGTATACTAGTGATTCAAACATTTACAGCTCAGTATTTACTGTTAGTCAGACACTTCCTATTAGTATAGTGTACTACCATACAAGCCAATGGCTCGGTGGGTTACAGCATCACCTGGGTTGTAGGTTCGAATCCTGCACATTCCACATACTGAATATATGTGACAGTCAATGTTGACAGCTCTTTGGATTAAAATATGAGCAAAAATGACCTTTTTAATAACTCACTGGTTAGTATGGTGCGTCTCTTGCACTGCTCCTCCACGTCGCCATGTTTCTTCCCCGACAGAGTGAAAGGCGTCTCGAACACGAAGCGACTGATGTTGTGATGTCGCTCGAAGTCCGTCTTCTTCTCCTGCTGCTCGTTGTCGTCGAAGTAGGGCACTACGTAGGTCACCTGGATGTAGGCGTACTTGGAGTCCAGGTCTTTAGGATTTACCTGGTGGGTACGTCAAACAGAACAATCAGTTCACAGTCTGGGTCGTATTCATCAGTACACACCGTAGAAAACCGTAGCAAAATATTTTTGCAATGGAACATGTTTCGCAAACAAAAACGATAGTTACTTATTGGAGAAATTCAGGTAGCCTCTCCTGGTTTTGATCCGTTTTCCACCATTTGGTGTCTAACGACCCTGCTCTCTTCAAAAATCAGTCTAATGAGGTTTGTGCTGGTCTCTTTAATCTCGCTGAGTCAGTCTCATAGTCAGTCTTGCGTAGTCAGTCAGTTGTATTCTTGCTCAACCTAGAAGCCTGGCATGCAAGGCTACTAATCTGTTCACCTATATGGTGAACGATGAAGTGTATATTTAGATTTTATTAGGATTCCCATTAGCCGACACCAATGGAGACAGCTAGTCTTACAGGGGTTCGACACATAACAAAATATACATTACAGACAAAATACTTTAGAATTGACCTACATTTAAAACATTAACATGTAGTGCGCGTGTGTGTATGTATGAATCTATCGGTTACACATACATGTCAGTACATACAGATGCCATATCTTAATTTGATCATCCTGTTGTTGCAGGTATTTTCCTGTACAGCTGGAAATGCAAACTTGTAGTGTATTTGAGGTTTAAAAGGCTTCTAAAGGGTGTAATTTCCACTTTAAAATGTCAGACTTGATTTGCCCTAATGAAACATTTATCAACCCCTACACATTTTTTAAATTATTTATAAAACACTAATTTACATTTCCTGTTGCTGCAGGATTATTTTCCTGCTGTAGCAAACTGGCTCAAATTAAGATCCTACATCTGTACACACAAAAAGTAGGTCACATGAGCGAGAGGCGTTGTGCCGTGAGGTGTTGCTTTTTCGTTTTTTTTTAAACACGTTTGCTGTTCACTTGCGCTATATGAGTTCCATGCAATCATGGCTCTGTATAATATTGTACGTTTCCTTGAATTTGTTCTGGACCTGGAGACTGTGAAAAGACTGTTGGAGACTGTTGGCATGTCTGGTGGGGTAAGTGTGTGTGCCAGTGCTGTGTGTAAATTGACTATGCAAACAATTTGGAATTTCCAACACATTAATGTTTCTTATAAAAACAAGTGATGCAGTCAGTCTTTCCTCAACTGTTAGCCAAGAGAGACTGGCATGTATAGTACTGATATTAGCCCTGTGATTACAATGAAGAGCAAAAAGTGCTGCTCTGTTCTGGGCCAGCTGCAGCTTAACTAGGTCCTTCTTTGCAGCACTTGACCAAATCAAATCAAAGCAATTTTTATTTGTCACATACACGTGTTTAGCAGGTGTTATTGCGGGTGTAGCGAAATACTTGTGCTTCTAGCTCCGACAGTGCAGTAATATCTAACAAGTAATATCTAACAATTTCACAACATATACCCAATACACACAAATCTAGTAAGGAATGGAATTTAAGAAAATATACATATATGGACAAGAAATGACAGAGCGGCATGGACTAAGATACAGTAGAATATTATAGAATAGAATGCAGTATATACATATGAGATGAGTAGTGCAAGATATGTAAACATTATTAAAGTGACTAGTGTTCAATTTCTTAACGTGGCCAGTGATTTCAATAGGCAGCAGCAGCCGGTAATGTGCTAGTGATGGCTATTTAACAGTCTGATGGCCTTGAGATAGAAGCTGTTTTTCATTCTCTCGGTCCCAGCTTTGATGCATAGCGGGGTGAACAGGCAGGTGGTTGATGTCCTTGATGATCTTTTTGGCCTTCCTTTGACATCGGGTGCTGTAGGTGTCTTGGAGGGCGGGTAGTTTGCCCCCGGTAATGCGTTCGGCAGACCGCACCACCCTCTGGAGAGCCCTGCGGTTGCGGGCGGTGCAGTTGCCGTACCAGGCGGTGATACAGCCCGACAGGATGCTCTCAATTGTACATCTGTAAAAGTTTGTGAGGGTTTTAGGTGACAAGTCAAATTTCTTCAGGCTCCTGAGGTTGAAGAGGCTCTGTTGCACCTTCTTCACCACACTGTCTGCATGGGTGGACCATTTCAGTTTGTCAGTGATGTGTACGCCAAGGAACTTGAAGCTTTCCACCTTCTCCACTGCAGTCCTGTCGATGTGGATAGGGGGGTGCACCCTCTGCTGTTTCCTGAAGTCCACGATCATCTCCTTTGTTTTGTTGACGTTGAGTGAGAGGTTATTTTCCTGGCACCACACTCCCAGAGCCCTCACCTCCTCCCTGTAGGCGGTCTCGTCATTGTTGGTAATCAAGCCTACTACTGTTGTGTCGTCTGCAAACTTGATGATTGGCTCCACGCAGTCATGGGTGAACAGGGAGTACAGGAGGGGGCTGAGCACGCACCCTTGTGGGGCCCCAGTGTTGAGGAGCAGCGAAGTGGAGATGTTGTTTCCTACCTTCACCACCTGGGGGCGGCCTGTCAGGAAGTCCAGGACCCAGTTGCACAGGGCGGGGTTCAGACCATATAATAATATATAATTTGTATTGTTTTGATTTCACTTGGTCCCCACACCCCCTCAATGGCCATGCTGCTCCCCCTATGGTCATCCCCCCCCACCCCCTAAAGTCTTTACTCTGCCTCCCCCCCAATGGACATTTAGTTATTCATCACTGCTACAGTTATGATGTATATAGTGCTATTTCTATTTATTTTGTATTCATTATTGTATTTCACTTAGTCCTTCTTGATTTTCACTGTACCCTGCAATCACACCTGCAACCCTGTACATGTGACCTTTTAAACACTCTGAATCTCTGAATCATATGACTGGACAATAATCAAGATAAGATAAAACTAGAGCCTGCAGGACTTGCATTGTGGAGTGTGGTGTCAAAAAAGAAAAGCTCTCTCCCCATCTTTATAACCATTGAATCTACAGTATACAATCTAAGGTAACACCAAGTAATTCTCCTCAACTTGCTCAACAGCCATACCATTCATTACCAGATTCAGCTGAGGTCTAGAACTTTGTACCAAATACAATGCTATTAGTTTTAGAGATGGTCAAGAACAGTTTATTACTGGCCACCTTTTCTAAAACTGACTGAAACTCTTTGTTTAGGGTTGCAGTGACTTTACTAGCTGTGGTTGCTGATGTGTAGGCCTGGACGAAAACTAACAAATGTAGATTTTTGAGCATAATGCCCCATTAATTGCTCATCTAGTGAGTGAGGAATGTGCAGTCTAATGGCCGGTCTAGCGATGCTGCTGCTGCTCATTTCATAGCTAAGTTAGATACAAATTATATACTTACTCATGATATACTTACATTTACATTTTACATATTTACCAGACGCTCTTATCCAGAGCGAAATCCAGAGAGAAAAAATTCATACTGGCCCCCCGTGGGAAACGAACCCACAACCCTGGCGTTGCAAGAGCCATGCTCTACCAACTGAGCTACAGGGGACTACTTCTGCCAGGTAAACCTACTTTGCAGTTAACATTTAATTTAGATGGTTATCACATCAACTGGCTACACATGGAGTGATAGACAAACGCGGGCAGCACACAGACAGGCAGGGGCAATATTGCTGGATATTAATTGGCAGATATTGTGTTAGGTTTGGCTTTTTAAGCCAATAGTGGCTAACCAGGGGTGGGATAATGTCAAGTTGCTTTGATCACGTAGTAGCTGGGAGCTTGCGGCGTCTGATACTTGTGAGATTTGTTTATGACATTCTGCGATGGAACACGTGAAAATTGCATATACTTTCAGAATTGTTTGGCGAGCTGCTGGTAGCTCGCGATCGACCTGTTGGAGACCCATGGTCTAAATGAATCACTACTTCACTGGCTGCTTTTCTATGGAGAAAGATTGCTGTCAAAATGTAGTAGTACATTCATTTATTTACAACATTTTGACAGCAATCTTTCTATGAAAGAAACAGAGACAAGTACTAAAGAGGCCGATACACTTAGAATAATACTGTATATGAAACATATACAGTTGAAGTCAGAAGTCTACATACACCTTAGCCAAATACATTTAAACTCAGTTTTTCACAATTCCTGACATTTAATCCTAGTAAAAATTCCCTGTCTTAGGTCAGTTAGGATTACCACTTTATTTTAAGAATGTGAAATGTCAGAATAATAGTAGAGAGAATTATTTATTTCAGCTTTTATTTCTCACCTTGTCTTCTCCGGACAAGCTTTTTTCCGGATGCCCCAAACAATCGGAAATGGGATTCATCAGAGAAAATGACTTTACCCTAGTCCTCAGCAGTCCAATCCCTGTACCTTTTGCAGAATATCAGTCTGTCCCTGATGTTTTTCCTGGAGAGAAGTGGCTTCCTCGCTGCCCTTCTTGACACCAGGCCATCCTCCAAAAGTCTTCGCCTCACTGTGCGTGCAGATGCACTCACACCTGAATGCTGCCATTCCTGAGCAAGCTCTGCACTGGTGGTGCCCCGATCCCGCAGCTGAATCAACTTTAGGAGATGGTCCTGGCGCTTGCTGGACTTTCTTGGGCGCCCTGAAGCCTTCTTCACAACAATTGAACCCCTCTCCTTGAAGTTCTTGATGAGCCGATAAATGGTTGATTTAGGTGCAATCTTACTAGCAGCAATATCCTTGCCTGTGAAGCCCTTTTTGTGCAAAGCAATGATGACGGCATGTGTTTCCTTACAGGTAACCATGGTTAACAGAGGAAGAACAATGATTAACATTTTACATTTACATTTTAGTCATTTAGCAGACGCTCTTATCCAGCGCGACTTACAGTTAGTGAGCGCATACATTTTTCATACTAGTCCCCTGTGGGAAACGAACCCACAACCCTGGCGTTGCAAGCGCCATGCTCTACCAACTGAGCTACAGGGGATTTCAAGCACCACCCTCCTTTTAAAGCTCCCAGTCTGTTATTCTAACTCAATCAGCATGACTGAGTGATCTCCAGCCTTGTCCTCGTCAACACTCTCACTTGTGTTAACGAGAGAATCACTGACATGATGTCAGCTGGTCATTTTGTGGCAGGGCTAAAATGCAGTGGAAATGTTAATTGCAATTAATCTGATCATTCTTCATAACATTCTGGAGTATATGCAAATTGCCATCATAAAAACTGAGGCAGCAGAATTTGTGAAAATTAATATTTGTGTAATTTTCTAAACCTTTGACCACGACTGTAGATACTTTTGTACCCATTTCCTCCAGCATCTTCACAAGGTTCTTGTCCTTCCTTGTTCTGAGATTGATTTGCACTTTTCGCACCAAAGTACTTTGATCTCTAGGAGACAGAACGCATCTCCTTCCTGAGCGGTATGACGGCTGTGTGGTCCCATGGTGTTTATACTTGCGTACTATTGTTTGTACAGATGAACGTGGTACCTTCAGGTGTTTGGAAATTGCTCCCAAGGATGAACCAGACTGTGGAGGTCTACAATTTTTGGGTATATTTCTTTTGATTTTCCCATGATGTCAAGCAAAGAGGCACTGAGTTTGAAGGTAGGCCTTGAAATACATCCACAGGTACACCTCCAATTGACTCCAATGACGTCAATTAGCCTATCAGAAGCTTCTAAAGCCATGACATCATTTTCTGGAATTTTCCAAGCTGTTTAAAGGCACAGTCAACTTAGTGTATATAAACTTCTGACCCACTGGAATTGTGATACAGTGAATTATAAGTGAAATAATCTGTCTGTAAACAATTGTTGGAAAAATGACTTGTGTCATGCACAAAGTAGATATCCTAACCGACTTGCCAAAACTATAGTTTGTTAACAAGACATTTGTGGAGTGGTTGGAAAACGAGTTTTAATGACTCCAACCTAAGTGTATGGTAAACTTCCGACTTCAACTGTAAATGTGACAGTGTTTGAAAGCTGGGGAGAGATAGTAGACTGACCTTGTTGGAGTCCTGGATCATCTTGACGTTGTCGGCCCCGAACTTGTCAGAGTAGAGTTTGAGGAGCCTCTGGGAGATCTCGGACAGTCCTGTCAGCTTAGGCTCCTTATAGATGAACTCTTTACTCTCCTCCTCCTCAAAGAAACCCTGTTACAGAAACACCATGTTACCCAAGCACCTGTGTGTGTGTGTGTGTATGCGTGCTTGTCTGTGCTCCTGACTGTAAGTCACTCTGTATAAGAGCTTCTGTTATATGACCAAAATGTAAAATGTCATGTAAATGTGTCTCTCTGTGTGTGTGTGTGTCTGTTTGTCTGAATGCAATGCCTGCGTCAATACTTTGAAGAGTATGTATATGTGCATGTATTGTGTACAACTGTGGCCCTTTGGTTTCTGTTTCCATCACTTAGCTGAATATGAATAACCTTTAGCTGGAATATCTAGGCTCACATCACCTCCTAGTGGTTTACTGCGCTTCCCTATCAGTCTAGTCATGTTTCTTAGTATTACGTCAGCTTGTTAGAACACAATCGTAATCATAAAAGGCACTGACAAAATTGCAATGTTATGTTCTAGATAAAACAGAGGCCATTTAGAGGTCAGAGGTCATTCTCAAAGCACCATGGGGTCAAAGGGCAATGAGGGTTATTTTCAGACGGTGTGCTCTTTCCTTTGGAATCAACTCCTAGGCTCTGTCTCAATTAGTCTTTCTTCGATTCCTCGCATCCTATATCCTCCTTCCTTCCTTTTTTTTTTATTTGTATTTTTTGTACTTTACCCCTTTTTCGTGATATCCAATTGGTAGTTACAGTCTTGTCCCATTGCTGCAACTCCCCTACGGACTCGGGATATGCGAAGGTCGAGAGCCATGCGTCCTCCGAAACACGACCCTGCTTCTTGACACACTGTTTGCTTAACCCAGAAGTCAGCCGCACCAATGTGTCAGAGGAAACACCGTCCAGCTGGCGACCGAAGTCAGCTTGCAGGCACCCGGCTGGCCACAAGGAGTCGCTAGAGCACGATGGGACAAGGAAATCCCAGCCAGCCAAACCCTCCCCTAACCCGGACGACGCTGGGCCGATTGTGCGCCGCCGGTCTCCCGGTCACGGCCGGCTGTGCCACCGGGTCTGTAGTGACGCCTCAAGCACTGCGATGCAGTGCCTTACACCACTGCGCCACTCGGGAGGCCCTCGTCTCTTTCTTAACCGTATTGGAGGAAAAGGTCCAAGGTAGGGTTGAATGGTGGGAACGCGGTTACTGAGATTTACTGCCCAAAACCACTCCCTTTTCCCGGGATAAATAACTGCGAGAAACCGGTACATTTGAATAAATGATTTATATCAACAGCATGACGTGAAATGGAACTGTTAAATTATATGCAATGTCGAAATATTGTTTCTCTACGGCCTCCTCTCCGCTCTCTGCATGATCAATCATCAACGCTCATGGTGGGGACAGACAGCCCATCTCAGTATGGAGTGCAGTTCACAATGCATGTAGACCTATCATCTCATCATGGTAACTTTTGTTCTTGTGACAGGTAGGCTACATTTTCTGCAGCATAGCCTATGCTACTGTAATATAAGGACAGAATGTGCGTCTAATTTACCCATCTCCATCTGGCTTTCGGTGGTCACCTTCATTTTTTATTGTAAAGATTTTATTTTTTAAATTGTAGCTGCATAGTTTTGACTCACTCGAATATCGCTGCTTTAAATCAGAGCATGCGCCAGCAGTCTATTCAAGACTGATATATATATATACACTGCTCCAAAAAATAAAGGGAACACTAAAATAACACATCCTAGATCTGAATGAATGAAATAATCTTATTAAATACTTTTTTCTTTACATAGTTGAATGTGCTGACAACAAAATCGCACAAAAATTATCAATGGAAATCAAATTTAGGTCTGGATTTGGAGTCACCCTCAAAATTAAAGTGGAAAACCACACTACAGGCTGATCCAACTTTGATGTAATGTCCTTAAAACAAGTCAAAATGAGGCTCAGTAGTGTGTGTGGCCTCCACGTGCCTGTATGACCTCCATACAATGCCTGGGCATGCTCCTGATGAGGTGGCGGATGGTCTCCTGAGGGATCTCCTCCCAGACCTGGACTAAAGCATCCGCCAACTCCTGGACAGTCTGTGGTGCAACGTGGCGTTGGTGGATGGAGCGAGACATGATGTCCCAGATGTGCTCAATTGGATTCAGGTCTGGGGAACGGGCGGGCCAGTCCATAGCATCAATGCCTTCCTCTTGCAGGAACTGCTGACATACTCCAGCCACATGAGGTCTAGCATTGTCTTGCATTAGGAGGAACCCAGGGCCAACCGCACCAGCATATGGTCTCACAAGGGGTCTGAGGATCTCATCTCGGTACCTAATGGCAGTCAGGCTACCTCTGGCGAGCACATGGAGGGTTGTGCGGCCCCCCAAAGAAATGCCACCCCACACCATGACTGACCCACCACCAAACCGGTCATGCTGGAGGATGTTGCAGGCAGCAGAACGTTCTCCACGGCGTCTCCAGACTTTGTCACGTCTGTCACATGTGCTCAGTGTGAAACTGCTTTCATCAGTGAAGAGCACGGTGCGCCAGTGGCGAATTTGCCAATCTTGGTGTTCTCTGGCAAATGCCAAACGTCCTGCACGGTGTTGGGCTGTAAGCACAACCCCCACCTGTGGACGTCGGGCCCTCATACCACCCTCATGGAGTCTGTTTCTGACCGTTTGAGCAGACACATGCACATTTGTGGCCTGCTGGAGGTCATTTTGCAGGGCTCTGGCAGTGCTCCTCCTGCTCCTCCTTGCACAAAGGCGGTGGTAGCAGTCCTGCTGCTGGGTTGTTGCCCTCCTACGGCCTCCTCCACGTCTCCTGATGTACTGGCCTGTCTCCTGGTAGCGCCTCCATGCTCTGGACACTACGCTGACAGACACAGCAAACCTTCTTGCCACAGCTCGCATTGATGTGCCATACTGGATGAGCTGCACTACCTGAGCCACTTGTGTGGGTTGTAGACTCCGTCTCATGCTACCACTAGAGTGAAAGCACCGCCAGCATTCAATAGTGACCAAAACATCAGCCAGGAAGCATAGGAACTGAGAAGTGGTCTGTGGTCACCAACTGCAAAACCACTCCTTTATTGGGGGTGTCTTGCTAATTGCCTATAATTTCCACCTGTTGTCTATTCCATTTGCACAACAGCATGTGAAATGTATTGTCAATCAGTGTTGCTTCCTAAGTGGACAGTTTGATTTCACAGAAGTGTGATTGACTTGGAGTTACATTATGTTGTTTAAGTGTTCCCTTTATTTTTTTGAGCAGTGTATATATATATATAGATAGATGTCCTAGCCTACCTCTTTCAGGTGATGGATTATGCATAATAAGCTTCTAACTAGCCTCTGTCTCTTGCGTAATACGCACGCACCTGTGCTCCACTGGCCTCTCTCCTTAAAAATCTCTCCTTAGCTCTTGGAGTCCCATGCAGGAAAAGCTAGACTAGAATAGCTTGCGGGATTATTTTAATTTTTTTGCATTTCTTATACCAATAGACAATTCGAAGAGGGACGCAAGCTCTTGTTTTCTGAATGTTAAATACAGCAGCCAATAGAACTCACGGGTAGTTTGAAAGAAGAGCGAACGCGCAATGGCGGTAGGCTATAGCAGTTATTTATTCAGACCCATAACCATTAAATCTTCGTGAAGAGAAGTGAAAGCTGTCTGCACCTAATTCTAGTCCTATATTATTCAAGCATGTCATTGGAATGATGAAGATAGGGACAATGGAACTTATTTCATTTAACTGTTGAAAGCGAGGAAGGGATGAAGCGACAATAGAGAAAGAGGAGGTAGGCTAATAAGATTAGGATAAATATTATGAAAGGTATATATGCGTCAGCCTACTAATTATACAAATAGGCCCTATTATTATTATTATTATTAAAATCACTAGCCTATGCTTTTAACTTTGTAGGCCGCATGTGCTGCACCAGAATCGCATGTTCTCTTCATCTTCATCATGGTTTGAACGAGGTGTGTAATTCCAGTCCATATTATACAGTATAATAGAATATGGTACAGTAATACAGTTCACTTCACACTAAAAAAGATTTGTCTACTGGAGCTTCTTTCATTTAATTACCCAAGAATGCATATAGCTACAGTGAGGGGAAAAAAGTATTTGATCCCCTGCTGATTTTGTACGTTTACCCACTGACAAAGAAATTATCAGTCTATAATTTTAATGGTAGGTTTATTTGAACAGTGAGAGACAGAATAACAACAAACAAATCCAGAAAAACGCATGTCAAAAATGTTCTAAATTGATTTGCATTTTAATGAGGGAAATAAGTATTTGACCCCTCTGCAAAACATGACTTAGCACTGGCAAAACCCTTGTTGGCAATCACAGAGGTCAGACGTTTCTTGTAGTTGGCAACCAGGTTTGCACACATCGCAGGAGGGATTTTGTCCCACACCTCTTTGCAGATCTTCTCCAAGTCATTAAGGTTTCAAGGCTGACGTTTGGCAACTCGAACCTTCAGCTCCCTCCACAGATTTTCTATGGGATTAAGGTCTGGAGACTGGCTAGACCACTCTAGGACCTTAATGTGCTTCTTCTTGAGCCACTCCTTTGTTGCCTTGGCCGTGTGTTTTGGGTCATTGTCATGCTGGAATACCCATCCACAACCCATTTTCAATGCCCTGGCTGAGGGAAGGAGGTTCTCACCCAAGATTTGTCGGTACATGGCCCCGTCCATCGTCCCTTTGATGCGGTGAAGTTGTCCTGTCCCCTTAGCAGAAAAACACCCCCAAAGCATTTTTATTTTATTTATTTTTTTATTTTATTTCACCTTTATTTAACCAGGTAAGCCAGTTGAGAACAGGTTCTCATTTACAACTGCGACCTGGCCAAGATAAAGCAAAGTAGTGCAATAAAAACAACACAGAGTTACATATGGGGTAAAGAAAAAAACATAAAGTCAGAAAATACAACAGAAAATATATATACAGTGTGTGCAAATGTAGCAAGTTATGGAGGTAAGGCAATAAATGGGCTATAGTGCAGAATAATTACAATAGTATTAACACTGGAATGCTAGATGTGCAAGAGATTATGTGCAAATAGAGATACTGGGGTGCAAAAGAGCAAATTAAATAACAATATAGGGATGAGGTAGTTGGGTGGGCTAATTTCAGATGGGCTGTGTACAGGTGCAGTGATCGGTAAGGTGCTCTGACAACTGATGCTTAAAGTTATTGGGGGAGATAAGAGTCTCCAGCTTCAGAGATTTTTGCAATTCGTTCCAGTCATTGGCAGCAGAGAACTGGAAGGAATGGCGGCCAAAGGAGGTGTTGGCTTTGGGAATGACCAGTGAGATATACCTGCTGGAGCGCAGACTACGGGTGGGTGCTGCTATGGTGACCAATGAGCTAAGATAGGGCGGGGATTTGCCTAGCAGTGATTTATAGATGGCCTGGAGCCAGTGGGTTTGACGACCGAACATGTAGTGAGGACCAGCCAACAAGAGCGTACAGGTCACAGTGGTGGGTAGTGTATGGGGCTTTGGAGACAAAACGGATGGCACTGTGATAGACTACATCCAATTTGCTGAGTAGAGTGTTGGAGGCTATTTTGTAAATGACATCGCCGAAGTCAAGGATCGGTAGGATAGTCAGTTTTACGAGGGCATGTTTGGCAGCATGAGTGAAGGAGGCTTTGTTGCGAAATAGGAAGCCGATTCTAGATTTAACTTTGGATTGGAGATTCTTTATGTGAGTCTGGAAGTTGAGTTTACAGTCTAACCAGACACCTAGATATTTGTAGTTGTCCACATACTCTAGGTCAGACCCGTCGAGAGTGGTGATTCTAGTCGGGTGGGCGGGTGCTAGCAGCGTTCGATTGAAAAGCATGCATTTAGTTTTACTAGTGTTTAAGAGCAGTTGAAGGCTACTGAAGGATTGTTGTATGGCATTGAAGCTCGTTTGGAGGTTTGTTAACACAGTGTCCAATGAAGGGCCAGATGTATACAAAATGGTGTCGTCTGCGTAGAGGTGGATCTGAGAGTCACCAGCAGCAAGAGCGACATCATTGATATACACGGAGAAAAGTGTCGGCCCAAGAATTGAACCCTGTGGCACCCCCATAGAGACTGCCATAGGTCCAGACAACAGGCCCTCTGATTTGACACACTGAACTCTATCTGAGAAGTAGTTGGTGAACCAGGCGAGGCAGTCATTTGAGAAACCAAGGCTATTTAGTCTGCCAATAAGAATGCGGTGGTTGACAGAGTCGAAAGCCTTGGCCAGGTCGATGAAGACGGCTGCACAGTACTGTCTATTATCAATCGCGGTTATAATATCGTTTAGGACCTTGAGCGTGGCTGAAGTGCACCCGTGACCAGCTCGGAAACCGGATTGCATAGCGGAGAAGGTACGGTGGTATTCGAAATGGTCGATGATCTGTTTGTTAACTTGGCTTTCGAATACTTTGAAAGGCAGGGCAGGATGGATATAGGTCTGTAGCAGTTTGGATCTAGAGTGTCACCCCCTTTGAAGAGGGGGATGACCGCGGCAGCTTTCCAATCTCTGGGGATCTCAGACGTTATGAAAGAGAGGTTGAACAGACTAGTAATAGGGGTTGCGACAATTTCGGCGGCTAGTTTTAGGAAGAAAGGGTCCAGATTGTCTAGCCCAGCTGATTTGTAGGGGTCCAGATTTTGCAGCGCTTTCAAAACATCAACTGTCTGAATTTGTGTGAAGGAGAAGCGGGGGGGGGCATGGGCAAGTTGCAGCAGAGGGTGCAGAGTTGGTGGCCGGGTTAGTGGTAGCCAGATGGAAAGCATGGCCAGCTGTAGCAAAATGCTTGTTGAAATTCTCGATTATTGTAGATTTATCGGTGGTGATAGTGTTTCCTAGCCTCAGTGCAGTGGGCAGCTGGGAGGAAGTGCTCTTATTCTCCATGGACTTTACAGTGTCCCAAAGCATAATGTTTCCACCTCCATGTTTGACAGTGGGGATGGTGTTCTTGGGGTCATAGGCAGCATTCCTCCTCCTCCAAACACGGCGAGTTGAGTTGATGCCAAAGAGCTCCATTTTGGTCTCATCTGACCACAACACTTTCACCCAGTTGTCCTCTGAATCATTCAGATGTTCATTGGCAAACTTCAGACGGGCATGTATATGTGCTTTCTTGAGCAGGGGGACCTTGCGGGCACTGCAGGATTTCAGTCCTTCACGGCGTAGTGTGTTACCAATTATTTTCTTGGTGACTATGGTCCCAGCTGCCTTGAGATCATTGATAAGATCCTCCCGTGTAGTTCTGGGCTGATTCCTCACCGTTCTCATGATCACTGCAACTCCACGAGGTGAGATCTTGCATGGAGCCCCAGGCTGAGGGAGATTGACAGTTCTTTTGTGTTTCTTCCATTTGCGAATAATCGCACCAACTGTTGTCACCTTCTCACCAAGCTGCTTGGCGATGTTCTTGTAGCCCTTTCCAGCCTTGTGTAGGTCTACAATCTTGTCCCTGACATCCTTGGAGAGCTCTTTGGTCTTGGCCATGGTGGAGAGTTTGGAATCTGATTGATTGATTGCTTCTGTGGACAGGTGTCTTTTATACAGGTAACAAGCTGAGATTAGGAGCACTCCCTTTAAGAGTGTGCTCCTAATCTCAGCTCGTTACCTGTATAAAAGACATCAGGGAGCCAGAAATCTTTCTGATTGAGAGGGGGTCAAATACTTATTTCCCTCATTAAAATGCAAATCAATTTATAAAATTTTTGACATGCGTTCTTCTGGATTTTTTTGTTGTTATTCTGTCTCTCACTGTTCAAATAAACCTACCATTAAAATTATAGACTGATCATTTCTTTGTCAGTGGGTCAGCAGGGGATCAAATACTTTTTTCCCCTCACTGTAGCTACATCTATGGGCTTTTATGTTTTTTCAGTTGTGCGTAATGTGCAGTAGCCTACCGTATCATATATATGTATTGGATAACAGCACAATCATTTGGGCTTTTTTGGGCTCATTAAATGTCTTTAATGTAGGGCTCATAAAATGTATTTAATGTATGGCTCATCAGGCTCAGGTAGCATCAGGCTTGAATTTTCGATCAAAGCTCTAATCAAATCCAGACATAGGCTATTTAAATGATTTATCTGCTTTTGAATGACACTTCTGGTTTTGCCGGGAAACACCGGGTTACCTGGGAAAAAAGTGATTTATTCTCGGGATGGAACATTTGTAAAATTCTGGGAAAATATTCAACCCTAGTCCAAAGTCCCTCCACTCAGACCCTCGGTTTGGAGAAGGAGGCTGTGAGAAGAGGGGATGAGAGGAATCGAGGAGAGATGAGTTGAGAAAGAGCCCTACATTCCAACATTCATGACCAGGGCCGTATTCATAAAGTGTCTCAGAGTAGGAGTGCTGATCTAGGATCAGGTCGCCCCTCTTATTCATTATGATTTAAAATGCTAAACAGATCCTAAAATCAGCAGTCCCATTCAGAGATGCTTTGTGAATACAGGCCCTGGCCTGCCTGCATGTATGCTGCTATGTCATCTTGACACCAACTGTTCTAAGATCTGTTCACAGGAGCTAAAGATTAGAGATTGTGATCGTTGAAGGGAAAAAGATTACTGGAGATTATAGGATGTAGGTATCGGGGTAGGTATCAGGGTTGGGGTCAATTCTATATAAATTCCTTCAACTCAGGAAGTAAACTGAAATTCCAATGCCAATTTCCTCATTTATATTCCTGAATTGACTGAATTGATATAGAATCGACCCCAAATCCCGGTAGGTATACATATCATATAGAAGCGCATAACAATATGTATACAGCATATATCTTCGAAGACAGGTTAGAGAAGCTACTACCGGTGAAGGGAGAGCAGAGGAAAGAGAGAAGGTAAGAGGAGCAAAGAAGATGAGAAACAAAAAGAGACACAAACTTACCGCAATCTTGATATAGAAAAACCAAAAGGAAGAAAAGAAACACAGCAGATGGAGGAATTAAAGAGACTGACTAGAGACCAGTTGTGATCTACCCCTCTCTCCATTCCCCAAAGGTTCAATGTCTAAAGGATTCAGGCTCTTCTAAGATGTGTCCAACCAGCTTAGTGAATGTAGGAGTTTGACGTCCCTTATGGGACAAAAGACAGAGGAGACTGGGTTCGTACCGGAGGGCTATAGCATGTACTGTATGCTGCAGATGTGGAGGCTATCAAGCTAGTCAAAGCTAGTAGAAGCTAGTTGAAGCTAGTTTAGCATCGCGCTGTGACATCATTCCTCCTCCCCTGAGACCTGAAGGACTGAATCCCGGAGCAGGGATGGTACACGCTAGCCTGAGTGCCAGTCTGTATGTATGATCCAGATCGATGCCAAACATGACAATGAGTAACAAGGAGTTAGCATGATAGCACAAAGACTGGCACTCAGGCTAGGTACACGGTACACACACACCTATCTATAAGGTGTGTTAGTCATTTTCAGTGTCTTCTGTGGCTATGATGGCACTTACCAGTCCGTAGAACGCCACGCGGTAATATCGGCCAAACAGACGCTTCTCAGAGTTCACGACCTCTGTCACCTTCAGGTAGGAGCGGTGAATGTCGTAGTACAGCTCCGACAGCCTCTGTGGATCACACACGCACACGCACACAATGTCAATCACAACTGCTATTACACTATCTCCTTCCTGTCCGAGTGTTTCTGGCCTGGACAAGAAACAACCTTGTCCTATCCCCCCAGTCACCTTGAAATCTCGCCTCTTCTCAAAGACGGCAATGACGGGTTTGTTGATATCGGCGATGAGCTCGTGCCTCTCAGACTTCCACAGGTAGTCCACGCACAGCTCCAGCTGCTCCACCAGAGTATCCTACATAAACAGGGAGGTTAGGATCTGTCTGGCATTTTAAGTCATAATGAATAAGAGGGGCGACCTGATCCTTGATCAGCACTCCTACTCTGAGACACTTTATGAATACGGGCCCTGGCTCTGCACTGTATTGCCAATAAATGATCTTCCAAATCTGAGCTGAAAAATCTATACAATTATTTGTACTGGAGCCAGTGGGGGTGAGGGTACCTCTGTGTAGGGGGTATCCTGAGTCCCTGTGTCCTCTTTCATGGCCCCCTCTTCCTTCACGTTCGGTGAGACGCACAGGAAGGCCGCCCAGCCCATGGAGAACGACGCTGAGGTTTCACACAGGATATGACATCAGAGAAGGAGGGACATAGGAGCAGAGAGCTCATAGGAACAACATTTTGTCACTCTCTTCTTTATGCTTGTGTGCATTTTATCATCCAATGGTTTGAACCCATACACCACACACTCTCGCTAACTCACACACACACACACACACACACACACACACACACACACACACACAGACAGACAGACACACACTCGCATGGTGTGCACACACACGGTAACAACACACACACAGTTACACTGTGGTACTTAACATTCCTTGTGTTCCATATCAACAAATCCAAACAAAGAACAGTAACACCATTCATTGTGAACGTGCTTTCTTTACACATTTCAAGTGAAACTTGAGTGGACATCAATAAAAGGCATCTCTCAAAAGGCAAGGTAGACCAAAGACATCTTTCAAAACATTATACCTGTCTGGACTCCATTCTGCTAGTCTTTTGAGTCATAAGGTATGTTCAGTATACCACTTAGAATGCATGTCCAATACATTGCTTCGTTCTAAGTGGTATGGTTAAGCCATTGCAGTGGACTTCAAAACATTACACTGTGCACCTGTAAGAATTCAGACTCCATTCTGCTAGTTGCAGTCAAAGTTTGGTCCAAGTAAACTGTTTTCACTATCTATATTGTATGCTGTATGTAGATTATGTGTACGTTCTGTATATTCTGTTTACTGCTGTCAGCACCATTTCACAACGTTAAATTCCTGGTAGATGTAAATGTACTTGGCGAATAAAGTTCTGATTCTGAAGTAAGCATAGCTTGAATCCCCCCCACCCTTTACGCATCCCTGTTCCATGGCCCGGCCCCAGGGCGGCACACTCACTTTCTCCATCTCGGGGGGTTAGTAAGGGGCTACAGTTAATGACATGGGGCTCCTCAGGAACCACACTTGACATCCTGGCCTTGTCAGGTTTCCAGTAGCCTGCGTTATAAGGAGGAGTATAGGAGTTTACTGTACATACTTGGAACTTTTCACTTCTGTTTTGCCTTTTTTCTCTTCATGACAAGCCAGTGGTTTACAGGGCATGCGTTCCACACACGGCGAGCGGCGGCAGAAAGAGAGAGAGAGATGACGGCTCAGGCTCTGAACGGTGAAGCATGCATGGGCTAGCAAGCACACACGCGTGCAGATGGAGACACCGAGTTCCCATGTCATAGTAGCGCATACTATACATGAGAGGATGTGAAGTCGCACTCACAGCAGCAGACACGGGCAATGTCCCAAATGGCACCCTATTCCCTATGTAGTGCACTACTTTTGACCAGGGCCCATTGGGTTCTGGTCAAAAGTAGTGCACTATATAGGGAATATGGTGCTATTTGGGACGCAGGCTATGTTTGTGTATGAGAGAGTAAAGAGTGGATGGCCAGTACCGTAGCACATTGAGGTCTCTGTGTGCTGATTGGATGATGTCATTGTTTTCCAGACAGTGGGATTGTGAGACAGAGCACACACAGCTCAGCTCTGACTAACCTCTCTTCTCACACACACACACACACACACACACACACAATAAGTCATATGCCAACACACAAAAGCATGCACACATCCACAGTGTATAACAAACCCACAAGCACGTACATGCACATACACACACACACACACATCAACCCACTCATACCATTTCCACCCCTACAGCAGAACAAATGTTTGCAGAAAGGCTAAAGTAGCCATATGCACACAGCGCTGCATGATGATGTCACACATGCTGTCCCAGCCAATTGATGGCCAGAAGCGTCCAGAAGACTCACAAGCAAAGAGGTTAGAGGTTCTCCACACACACACATACACGCTAGAGAGCACACATACACACACTGCAGAAGCTTGTTGCCATGTTGCGGCCCACCGGGCTGTGCTCACCTCTCCTCTTGAGGGACTCAGCGATCAGGGCTGAGATGTGGATGTAACACATGGCTGCCTGAGGGACAGAGGAACAGGAGGAAAGGAGGTGAACAGTTTCATCACAGATACCATCACATCATTCAAGCAGAACCTGTGCCCAAGAAAGCGAAGGTAACCTGCCTGAATGACTACCGCCCCGTAGCACTCACGTCGGTAGCCATGAAGTGCTTTGAAAGGCTGGTCATGGCTCACATCAACACCATCATCCCGGAAACCCTAGACCCACTCCAATTCGCATACCACCCTAACAGATCCACAGATGACGCAATTTCAATCGCAGTCCTCACTGCCCGTTCCCACCTGGACAAAAGGAACACCTATGTGAGAATGCTGTTCATTGACTACAGCTCAGCGTTCAACACCATAGTGCCCACAAAGCTCATCACTAAGCTAAGGACCCTGGGACTAAACACCTCCCTCTGCAACTGGATCCTGGACTTCCTGACGGGCCACCCCCAGGTGGTAAGGGTAGGTAACAACACATCTGCCACGCTGATCCTCAACACGGGGGCCCCTCAGGGGTGCGTGCTTATTCCCCTCCTGTACTCCCTGTTCACCTCAAATGCGTTGCCAAGCACGACTCCAACACCATCATTAAGTTTGCTGACGACACAACAGTGGTAGGCCTGATCACCGACAACAATGAGACAGCATATAGGGAGGAGGTCAGAGACCTGGCAGTGTGGTGCCAGGACAACAACCTCTCCCTCAACGTGAGCAAGACAAAGGAGCTGATCGTGGACTACAGGAAAAGGAGGGCCGAACACGCACCCATTCACATCGACGGGGTTGTAGTGGAGCGGGTCGAGAGTTTCAAGTTCCTTGGTGTCCACATCACCAACAAACTATCATGGTCCAAACACACTAAGACAGTCGTGAAGAGGGCATGACAACACCTTTTCCCCCTCAGGAGACTGAAAAGATTTGGCATGGGTCCCCAGATCCTCAAAACGTTCTACAGCTGCACCATCGAGAGCATCCTGACCGGTTGCATCACCACCTGGTATGGCAACTGCTCGGCATCCGACCATAAGGCGCTACAGAGGGTAGTGCGTACGCCCCAGTGATGTACTGGCATCCAGAACCTTTATACTAGGCGGTGTCAGAGGAAGGCCCTCAAAATGGCCAAAGACTCAAGCCACCCTAGTCATAGACTGTTCTCTCTGCTACCGCACGGCAAGCAGTAACGGAGCACCAAGATGTGTCGCGCTGCATGAGGCAAATGGTGGTCACACCAGATACTGACTGGTTTTCTGATCCACGCCCCTACCTTTTTTCTAAGGTATCTGTGAACAACAGATGCATATCTGCATTCCCAGTCATGTGAAATCCATAGATTAGGGCCTAAATAATTTATTTAAATTGACTGATATCCTTATATGAACTGTAACTCAGTACAATCTTTGAAATTGTTGCATGTTGCATTTATATTTTTGTTCAGTGTAATTTAGTCTCGCCTAAACAAAGGGGGTGAATACTTATGCCACAACTATATTTTAGTTATTTAATTTGTATTCATTTGTAAACATTTGTAGAATTTTCTTTTCACTTTGACATTATGGAGTATTTTTTGTAGATCTATGACAAAAAACTCAATTAAATTAATTTCAATCCCACTTTGTAACGCAACAGAATGTGAAGAAATCCAAGGGGGGTGAATACTTATGATACCCACTGTACATATCTCTGTACCCTATACATAACATAACATCACATAACCCATAACATATCCCAGTAACCCAGTCCTACTGTACCTCGGAGAGGTCTCCGTTGCGGACATGTATCTTGGCCATGCTCTCCAGCCAGGTGCGCCGGAGCTCGGGCGTGCTGGCATAGGAGTTGGCCAGGCTGTATTGCAGGTCCACCAGCATCTCCGGGTCCTTCTCGTGCTCCTTCATCTGGGACGTGGCCATCAACACCGTGCGAATCCGCTTGGTCAAATCTTTCACCTCAGCAGGGAACGGTGTGTTCTGGGAGAAAGGATGGATCATACACGTTGACATCACAGTTTATAAAGGTTTATTGTTCTTTTAGTGGTAAACATGGACAAAGGGTTTTTGGCTTCTGTGTGTCTCAGTTACAGACACAATGTACATGACATGACATGACGTCACATCAGATCAAACACGGACAGTATACACAATCGCAGTATATACAAACATTATTAGTCAATAGAGGGAGTTAAGAGAGGAATCACTAACTCTCTAATTCCTCAACACTAGGGCTGACTCCCAAATGCAACCCTATTGCCATATAGGCGGTGTCAGAGGAAGACCCTAAAAACTGTCAGACTCCAGCCACCCAAGTCATAGACTGTTCTCTCTGCTACTGCACTAACTCTTTTGACTCATCACATACGCTGCTGTTCCTGTTTATTATCTATCCTGTTGCCTAGAAACTTTATCCCTACCTTTATGTACATATCTACCTCAATTACCTCGTACCCCTGCACATCGACTCGGTACTGGTACCCTGTGTATATAGCCAAGTTATCATTATTCATTGTGTATTTATTCCTTGTGTTATTATATTTCAATTTTTTCTCTTTGCATTGTTGGGAAGGGCCTGTAAGTAAGCATTTCACTGTTAGTCTACACCTGTTGTTTTACGAAGCATGTGATAAATAACATTCGATTTTGGGCAATTCTAAAACATTTACCATGGGGCGGAGAGAAATGTTTCCAGTTTTTAATATGATATCTGAGTGAGACTGACTACTAACTAGACCTTGGTTACTACAAGTTTAGATAGCTGGCCACTAGACTAACTTACCAATCCAAAAATGTTTTGCTGACATGGCCTAATTGATTGACTATTAGTGACTGACATTACAAGAGAAAAACTGTTGATGCACAACCAAATTTAGAAATTGCACCTTGTGTTTTCTAATATTCTACCTCGCAACAGTAAGTTGAGATCCTGACTGTGTTCCCCCGCCAGTTGCCCATCCCTGATTTATACTGTAGTGGATTATAAAGGGAATAGGGTGCCATTTGGGACGCCGAAATTTCTCAGTCCAGTCCCTGTTCTCACCTTGAGAGGAGCATCTCCATTGGCAAAGTTATTGATGATGGCCAGAGACTGTTGGAAGCGTGAGCCCCCGATGCCAGCATCCGCTATCAGCTGACTCACTGCCTTGATCAGCTGGAGGGATGGAGGAGAGAACGGGAAACAGTGTGGTGATGATCACAACCGCTCTGAAACAGTGTGGCGATCTGTGTGTGTGTGTGGTCTCTGATCGGCTGCTAAACTGTCTGTTTCAGAGGTAAACAAAGCCATTGATATATTGTGGCCTTTCTCTATCCAGGCCCTGTGTTCACCGAACAAAAGAGTGAAAATAAAGAAATCTCTGGCACACACACACACCTTTTCCCACCCACCCAGACATACCCACCCCGCACCTCCACTGACTGACCTGTAGGTGGGAGCGGACGATGGACTTTCCCTTGGTGAACTCAAAGTTTTTCCTCATGAAGAAGTAGAGGAGTGCGGAGGCCTCAGTCTGGGTGGAGCTGGAGCGGTGGTTACAGCACTTCAGGATCTCGTAGCACAGGCAGCCACACAGGTCCGCTTTACCCTGGAAGAACGCAGAGGGGAACTAGAGAGAGAGGGGGGGGGCGTAAGAAGGGAGAAAGAGAGGGGAGGTAAGGAAGGAGATAGAGAGAAGAGATGTGGGGGTAAGGAGGAAGAGCGAGAGAGAGTAGGGAGGGGGAGAAAGGAAGAGAGAGAGAGTTTGCATTAGTAATGTACTATGAAATCATTCTGTGTCCATGAAGTCAGTTAGTGTGTGCGTGTGTGTGTGCACACATGTATGCTTGCATACGTGTATGTGTGTGAGAGCTATCAGCTAGTGCACAGACCTTCTGTATGAAGAGGCGCAGGGCAGCGAAGACGTGTCTCAGGGTGCTGGTGGACTGATTGATCTGGAAGAACAGGAGGTAGGTGTCGAACACCTTCTTCATCAGCAGGTTCTGACCCTCGTCCTGCAGTAACTGTTTCTGTGGGAGAGAAAGAACAACAATCAACATATGTTCTTCCCAAATGGCACCCTATTCTTAATCTCGTCCACCAGCCGGTACCAATTGAGTCTGGGAATAAGGGTACCCTATTCCATCTTTAGTGCACTATTTTTGACCTGGGCCTATAAGGCTCTTGTCAAAAGCAGTGCACTATATAGAGAAAATGGTGCCATTTGGGACACAGACATAAATGGGTACGGTCAAAACACAGACAAAACGGCATGTCTGGGTTGCTTTACAGAGTATAGCAATTGAAGGATTTGAGGGACAGCCAACTTGAGGATTGAGGAGTGCACAGCAACCTACAAGAACAACAGAAGATAAAAATCCCTAGCTTGGAATACAAACGGAATATCTCAGATTCAGTGAAGTGAAACAATAGTGAATAGTGAAACAGAGCGATATTTAATGTGGATTCCTGGCGAGAAAGTCACTGTAGTTCTTAGTAATAACCACAAGATGGCAGTGGCGTATTAAAATAGGCTCTCATGAATGACAGGTCTAGAATTGCAAAATTCTAGGAATTTCCCCCACAATGCCCAGGTTTTCCAGAAATCCCAGATTGCGTGTTTATTCCCTCGTGATTCCAGGAATCTTCCAACTGGGATTTCTGGAAAACCTGGGAATTTTGGGAAAGTTGCACAACCGTAGCAGGTCTGTAGGTTGTAGAGATCGGTGTTTGACCATTCAGACAGTGGTCAGTGTTGTTGTCTGACCTTGTGGTGATGGACAAAGAGGCCCAGGACATCCAGTACGATGAGGGCCACCTCGGTGGACAGATTGGCCTCGATGTCCGTCGGGCTCAGGTGGTCACCCTCTGGGATGTTCCCATCTGAGGGAAGGACAGGAAAGGGTCAATGGTACAGAAGCACACCTAACAAAAGACAACACTGGAGACATAATTGTAATAGCTAAGTAATATTACTTAGCACTGTTGATGGTTAGTAAGAGGAAAAAAGCCATTGGACAACAAAAGCTAACTAACTAACGGAACATGTGAACTATGTGAACTAAACAGTTTTGAAATGGGACCGGGGTGGCAGTGCCCAGCAGTGTTGTTAGGCGGGTGTACTCAGGGGGGCATTACCAGTCTCCATCATCTGCAGCAGCTTGGGGTTGGTCAGGGCGTTCTTGGCCCGGATGATGGGCATAGTCTGGGAGCGGGCGTGCCGATGGCCATCCTGTCCTGACAGCATCCTGGTGACCAGACGGTCAGGGGTTAAAGGTGAGAGGGTCAACACATAACTTTCAACCTCACAAGTCTGGGTGGTGTTCAGCAGGGACGAATCAGGTGAAAACGTTTTGAAACAAAGGAGATCCTCTGTGAACTTGTCCAATAAGAACGCTCATTTTACCCGTTTCATAATGTTTCGCATTTCGTGAACACGACACCCGATATATTCACTCCGCCTTGAAAACAGCCTGTAATTCTGCACTGCGGCCCAATCCCAAATGGACCCCTAGACCCTATGCCCTATGCACTTGTGGAGATCTGAGAGGATGTGATTGGTATAAGCAATATGGTGAAATCTCCAATTAACCTTGGAGGAGCATTTATTGACTGCACATGTCAAATCCTATCAGATCTCCACAAGTGCATAGGTTCCAATGTGACCACGTAGTTAAACGGGATTGCTGTTAAGACAGGCTATCTATTTTTAAAGGGGGAGGATATGCAGACAAAGGACTAGCCAATTACACCACGCCAAACGTATGGTAGACACTGAGGGGCATGCTGGGAAAACAGAGTGTCCGCCACACTATGTCACATGACACACTCACAATGTCCACCATGGATGGTCACGTGTTCAGGACCATGAAGACGACACTGATGAGCAGGAATGATGAACTAAACTCATAACAGGACAAATGGTGTACACAAACTCAGATGGTTTAAGCCCTACTTATAGTTTCCTGGACTAAAAATATTTAGTTTACTGGACGAAAAATGTATAGTTTACTGGACAAAAAAATTATAGTTTACTGGACTAAAAATGTATAGTTTACTGGACAAAAAATGTATAGCTTACTGGACAAAAGTTCTAAATAAAGTGGAACAGAATAGCTCCTTTCTGCCTCTATCACTCAACTCCATGTTAAAGACACCTAGCTATTGTTACATACGGTGCCTATAGAAAGTCTACACCCCTTTAAACCTTTTCACATTTTGTTGTGTTACAAAGTGAGATTAAAATGGGTTTAATTGTAATTTTTTTGTCAACGATCTACACACATTTTAAAATAAAGCTGTAACGTAACAAAATGTGGAAAAAGTTAAGGGGTCTGAATACTCTCCGAATGCACTGTATTATTATTACCCTTTTCACTATTGTGCCAACCTGAAATATTTTATTTTCACAGTGTCCTTTCCAGCACGGTTCCAGCAACTATAGTGGATGCGTAACCAGGCCAGCAGAGTACAGCTCGGCTCAGCTCAGTAGTGTGAAAAGGGTACGTATGGGTGTAAATTCGTGTCGGACGCTGTGTGGAGCGCCGAGGTGAAGTTTCCCCTAGGTACAGATCTAGGATCAGCTTCCCCTCCCCAATCCTAACCTTAACGATTAGTGGGGTAAATGCTAAACTGATCCAAGATCTGGGTGTAGGGAAAACTTCGTCCCTGTGTGGAGGGACCCTAGGTAGCGACTGTGTGTTTACCATTGAGGGAGCAGGCCTGAGGAGGACTGGGAGGAATGGTTAGAGCCCTTCAGGGTGCCATTGTTCTGGGTGGCCTGGGCCAGCTTTACTGCGGCCGCTAGCTTCCTGTTCACAAGCCAATGACACCAGCGTTAAGTCACACCACCATCGCCATCATCATCATACTCTTCCTCCTCGTTGTTGAATTGAACATCACAACCCGTATTTATCAAGCGTCTCAGGGTAGGAGTGCTGATCTGGGATCAGTTTAGCCTTTTAGATCATAATGAATCAGATTATTATGGACAGGGTGGGTCCTGATCCTAGAAACGCTTGATACATATGGGCTCAGGTGGGCTAAAGCCATCAAGCCAAGCAGAAAGAGGATGGGGTCATTTCAGTATGGCACGCTGCCACAGCGAAGTAGCGGAGTTAGTGGCGTTAGATAGAGAAACAAATATATTTTTCCAATGTTAGGTTGAGGTTGCCGTTAGGTTGGAAGTATTTTAACGGCTATAGATAGCATTAGTTGGAAGCAAGGGTCAGAGAGCTTTAGTAAATGCAACCTAGTTTGCTTGTTGCTAATACAGTAGTTAGTGTATGTGGTGACAGAGATTAACATGTGAATTGGGCCTAACCAGACCAGCTATCTCAATTAGCAGATTTCTTAGTGGCCAGGTCACTGATGCTACTAGGGCCAGTAAACACAGAGAATCTAGAGCAGCGGATGGAGGGACGATGGAGGAAGAGGGATGGAGAGGAGGATGGTCATCATGCTACATGAATGCTACATGATCATTAGCTTACATATGACAACAGCAAAAGCCATGCAGTAGCTACACACACATACACACAAAAATATCACAGCAAAAGTTTTAGGGTTAAACAGTAAGAAATCAGTCTTGGTTGCACCACATTCATCACACATGTAGTGTGGCCATCAATAAATGTGCAGTCACATAGACCAGCCATTAACACATCAATACATCGAGCGTAGAGGAGACAACGCACAGGGAGAGGCAAGAGCAAGGTCAACAAACAAACACACACGCACACACACCAGTGTAATCAGTGTGTTAACATGTAATATCAGTGTTTACGAGTGTGTTTCATGTATTATCAATGTTACAGATACGCTGACAAGTGTAATAGGAAACAGCCTTTTAGTGGATGCGTCCAAATGGCACTCTATTCCCTTTGTCAAATCAAATCAAACTTTATTGGTTGCGTACACAGATCTGCAGGTGTTATAGCAGATGCAGCGAAATGCTTATGTTTCCAGCTCCAACAGTGCAGTAGAATGTCTCGCAAATACAATACAAATACACAAATAATTAAATTAATCTAAACAAGAAATCAAGAAATAGCAGAACTGGTTAAATTAACAATCCAGGGGTAGATATATTAGAGTGAGCCTGTGTCAGAATCTAGAATATAAATACATGATGTGTATACAGTATATCATTTGGAAAGAAAATGGTATGTACAGTAGTAGGTATATTAGGATGAGCTATGCCGAGAATACACTATATACATATAGAATGAGTAAACAACAGTATATAAACAGAATATGAGGTGGTCAGCATTCAATGACTCTATATACATGTGGCATTAGTATCAAGGTGCAGGGCAGAGTACCGGGCAGGTAGATGGCTAGTGATGGCTGTTCAACAGTCTGATAGAAGCTGTTTTTCAGTCTCTCGGTTCCGGCTTTAATGCACCTGTACCGTCTTGGTCTGCCAGAAGGTAGCAGAGTGAACAGACCCTGGCTCGGGTTGCTGAGGTCTGTCGTGATGTGATTTTCATTAATATGATGACTCTTATTGATCAAATCAACAAACTATGTTTAATTGTTACTCAATTAAATTAATCATGTAACAATTAACTCATTAGGATTTGGGGCACCACGGAAGAAGTTGTTTATAGAGTTACCATCTCCCGAATTAAACTCTAAAAGGTCTTTACCTATCAATATGTATAAAACAGTCAACGTATTAATCATTACCTCTTATCAGTCTCATTCTGAAAGGTCGTAGACTTCTTGGATCTGCACGAACCCCGGCTTTACTTATGATTCAGCACTACACAAATTGGCTTAATTATATATTTACTAGCTAACTAAATAATAACACAGAATAACATACACACTTAATACATGAGAAAAAGTCCCTAGCGGACTAACAACAACATGACTGCTTGGTTACCAAAAGAGGGAGGGGTAAAGAGAGAGAGAGAGGGAAAGAGAGACAAAGAGAAAGAGACACTTATCATTGATACATTTGGAAACTACCTTCAAAGTAATCATAATACTTTGCTCACGAACCACCGCCTGTTTGGAGTAAGAAATCATGAATGTATTTACGTGTGGATGCCTTTGTTCGTCATCTATCTCTGGTGAAACCAAGCCTTTTCGGTGGTGTCATGTGTCTGTGTAAGGCTCTGGTTGTCCACCAGAGGTCACAATGTCCTTCTTCTTAGTTGTCTTGGTTTGGAGTGGAGTCTTTCTTCAGAGCAGCTACTTAGCTGTCCCAGTGATTGTTTGAGAGGGGATTTACTTATTTCCACCTCGTGTGGTTAGTCAGAGTTTGAACCACTTTACACGCACAGCTGCAGTCTGGCAATGTTCAGGTCTAGTCTGGGAGTTAGTCTTCTTCACCTCATGTTGAGGTTCAACGTTCCAACCATTTTCAGACGTGTAGCGACCGCCTCACGTCTTTCTGGTCTGATGTTAATTTAGTTACCAAGGCTTTTTATGCACTCTGGTTAAAAGGGGCGTTCCATCATGCTGACACGATCTCTGAGCTCACTCGGGGCGTGGCTACTTACTGGTGCAAAGCATCATCAAACACTATGATCTCGTTAGAAAACTAAAATCACATTCCTATCTCAACAAACATACTCTCATAATTTTCCATATTATACACACAACGTATTGGATGAAAACTTTACAAATAAAGTGTGTATACTTTTCAAGTTATAGTATTTTCTTGATACCATTCTTAATGACATCACAAAATAATAAACAATATGACATGATTATTCTTTAGATCCCCACTGACCATTCCCCACATTCTGATGTTAGAAATATTGTTCCAGTGTTGACTTTTTGGACGTTAGAGTTTTGGCGGCAAAAATATTCTGGAGACAAAGGGACATTCCAATCACCAATACTGGAGGTGTAGAAAGAGATTCCCCTCCTGCCTAATTTACGAACAGGTGTGAGGTGTCAAAACCGGCCCAGTCCCCCCCTCCCCTCTTCTGTGGGTGAGAGAGGGTCTGGTTATTGTCATCCATTGCCAAGCTGATCTGAGGCCTTAGATCCTCACACAGGACAGTCATGACAGGTCCTTGATGATATTCTTGGCCTTCCTTTAACACCGGTGATACGTTGGGCTGACCGCACCACCCTCTGGAGAGCCATGCGGTTGAGGGCGGTGCAGTTGCCCTAAGAGGCGGTGATACAACCCGACATAATCCTCTCAATGGTGCATCTGTAGAAGTGCATGAGGGACTTAAGGGCCATGCTGAATTTCTTCAGCCACCTGAGGTTGTAGAGGCACTGTTGCGCCTTTTTCACCACGGTGTCGGTATGGTGGGACCATTTCAGGTCCTCGGTGATGTGCATGCCATGGAACTTAAAGCTTTTTACCCTCTCCACTGCGGCCCCGTCGAGTGGATGGGGGCATGCTCCCTCTGCTGTCTCCTGTAGTCCATGATCAGCTCCTTTGTTTTTTCATTGAGGGTTAGGTTATTATCATGGCACCACTCCACCAGGGCTCTAACCACCTCCCTGTAGTCTCGTTGTTGTTTGGTAATCAGGCCTAACACTGTCGTGTCGGCAGCCAACTTGATGATTGTGTTGGAGTCGTGCATAGCCACACAGTCATGGGTGAATATGCAGTACAGGAGGGGGCTGAGCACACACCTCGGGGGGTGTTGAGGATCAGTGTGGCGGAGGTGTTGTTGCCTACCCTCACCATCTGGGGTCGGTCCGTTAGGAAGTCTAGGACCCAGTTGCACAGGGAGGAGTTCAGGCCCAGGGCCCTGAGCATTGTGACAAGCTTGGAGGGTACTATGGTGTTGAAAGCAGAGCTGTAGTCGATGAACAGCACTCTCACATAGGTATTCCTCTTGTCCAGGTGGGATAGGGCGGTGTGCCCTACTACTTTTGCCCTACTACTACCCATAGGGGTAGTATATCCTGGTCAAAGGTAGTGCACTATAAAGGGAATAGGACCAGGGGCCATAGGGCTCTGGTCCAAAGTAGTGCACTATAAAGAGAATAGGGTGCTATTTGGGACACAACCAGTGTTACAGGTGTGTTGTCTCCTGAGTGGCGCAGTTGTCTAAGGCACTGCATCGCAGTGCTAACTGTGCCACTAGAGATCCAGCGTCGTCCAGGGTAGGGGAGGGAATGGCCGGCAGGGATGTAGCTCAGTTGATAGAGCATGGCGTTTGTAACGCCAGGGTTGTGGGTTCGATTCCCACGGGGGGCCAGTATAAAAAAAATATGTATTCACTAACTGTAAGTCGCTCTGGATAAGAGCGTCTGCTAAATGACTAAAATGTAAAATGTTGTGTGTTGATGTATGCTCCTGCTAGGCTGTATCCATTCAACAGAGAGATGTGCTGGATGAGGTAAGAAGAGGGAAATAAAAACCAATGAGGCGCAATTGAAACAGAATAAATTATAGGAATGTCTCGGCGAAACCTTCAAACAGCGCTGTGGATGCACGAGGCATACTTCAAAAAAGAGTTCAGACAGACATCAAAGGCTTGGCCCCTCAGAGAAGGAGAGAGAGAGAGAAAGAGAGAGAGAGCCTATTCAAATCCCCCAGCAGCCTCTCTGATTAAGGTTGCATGTTACTTATCAGCCCCAGACAATGTCCGTGACCCAAATGGCACCCTGTTCCCTTTATAGTGCACTTACGGACTCTGGTCAAAAGTAGTGCACTATATAGGGAATAGGGTGCCATTTGGGACACACACAAGTCTCCCAGCCCCTTCGTCTTTATTCTACTAATGCCTGACATAGTTAAACAAACCACATTAGCAGCCTTTTGTTGGCTCTGACAAAAAGAGAACAAGAAGAAAAAATAAACATCTTCTTCTTCTAATAAGGACTAATTAAATTAGCAGAGAGGAATCAAAATCCAGGCGAAGAGAAAAAGTCTGGCTGGGAAAGCCTATGGCTCTGCTCCAGGATCCACGGACACACACGAACACACAAAGTGTACACCAATAACTATATCACACTGGTTTGAGCTCACTAGAGTATATCCAGGTGATCAGGCTCTTCACCACACACACCAACAAACAGACAGACACACCAAACAGACAGACCAAACAGACAGATACACACACCATTCCTAAACCCCCCCACCCCCAACTACCATGCTCTTGCCAACCACGATAGTGAGAAACGTCCCAGTACGCCCACCTCGTTGTCAACATCTCTGTGTGTCTGCCATTAATCATATTCCCCCCTTTCTCTCCGCCCTCTCTCTCTCTCCCTCTATCGACTGCAGCCAGCAGCAGGAGACGCAGACACAGGCAAGCAAACACACACACACACACACACACACACACACACACACACACAGCAGCAGCAGCTGGGGCTGGGGAGACAGTCAGTTGGCCCAACCCTGGACCCTGGGAGCAGCCTGAGTGTGTGCATACGCATACAGTACACAAATTACGTTTGTTAGTTTGTGAGTGACCGACGGTTGCGTGCGCATACATTATGAACATTAAGTGTGTATGTGACTGTGTCACTTCGGGGGAGGGTAGTTTAATGTGTGTGTGGTTGAATTTGTGTGTGTGTGTGTGTGTGTGTGTGTGTGTGTATCTGGCTGTTGAGCAAACATTACATTTCACACAATCTGACACAAGGTTCTGTTGCATGTCTTTCATTGGTAAAACCAATGAACACACACACGCACGCACCCATACACACACGCACATACGTGCGCACGCACGCACACACACACACACACAACCTCTAAGTGGGAGAAGAAGAACAGTAGCAGGTACATAGTATCAGCTAAAAGCCTGTGGAAGGCTGACACTTACCTGGCTATGTGGCGCTTCCCCAGGAATCTGAAGTGCTGGAGACACAGCCTGCATAGAGGAAGAGGAGAGAGAGTGTGTATCAGGGTGTGTGTGTTGAGTATAAGTTTGCAAGTGTTTGTGTGCATGTGGGTATGTGTTGTGCGTGCTGTCACGATGCATGTCTGTGTTTGTGCAGTCACGATGAGTGTGTGTGTGTGTCTGTGTATGTATGTGTGTGTATGTGTATGTATGTGTGTGTATGTGTGTGTGTGTGTGTATGTGTGTGTACACTACCGGTCAAAAGTTTTAGAACACCTACTCATTCAAGGATTTTTCTTTATGTGTACTATTTTCTACATTGTAGAGTAATAGTGAAGACATCAAAACGATGAAATAACACATATGGAATAATGTAGTAACCAAAAAAGTGTTAAACAAATCAAAATATATTTTATATTTGAGATTCTTCAAATAGACACTTAGCCTCGATGACAGCTTTGCACACTCTTGGCATTCTCTCAACCAGCTTCATGAGGTAGTCACCTGGAATGCATTTAAATTAACAAGTGTGCCTTGTTAAAAGTTAATTTGTGGAATTTATTTCCTTCTTAATGCGTTTGAGCCAATCAGTTGTGTTGTGACAAGGTAGGGGTGGTATACAGAAGATAGCCCTATTTGGTAAAAGACCAAGTCCATATTATGGCAAGAACAGCTCAAGTAAGCAAAGAGAAACGACAGTCCATTTTTACTTTAAGACATGAAGGTAAGTCAATACGGAACATTTCAAGAAGTGCAGTCGCAAAAACCGTCAAGCGCTATGATGAAACTGGCTCTCATGAGGACCGCCACAGGAATGGAAGACCCAGAGTTACCTCTGCTGCAGAGGATAAGTTCATTAGAGTTACCAGCCTCAGAAATTGCAGCCCAAATAAATGCTTCACAGAGTTCAAGTAACAGACACATCTCAACATCAACTGTTCAGAGTCCAAATTTGAGATTTTTGGTTCCAACCGCTGTGTCTTTGTGAGACGCGGTGTAGGTGAACGGATGATCTCTGCATGTGTATTTCTCACCGTAAAGCATGGAGGAGGTGTTATGGTGTGGGGGTGCTTTGCTGGTGACACTGTCTGTGATGTATTTAGAATTCAAGGCACACTTAACCAGCATGGCTACCACAGCATTCTGCAGCGATACGCCATCCCATCTGGTTTGGGCTTAGTGGGACTATCATCATTTGTTTTTCAACAGGACAATGACCCAACACACCTCCAGGCTGTGTAAGGGCTATTTTACCAAGAAGGAGAGTGATGGAGTGCTGCATCAGATGACCGCAGATTGAAGGAAAAGCAGCCAACAAGAGCTCAGCATATGTGGGAACTCCTTCAAGACTTTGTGTCTTGGAGCTGTGTGTTATAATAAGAGAAGCTCCAGCAGAGACAGGAAACAGTGAATTTACTGCAGACCTGAGCGGATGCTAGGTGAGAAAAGTTGGAGCCTATCTCTCTCTCTCTCATCAGTTTCACAGCCCCTCGCTCTCTCTTTCTTTCTCTCCCTCTCTCTCTTTTATCGGTCTCATCCGTTCCCCTCTGCCAAGTCTCCCACCATTCCATTCCTCCTCTGTCTCTCTCCGCTATGCACACCTTCCTCCCTCCCTCCATGTAATGAGAGAACAAAGTCATTAGCGCTGGAAAGTTCAACTAGGCCTACTTACGTAAGTCAGGGTTAGATTCAATCCGGACTACGGAGGATCCGCATTATAGCGCAGTTTACTTTTAAAGGCAATGTTTCAGCATTCGCAGAGACCACACTCACGGTCAGCTCAATCGGAAATTACCTTAAAATGTCAATCGTACTATAACGCAGATCTTCCGTGGTCCGGATTGAATCTAAGACTACTAGTTCAATTTACTGTCACATACACTGGATAGGTGTAGTGAAATGTGTTGTTTTACAGGGTCAGCCATAGTAGTACGGCGCCCCTGAAGCAAATTAGGGTCAAGTGCCTTGCTTTCGGTTACTGGCCCAACGCTCTAACCGCTAGGCTGTCCTAAAACAGCCAGTCCCAATTTACTCCCCTCCCCGTTGGGCCTACAAGTATACGATAGAACCTGTTTGATCTACCGCTTCCCACTCCATTCAGGTGTGCAATGATTGACTTCTTTCAATATGACTTTGCAGGTTTTCGTCCCTGTGTCACTGCGAAGACGAAGGCCTAAAAGCAGCGGATGGCCGTGGTGTGTTAGCAATAAACTGCTGGGTGTCAACAACAGTTGCTTTTTACACCGCTTCATCATGTAGAACCTTCTGGAAATTAACAGAAAAATGGTGGCAGATATTCTGTTCAGGACAGCAGAGACGATAGGACAGCAACCATTCTTCTTCACGGTGTGTTTGAGCTCTAAAGAAACAGATGCCAACTATGATCTTAGATGGTATTCTGGCAATGCTGGAGTCTGGTCTAGTGGTAGCGCTGCCGTCCCCAGACCACACGTGGAGCCACCAACTGCACCCATTGCCTAAATTGTGGGAGGCACCATTCCCAACCAACCACTAAGGTGTTTTTGCTTGAGCCACGTAAACGTGAATGAAACAGGAACCAACTTTATGTGAGGGAAATACACTCGATTATAGTAAAGTAGACAAGAGTTTCACAACCTTGCACCCACACACACAATGTTATCAAGAGAGTTATCAAGATGTTATCAAGATGCACAATGTTATCAAGGAATATTTTTACTATTCACTGATGTTTCTCACTGATTTCTTACTCTTGCACTAAACAAGAAGCTGACAGTAATTTGCTCATCCTGTCAGTAGTGAGATTATTGCTTTATTTATTATTTGGCTTTGCAATGTTCTATTTAAATCAATCAATTAATCTTACTCTCATGAAAAACTCAACTGACCATCATTTCCCCATCCTTTCCCTAGTCATGAGTGTGGCCTTTTCTGTTGCTACGGAACAGCAAGGTACCTATGAGCCAAACAACATTGCTACACCAATAAAGTACACTAAGATCTACGCTAACACTGGCAATGGCTACAACCCTACAATACACTAAACAAAAATATAAACGCAACATGTAAATTGTTGGTCCCACGTTTCATGAGCTGAAAAAATAAAATCCCTGAAATTGTCCATGAACACAAAAAGCTTATTTCTCTCTGATTTTGTGCACAAATTTGTTTACATCCCTGTTAGTGAGCATTTCTCCTTTGCCAAGATAATCCATCCACCTGACAGGTGTGGCATATCAAGAAGATGATTAAACAGCATGACCATTACAGAGGTGCACCTTGTGCTGGGGACAATAAAAGGCCACTTTAAAATGTGCAGTTTTGTCACACAACACAATGCCACAGATGTCTCAAGTTTTGAGGGAGTGTGCAATTGGCATGCTGACTACAGGAATGTCCACCAGAGCTGTTACCAGAGAATTGAATGTTAATTTCTCTACCATAAGCTGCCTCCAACGTCATTTTAGAGAATTTGACAGTACGTCCAACCGGCCTCACAACCGCAGACCACGTGTAACCAAACCAGCCCAGGACCTCCACATCCGGCTGATTCACCTGCAGGATCGTCTGAGGGGGAGTGGGGGGATGCTGAGGAGTATTTATGTCTGTAATAAAGCCCTTTTGTGGGGAAAAACTCATTCTGATTGGCTGGGCCTGGCTCCCCAATGGGTGGGCCTGGCTGCCAAGTGGGTGGGCCTATGCCCTCCAAGGACCACCCATGGCTGCACTCCTGCCCAGTCATGTGAAATCCAAAGATTAGGGCCTAATGAATTTATTTCAACTGACTGATTTTTTTATATGACCTGTAACTCAGTAAAATATTTGAAATTGTTGCATGTTGCGTTTATATTTTTGTTCAGTATACATCTGTGTGTTTGTGCGGTATGGTCAAGGCTTCTTCACAACCAAGGTCAAAGGAATGTTACACAATGTACAACAACGACAACGGTGTCAAGGAGAGCTCTGTTGTTTTAGTGAGGAATGGTGAATTTCTGAATAATGTGTGGGGGAAACGGGGGAACAGTGTCAGAAACGCAGCCATAGTTCCACTGAAGGTGGGAGAAATTGCTTATGTCCAGCTCAGTGGCAGGGTGGTCTTCAAAAACAACTTAAATCACTACAACACCGTCAGCAGGTTCCTGTTCTTCAGCATGTGATTGGCCTACAGTACAAGTATACAGTGCGATACATTTGAATTGATTGACAAGACCGTTCATTTGGCCATACAGAACAATTTTGAAAATGAATACATCACAACTGTATAGAAGTGAAACAAAAACAAAAAATACATGACAAATGTGATTCTTTTTGTTAAGCCAGTGTTTTTATCGGGTGTGGTGTTGTATAATCAAACTACGATCACACACTTAATCTTTAGAGAATGTAAGCTTTTCTATTTCACCAAGGGGGGGATCCTTTAGTAGGTTTCTGCTGGTCATCAAGCAATAATATTGGAGACACCAGCACCAATACCCAACCCCCTTAAAGGCCCCTTTCTCTTTTTTGGGGTAAAGTGTAAGTCGGTGGAACAATTCTCATTCCTTACAATGGGCTAAAATATAGGGGAATTAGTGTGCTTGAGTCTGCAAGAACACTCGTATTATTCTCCATATTCTTCTACTATTCAACTTCTTCCAAGTTTTGCGTTTGCAACTACTTATTTGAAGTCTGATATGGGTAGTTGTGTCTTTGAAAATAATTGTCATGCATCCATCCACCTATCGTATCTGTCCATCTACACAGGGACAGAGGAAGTGTTAACACTGAGTATACATACTCCAGGATGTTGAAGAAGTCGGAGATCTCCTGGTGTATGGCTCGGTGCCAATAGGAAACCATCACCTCTGCAAACAGGAAAAAAGGCAGTGTTCTTATCACATGCACCTGTCCTTGTACTACTTCACTGTGCAAAAGCAATATATTGACTAACAGTGCATACCAGTATCGCAATATTCTTAAGTATCATGGTAAGCAAACAAAACCTGAAGCAAAATTACTTTGAGGAAAACAGTCCTAATGTTGGAAACAAACAGCCTAGCACCAAATATTTCACATAAAGCATAGTTTAGACTTCTTCATGTTTTCCTTTTTGCCATGGAAAATTGAGTATACTGGTATCGTAACAACCCTACTGTAGGCTACGGTCCGGTATGGAAAAGGTTAACACTAAGGAATTGGCACTAGCTACCTGGCTACCGTGTAGGCCTCGTATATGGTCCGATTGCCTCCAGGCCACTGTACTATTGGCTATGGTCCGGTAGTGAAGGGGTTAACCACAGAATTACACAAAGAATACATATACAGTGCACTCCAAAAGTATTGGGACAGTGACACATTTTTTGTTGTTTTGGTTCTGTACTCCAGCACTTTGGATTTGAAATGATGCAATGACTATGAGGTTAAAGTGCAGATGATATTTGTGCTTCTGTAACTTTCTCACTCATCATTATTCATGACTCATTCAGGATTATCCATAACCATGGTAGCATCCACATTACTTTAGAAGTGTTTAGAAACATATTATATTCTTATTTTCAATGAAAGTGATCCCAAAATGACACAATACATTATTTACCATTCATTTCTATTGTCCACAAAATAATCTGAAACACAACCAAAACAAACAGCAAATACATCCAACAAATATGTAGAGTCACAAGCTTGATGTAGACATTGCGTGCTATGAATATGGGCCCAAATACACTAACTGGCCAAAGGTATGTGGACACCTGCTCGTCAAACATCTCATTCCAAAATCATGGGCATTAATATGGAGTTGGTCCCCCCTTTGCTGCTATAACAGCCTCAACTCTTCTGGGAAGGCTTTCCACTAGATGTTGGAACATTGCTGCGGGGACTAGCTTCCATTCAGTCACAAGAGTATTAGTGAGGTCGGGAACTGCTTAGGCCTGGCTCGCAGTCGGCGTTCCAATTCATCCCAAAGGTGTTTGATGGGGTTGAGGTCAGGGCTCTATGCAGGCCAGACAGGTTCTTCCACACCGATCTCGACAAGCCATTTCTGTATGTACCTGGCTTTGTGCACGGGGGCATTGTCATGCTGAAACAGGAAAGGGCCTTCCCCAAACTGTGCCACAAAGTTGGAAGCACAGAATCGTCTAGAATGTCATTGTATGCTGTAGCGTTAAGATTTCCCTTCACTGGAACTAAGGGGCCTAGCCCGAACCATGAAAAACATCCCCAGACCATTATTCCTCCTCCACCAAACATTACAGTTGGCACTATGCATTGGGGCAGGTGGTATTCTCCTGGCATCCGCCAAACCCAGATTCGTCCGTCGGACTGCCAGATAGTGAAGCGTGATTCATCACTCCAGAGTCCAATGGCGGCGAGCTTTACACAACTCCAGCCAACGCTTGGCATTACACATGATGATCTTAGGCTTGTGTGGCTGCTCGGCCATGGAAACCCATTTCATGAAGCTCCCGACTAACAGTTCTTTTTCAGCACTCGGTGGTCCCGTTCTGTGAGCTTGTGTGGCTTACCACTTCGCAGCTGAGGCGTTGTTGCTCCTAGACGTTTCCACTTCACAATAACAGCACTTACAGTTGACCGGGGCAGCTCTAGCAGGGCATACATTTGATGAACTGACTTGTTGGAAAGGTGGCATCCTATGACGGTGCCACGTTGAAAGTCACTGAGCTATTCAGTACAGGCCATTCTACTGCCAATATTTGTCTATGGAGATTGCATGGCTATGTGCTCGATTTTATACACCTGTCAGCAATGGGTGTGGTTGAAATAGCTGAATCCACTAATTTGAAGTGGTGTCCACATACTACGTAACGTTTTACTACTTTAATACACATATTAGTGAATTTGTCCCAATACTTTTGGTCCCCTAAAATGGGGGGACTATGTACAAAAAGTGCTGTAATTTCTAAACGGTTCATCCGATGTGGATGACAATACCCTCAAATTAATTAAAGCTGACAATCTGCACTTTCACCTCATAGTCATTGTATAATTTCAAATCCAAAGTGCTGGAGTACAGAGCCAAAAAATTAAATAAAAAATAAATAGTGTCACTGTCTCAATACATTTGGCGCTTACTGTAGTGAATTATAGGACCTGCATGGAGGTAACCCTATGTGTCTCACCCTCCGATATGGTCTTCATGATGTGGAGGAAACACATGAGCAGACTGCGAGTCTCGGCCTGGTCCAGCTTGTCAAAGCGAGATCCAAAGCCTATCAGAGACTGAGGCCGGGCAAACTGATGACAGATAGAGAGAGGGAAGGAAGGAAGAGAAAAGGGGGAAAGGGAGGGGAGAGAGAGAGAGAGAGAGAGAGCGAGGTGGGAGGTAGAGAGAGAGAGAGAGAGAGAGGTGGGAGGTAGAGAGAGAGAGAGAGAGAGAGAGAGGTGGGAGGTAGAGAGAGAGAGAGAGAGAGAGAGAGTGGGAGGTAGAGCAAGAGAGAGAGAGAGAGAGAGAGAGGTGGGAGGTAGAGAGAGAGAGAGAGAGAGAGAGAGAGAGAGAGAGGTGGGAGGTAGAGCGAGAGAGAGAGGTGGGAGGTAGAGAGAGGTAGAGAGAGAGAGAGAGGGGGAGAGAGAGAGAGAGAGGTGGGAGGTAGAGAGAGATAGAGAGGTGGGAGGTAGAGAGAGAGAGAGGGTGGGAGGTAGAGAGAGAGAGAGAGAGGTGGGAGGTAGAGAGAGAGAGGTGGGAGGTAGAGAGAGAGGTGGGAGGTAGAGAGAGAGGTGGGAGGTAGAGAGAGAGAGTGGGAGGTAGAGAGAGAGAGAGAGGGAGAGAGAGAGAGAGAGAGAGGTGGGAGGTAGAGAGAGAGAGAGAGGTGGAGGGAGAGAGAGAGAGAGGTGGGAGGTAGAGAGAGCGAGAGAGAGAGGTGGGAGGTAGAGAGAGGTAGAGAGAGAGAGAGAGGGGGAAGGTAGAGAGAGAGAGAGAGGTGGGAGGTAGAGAGAGATAGAGAGGTGGGAGGTAGAGAGAGAGAGAGAGAGGTGGGAGGTAGAGAGAGAGAGAGAGGTGGGAGGTAGAGAGAGAGGTGGGAGGTAGAGAGAGAGGTGGGAGGTAGAGAGAGAGAGAGAGGTGGGAGGTAGAGAGAGAGGTGGGAGGTAGAGAGAGAGAGAGAGAGGTGGGAGAGAGAGAGAGAGAGAGAGAGAGAGAGAGAGAGAGAGAGAGAGAGAGAGAGACACACACACACATTCTTCTTTATGCAATAGTTATATTCTTTTTGTTCTTTCTTTAAGCCAGCACAGTGTTCTGGACATGAAATGCTGCTGAGTGAGTGTTGTCATCTTTCTCACCTTTTCACATCCGTCTATCTTCTCGCTGTTCCTGTCGCTGGTGCTGGGGTTGGACTCTATGCTGATCAGAGAACCCCGCGAGTCGGCATGGTTACCCGTGGAAACAGCCAGGGAGGAGAAGGCTAGGGGAGTGGGAGGAGGGTTAGAGGTTATGGACGTTTATGTGCAGAGAGGTGCACACACAGTTGCAAACACGCATACACACATGAAAAAGTATGCACGCACACACACACTCTACCTGTGATGGAGTTGAGCACTTCTTTGGAGAAGGAGGCATCCACCGAGTTACCATGGCGAATGACGTGAGCCACCTGACCTGCCACGCCCCCTCCCACACTCAGGTCGTCTCTTGAACCCTTGGAGAGGGGGAAAGAGTTTGCTCTAACACCACTAGGCCAGAGGGATACATTTCACTGTCACACCACTAGGCCAGAGGGAAACATTTCACTGTGACACCACTAGGCCAGAGGGAAACAATTCACTGTAACTCCACTGGGCCAGAGGGAAACATTTCACTGTAACTCCACTGGGCCAGAGGGACACAGTTCACTGAAACACCAGTGAGTAAGATATTAGAGTTTAAATAGAACTCAAACTTAGCACTTTCCAGCGTCTAGAGATTACTCTAGAGAGTCTGCCTGGGTAAAGCTCGATTACACTACCTGTCAATGACAAATTTAAAAACAAAACATTTCCCTTCCAGGTTCTCCCTGAGGCACGTCTAATAGAAATGGGAACCATAAATGCAGGATTCCCTTGTTAAAGCTTAATTACTGTCTCCTGTGTTGTAAAAGTAACATTAGCGGCTGGGCCTGTGTAAGCGTTTATCCCTGCCCTTCCTCTCTCTCCCTATCTCTCTCTCTCCCCCTCCCACCCCGCTCCCTCCCTAGCCTCTGTGAACTGGGCTGTGACTGGACATACATGACCCTAAAGTAGCACTGCGGGCCACGCCAAACTATGACATCACTACAACAACAGTAGCTTTGTGGCACTTTGCTTGGACATGGGCAGGGCTGCAGTCAATCAGGGCTGCAGTAGAGGCTCTTACTTGGTCACTGGAGGTGAAGTAGATGGGGAAGAGGTCTCGGAGGAAGAAGCGAGGCATGTTGTCCAGGATGAGGCCGTACAGAGGCAGGTAAAGGGACGCTATCCTCGCCTGCTTATCCTGGAGAATATGAAGAGAGAGGGAGGAGAGGGGGGGAGGGGCGGCAGAGTGAGAGGAGAGAGAAACAGAGAGAGAGAGGAGAGAGAAACAGAGAGATAGGGAGGAGAGAGAAACAGAGAGAGAGAGGAGAGAGAAAAGGACAGAATAGAGAGAGAATTTGAGACAGACCGAGAGAGAAAGAAAGAAAGAGAGAGAAAGACCGATAGTGAGCGACAGACCTACAGAGAATAAATATCAGGGGTTTAAACTGTGCCTGATTGAGAGAGGAACAGAGATCTGTCAACAGTTGTACAGTGTTGGGTTTGGCAGGCTCCTAATCTCAGATGGGATCTGGCTGTCTGGGGTTGAGTCCAAAATGGCACCCTATTCCCTACATAGTGCACTGCTCTTGACCAGAGCCCTATGGGCACTATATAGGGAATAGGGTGCCATTTGAGACGCAACCTGGATCCTTCCCAGCACCCCACTCCATCCCACCTCCTCTCCTCGGGTGCTCAGAGGTCCCAGTGAGAATGGCACATTACTTAGCCTGCTTCATGTACACCGGTCCGCAGGATAGGGTGTGTGTGTGTGTGTGAGTGCCCAGATTAATGATTTCTCTCTCCTAACACACACACACACACTTTTAGTCAACCCAATATCTATGAGAAAATCTCGACACAGAGAACACTCCTGGAAGTGACGTGATGACAGGCAAATATCTAAAAGTGATTTTTACTGTCAGCTATAGTACATTGTACACTGTCCAATCAGAATATTTTGGTTTCCTATGTGGAACATCAATATTGGTACAGCATGGTGCCAGATCTGTTTGCACTTCAGCCAACTCACAACGGTAATCAGATGAGTTGGCTAAACTAGAACAGAAACAGATCTGGAACCAGGCTAATATTGCTACATGGCCCTAGCCTACCTTCACACCTCTTTCTTACAGACATACATTACATGACCAAAAGTATATGGACACCTGCTCGTCAAACATCTCATTCCAAAATCATGGGCATTAATATGGAGTTGGTCCCCCCTTTGCTGCTATAACAGAGTCCACACTTCTGGGAAGGCTTTTCACTAGATGTTGGAACATTGCTGCAGGGACTTGCTTACATTCAGCCACAAGAGCATTAGTGAGGTCGGGCACTGATGCTGGGCGATTAGGCCTGGCTTGCAGTCGGAGTTCCAATTCATCCCAAAGGTGTTCGATGTGGTTGAGGGCAGGGCTCTGTGCAGGCCAGTCAAGTTCTTCCACACCGATCTCAACAAACCATTTCTGTATGGGCCTCGCTTTGTGCACGGGGGCACTGTCATGCTGAAACAGGAAAGGGCCTTCCCCAAACTGTTGCCACAAAGTTTGAAGCACAGAATTGTCTAGAATGTCATTGTATGCTGTAGCATTAAGATTTCCCTTCACTGGAAGTAAGGGGCCTAGAACTGTGAAAAACAGCCGCAGACTAGTATTCCTCCTCCACCAAACTTTACAGTTGGCACTATGCATTGGAGCAAGTAGCATTCTCCTGGCATCCGCCAAACCCAGATTCGTCCATCGGACTGCCAGATGGTGAAGTGTGATTCATCACTCCAGAGAACACATTTCCACTGCTCCAAAGTCCAATGGCGGCGAGCTTTACGCCACTCTAGCCGACGCTTGGCATTGGCCATGGTGATCTTAGGCTTGTGTGCGGCTGCTTGGCAATGGAAACCCATTTCATGAAGCTCCCGACTAACAGTTCTTGTGCTGACGTTGCTTCCAAAGGCAGTTTGGAACTCGGTAGTGAGTGTTGCAACCGAGGACAGCACTCGGCGGTCCCGTTCTGTGAGCTTATGTGGTCTACCACTTCGTGCCGTTGTTGCTCGTAGATGTTTCCACTTCACAATAATAGCACTTACAGTTGACCGGGGCAGCTCTAGCAGGGCAGAAATATGACAAACTGACTTGTTGGAAAGGTGGCATCCTATGACGGTGCCACGTTGAAAGTCACTGAGCTCTTCAGTAAGGCCATTCTACTGCCAACGTTTGTCTATGGAGATTGTTTGGCTGTGTGCTCGATTTTATACACCTGTCAGCAACAGGTGTGGCTGAAATAGCCGAATCCACTAATTTGAAGGGGTGTCCACATACTTTTGTATATATAGAGTACTTCTAGACTATAGGGCTCTGGTCCAAAGTAGTGCACTATATAGAAAATAGGGTGACATTAGGGACACGTTATATTATTATCTGGTGCCCGCTACATGGTGGTGGTGTGCGTGGTGTACCTTCATGGCATAGCGGGCGTCCAGCGAGTGCTTGGCCATCAGGTTCTTGAGGCTGGCGAGGGCCAGGTGGCGCAGGTCCTGCTCATCCTGCAACGCCAGGCCCAGCTCCCGTAGCAACAGACCCGTCAGGAAGTGCTTCCGGCAGAACTCGCCCGTCAGGCTGTACTCTGGCACGTCCACTAGGGAGAGAGTAAGGAGGGAGAGAGATGCGGTTAGGGGGAAGAAAGAAAGAGGGAGAGAGAGAGGCAGAGAGAGGCAGAGAGAGGCAGAGAGAGAGACAGAGGCAGAGAGAGAGGCAGAGAGAGAGAGAGAGAGAGAGAGAGAGAGAGAGAGAGAGAGGACATCTGTAAAACCTGTTACACTGATGGCTACTATCAACAACAGAGAGAGAGGGAGAGAGAGAGGGGTAGAAAGATAGATAGAGAGGGGAGTGGTAGAGAGAGAGAGAGAGCTCAGTGCCCCAACAGCATCCAAGTCTCATATACCAGTGGTTCTCAACCTTCTTAATAGCAGAGACCAGAAAGCTCTGGTCCTTCCTTCTTGGAGGTACCCTTACATTAAAACCAACACTTTAGAATTGACTAAATTGATGTCAGCTAATCATTTTAGGGACTGGTTAGCAACATCTCAGGGACCAAAGCTGGTCCTAGTACCAGAGGTTGAAAAACTGCCATATACTACTGCTGCACATATAAGAATTATCCTGCACAACCACAACTACACTAAATGTTAGAAGTAAATGATGGGTTGTTTATTCCACCCAGTTTCAGTCGTATGGTAAAGAACATCAGTACAACATCGTGAATATCACAAAAACGGACCGATAGTTACCCTGAGCACTTTGCATTTCTTGTGATGCATTGTCTGAAATGGACAGGAAAGAGAAAGAACAGAAAATAAAGTGTTAAGCGGTGTAATGAATTAAGATGAATGCAACGGTATTAAAACCTAAGACGGACTTCGATTGGGTCACTGTGAACCCTAGATGATCTCTGACCTGTGATGCGAGTGGATGGGAGGGGCAGACTGAGAGGGATGTAGTGCTCGTGGTTGCACACCTCTCGCAGGAACTCAAACTTGAACTCACACAGCACCTGTCGAGAGAAAGGTCGGGGTCACAACCCGATTGACTGAATAAAAACACCACAACACCTCTGAAGTCCATTGTTTTCTATTCTAGTATCTATTTCATTGTTTTCTATTGCATTCTATTCTACCGTGAGTGACATTGGCTATTACACCGACGGATGAGGAAATGCTTTATTCACACGTGTGTGTGTAAGTGTGTGTGTTACCTTGTTGTCAGTGGCTGTGATCATGTTGACGTAGTTGCTGACCAGCTTGAAGGTGAACCCTCGGTCCATGAGGGTGAAGCAACGCTGGAGGGAGGGAGGGAAAGAGGGAGGGAGGGAGGGATGGAGGGGAGAGGGGGAGGGAGATAAGGAGGAGAGGAGGGAGGTAGGGAAAGAGGGAGGGATGGATGGAGGGATGAGGTCAGCATTAGTTAATGAAGAACATGAAAGAGAGACCATTTCATCATTTCACAACACAGTTAAAAACACGCTCAGAAACTTTGGCGACTACTAATGTATCTTTTAAACCTCCCGCTTTAGGATGAATGTGTCAATGTGTAGTTCATACATGCATAATATATAAGCAGAATTACTGTCTTACCTCAATTAGCCACAAAATCCCTATTTTGAAAGCGACTGTTTTAAGGGAAGCTGTGCTGCGTCATTTTCCCCCATGTGGGCCAGCCCCCTAGCAATTCAAGTTCTAGCCAACGAGCTTCAGCCCTCGCATTTGAGTGACATCTAGCAAGAGGCACATCATGCACCCAGAGCAGAGCGTGAGAGAGTGCAATGAAGGGGTGCACATATATGCACATATGTGACGTAGTATGCAATTTTCGGGGACCACTTTTGGCTCGTGAGTGCTACTTTCAGAACTACCGTCTAAAAAGTATACAAAAGTACCGGAGATTCTCTTTAAGGACATCTATATCTAACAATAGTTAGCAGCGGAAGCCATTTTAATTTACAGTTAGCTTAATTGCATTCAACTCTGCTTCTGTATCATTAGTCAGGGAATACAAATGTATTACCCTTGGCAGCATTTGAGCCTGATCTCGACAAGTGATAAGGACAGCTCCCTAAGCATGTAATGTGTTTGTGATGTGTGTTATGCCCACCTTGACAAAGGCTGCCATGGCCAGGTTGGCACTGCGGGTCTCCTCTTCCAGCTCCTTGTTCTTCCAGAAGATGTGGTCGGACACGGTCATGACTAGGCTCTCCAGACGACTCAGGTAAGTTGAAGGGAACCTCTGTGGTCGAGGGAGCTGAGGCACACATAATATGGAACATAACATATAGGCCTAATGTATAAGTTGCACTAGCAACACCAAGGTCGTAGGTTCAATTCCAGCAGGGATCACATATACATACTACAAAATGTATGCACTAACAGCACTGAATGGTACAGTGGGACATAGGACAGATGCAGGCCCAATACATGGTCAGAAAGTAGGCCGCAGAGAATCTGAATATGTGTGACTTGAGTACTAACTTTCCAGTGTTTTCCGTACTGCGTGTATTATAGTGTATTGTGTTTGTGTATTTGTATGCTGACTTTCCAAAAAGAATTTCCCTGTAAATGGACAATAAATTCTATCGTATCGTACTGTAAGTCGCTTTTGATAAAAGTGTCTGGTAAGTGGCATATACACACACTGGCCAGTTTATTAGGTACACCCCCCCTTTCATGAAAATGGATTGCTCTTACAGACAGTGAGTCACGTGGTCATGGTTTGTTATATAAAGCAGCCATCGAGGCATTCAGTTACTGTTCGAATGAACGTTAGAATGGGCAAAACAAGTGACCTAAGCGACTTTGAGCCAGGCGCGTCGGATCCAATATCTCAGAAACAGCCGCCCTCCTGGGCTTTTCACGCACGACAGGACACAAGGACTTTTAAGTACTTTTTCAAGCACTAATATTTATTTTCAAGGACCATCAATTTGTAATAGCTAATATTATGCTATTGTTGCCACCAGATGGCAGTATATCGCCACAACCTCATGAAGAAAAAAATAACGTAGTGTTCATCACTACCTTTTCTACTCGATAATACGTTGTTTCAATACTTATTTCCTCACACAGCCCACCCGGAGAAGGGCGGGTGGGCTGTGTGAGGAAAACTGCATGTTAAAGGCCAACAGAACTGCACGGCTTGATAAAGCAGAATACCGCGGGCGCCCTGTGAATGAGGCGATTGGCAAAAAAGCTCTGGAGGTTGTTGCAGAGAAAAAGTCATATCATGTAGAACTGGCGCCAGCGCAGGATGCAGCGTTGAGTCTTTCCCCCTTCATGTGGCTCTTCAGGGCCGATTCACCCATGCTCGCAATGTCAAAGTCGGACGCATGTTTTGCACCTTACACGGTGTGTGTTGGTTGGGTCCAGTGATGGGTCCTTGTCACGGATGGGCTATTGCAGCAGATGACTACACCGGGTTCCACTCCTATCAGCTAAAAACAAGAAGAAGTGGCTCCAGTGGACACGCGATCACCAACACTGGACAATTGAGGAGTTGAAAAACATCGCCTGGAACATGACAGGGAGTTCAGTTTATTTGATTGGCCTGCGCAGTCCCCAGACCTCAACCTTCTTTGGGCTGAGATAGAACGGGCTGCATGGACCAACATCCCTGTGGAACGTTTCCGACACCTTGTAGAATGCCCCGAAGAATTCAGGCTGTTCTGAAGGCAAAGGGAGGTCCGACCCGGTACCAGATGGGTGTACCTACTAAACTGGCCGGTGAGTGTATAATATAATCATTAGATATACTCTTTGAGTAATGAGGTTTGAGAACGTGATTGTCTCTTTGCGTGAGTTAAATACAACAGGGACAATGACACTGAAATGATGTCAAAATGTATTCCTCAGTGTGACCAAGACAGAGTTCGTCTCATGTATTGTTTATCGGTATGCTAATCTGTATTAATTGATTCGCCACCACCCCTCTCACAGGGAGTGTATATGTATCATATATTATAGCTTCATATTTTATGTTTCTATACCTTGACATTGTCTGAGTCCACTAGATGCTGGGCCATGGACTTGACAATGAGCTCGAAGAAGAACCAGGAAAACTGCAGCAGACAGGGGTAAAAGGTCAAACAGGGGTCAGATCATCTGGGTCACGTTCAGTTAAGAACTCAGGGTCACATTCAACGGCGCATTCAGATAGATATATATCACGTAGAGCAGATGGGCTTCTCTGTTATGTAAAATAAGGAATCCTATCATGGCTATGCATGACATTTCTAGGTATGACTTTATTTGGATAGTCCCAAATAGGTTTGTAGATGTTTAGTAGATGTCCAACTAACTGTCAACAACATTTCAACAACATTTCAATTAACTATCTACTAACCTTAACCCTAGGCCTAACCCTTAATCCTTACTCTAACCCTAAACCTAACCGTAACCCTAGCAAGCAGATGCATGTTAACAGAGTTGCAGTTGACAGTTTGTTGACAGTGTCAGCATCTGTAGATCAGGGGACTATCCACCCAAATGACACCCTATTCCCTATATAGTGCACTATTTTTAACCACAGCCCTATGGGTTCCTATAAAGGGAATAGGGTGTCATTTGGGACTGGGCGTGGCGTCCATCTAGACTCACCCTGAGGATGTTCCTGACGGCCGGCTGCTCGTTGCTCTTCAGGTCAGAGGACATGCCCTTGGCCAGCTCCTCGTGGACAGTCCGGAAGCCGTGCGACTCCGCCTTGAACACAAACTGACCACCGCAGTGGAGAGAACAAGGTCAATCAGACAGACGGACAGAGAGACAGACACACAGACAGTAAGACAGACAGACAGACACACAGATGCGCTGTACAGACACTTTTTCTCTCTCTCACATACTGTACACCCATTACTAGCATCAAGGGAAGCAAACATGCAATATGCTTGGATCTGCATTTAATTAAACCTACATAAAAACAAAGCAACACCGATTAAGGTTCATCAGAGTTGAGGAAGAAGAAATAGATGCTGAGTCTGACAAATTTGTAATAAATTATGCATAAAAAAATCTTGATCTAATGTAGTTTTTCCAGGCACATCAAATTCATTGGGGTACGTGCTTCTGTACTGTATCTATGTGCTTATTTTGGCACTCAATCTCTTTTTCTCTTTTTGTGCGAAATGTTCCACCCACACTGTAGGTGGATGGCACACACACCTCATTACCACTGACCTCACCCAATTGAGTTAGTTCATTAACAATGGTAACCACACACACACACGCAACGCTGCACGCACACACAACGTGCACAAAATGGCTTGCTGCTAGCCCCCCGAGCAGCATGCCAATCAGTTGCCATAGTAACGGCAGTTCCATTACAGTGGCCCTCCCATTCTTTCCTCTCCTTCCACCCTCCCTCCATTTCTCTTTCTGTCTCTCTGCCCCTCTTAAAGATTCATTGTAGGATTCTGATTTTCTTTCTACCAGACATGAAAAAGCCTCTCTCTCTCTCTCAAGCATGCCTTGCATTCTTATTGAAACGGCTCAGTGTCCTTGTTTGCCTTCCACCAGACGACACCCCCCCCGCTCTCTTCCCCACAGCCATGCTTGTCTGTGTGTGAGCTGAGAGCCGTGTGTGGCAGACTCTCTCTCTTCTCTCTGTGGCCACAGTGTTCTGGGCACATTGCCCTAGCCCCTCAGCCACGCTCCTGCACTCACCACACCCCAAAGCCCCCACCTCTGCCCACACACACGTATGTACACACGCGCACACACACACACACACACACAAACAAACAAAGCCCCCTTCACTACTGGAGCTGTCTACCCTTCACTACTCTCCTCCCCTCTGCTCTCATCCCATCCCCTCCGCTCTCCTCTCCTCTCCCCTCTCCTCTCCCCTCCTCTCATCCCCTCCGCTCTCCTCTCCTCTCCCCTCCTCTCATCCCCTCTGCTCGCTTCTCCTCTCCTCTCCTTTCCCCTCCTCTCCATTCATCCCAACCCCTCTCCTCTACCCTATGACACCACCCGGCTAAACAACTGCAGAATCTGAGCCTCGCTCTTCCTGTAAGACAAGGCTAACATCCCAATGAAATGAGCACCATACCTTTATGTAGGACTGCAGGTAGTGGTCAAGGTTTTCGTCATGGCACTTGGCAACAATGTGGACCAGCACCCTGGTGAAACACATGCCAACAAGGTGGTCACTCAGTCATCATCATTATCTGGCAACATTCATAACCTGGCAACATTTTATTGCTAAGCTGGCAATATTCATTATCTGGCAACATATATTCCTGCATGATCCTGTGGCAGTGAGAGTGGTCCATGGCCTGCAGTGCCGCATTCTACCTGGTGGTGGTGGTGGTGACTTCGTCGTTGTCGTTCTGGGTGAGAACCTTGAACAGCTGGTTGAAGAGCACAGGCAGGAAACGAATTATCACTGGAATCTTCTCAATGCTCAGTAAGCCCTGTGGGAGAGAGAAAATAAAGAGAAAGAGAGAGAATCAGAGAGAGAGAGAGAGAGAGAGAGATAGATAGAGATAGACAGAGAAGGAGATAGAGATAGTCAGAGAGAGAGAGGATAGAGATGGGGTGTCAGTGATGGGGTTTATAGTATGGGAGTGAAATGCAGAATGGAGAGATGTGAAGTCATCCCTCTATCCTCCCAGACCTTCAGGCAGTTGAGGAAGTTTGAGGTAGGTGATTGGGAGAGGTCCGTGTCTCGTTTTTGGCACTGCTGGAAGAAGCGGTTCAGGTGGGGGTCCTGGTGATCAAAGAGGAGACACAGTCACAACCAGAATCCCCATCACTGAGTGATAGACTGTGTACAGGAGATGAGGAATAAATCCAGGAGCAAACTGAATCTGCATCCCAAAAGGCATCCTATTCCCTACATAGTACAGTAGTTTTGACCAGAGCCCTATGGTCAAAAGTAGTGCACAAAATAGGGAATAGGGTGCCATTTGGGGCGCAATCCTAAAAGTCACAATGGGATAACAAGGATGGACTTGCTGGAGTTGAGACCCGTTAAAGGTTGGTTAAGTACATTGTTTTTTTAAGAAGAAAGTTGACTTGTGGTGGTTCCATGGAGTGGGAGGGTAAGGTTAGACTTTTACCTGAGTGTAGACTGTGGAGAGGACGTTGGTGGAGACCTTGAATATGGGCTTCCCTCCGTCCACCCACTTCAGATCTGAGCCGTTCTAGGGGGAGAGTGGGAGGAAGGGTCAGTGAGCACCAGGGAGATCCATGCTTGCTTAACACTTTACTGTTGTTCCCTTTGGTGTGCTCACATCATCTCTCTCTCTCTCTCTGTAACAATGCTTTCCCTATCAATTCCTGTATCTACTATTTTCTTTCTACTTTCCCCCCCTATTTTCTCTCTCCTCTCTCTCTCCCTCTCTCCCTCTTCTCTCTCTCTCTCTCTCTCTCTCTCTCTCTCTCTCTCTCTCTCTCTCTCTCTCTCTCTCTCTCTCTCTCTCTCTCTCTCTCTCTCTCTCTCTCTCTCTCTCTCTCTCTCTCCTCTCTCTCTCTCTTCTCTCTCTCTCCCTCTCCCTTTCTCTCTCTCCTCTCTCCCTCTCTCTCCTCTCTCCCTCTCTCCCTCCTCTCTCTCCTCCTCCCTCTCTCCCTCTCTCCCTCTCTCCTCTCCCTCCCTCCCTCCCTCTCTCCCTCCCTCCCTCCTCCCCCTCCCTTTCTCCCTCTCTCCCTCTCCTCTCCTCTCCTCTCCTCTCCTCTCCTCTCCTCTCCCTCTACCTTAGTAGATCCGGGTTCTTTGACGAGCAGGTATCCAGGGGGCAGGCTACAGGACACAGGGATGTTGAACTCCTGTGAGGCCAGGCGACCCTCTCTGAGCAGAGGCAGCCATGAGTAGCCCACTGCCATCAAACACACACACACACGCGCACAAACACACAATGCACAGGGCGTACACGCACACACACACACACACACACACACACACCCCCACAGGAGAAAGAACACATAGGAAAACCCTATACTGTATGTAATGTGTAAATCAAATCAATCAAATGTATTAATAAAGCCCTTGTTATATCAGCAGTTGTCACAAAGTCCTTTTACAACCTGGCCTAGACGCCAAAGAGCAAGCAAAATCAGAAGCAAGAGCACAGTAGTGATGGCCTGTAGATGTAGCATGCACCATCACACTCCAGAATTCGATAACACAATCACAACAGTATCCCCTACTCCGAGGCGATGTTGCTGCACAGTGATAAGCTAACGGCGACTAGCTACCATCCACTGCATTGACAAACTTGTCTCAAAGACAGTATTAACATATGCTATCTAACAGATGCTTTTATCCATACATTTTTGGACTGCTGGCCCCAGCGGGAATCAAATCCACGGCCCTGGCGTCGCTAACACCATGCTCTACCAACTGATCACACTATTTCTCCTTCCTCCCTACCTGGGGTCTCCAGGGTCTCCTTCTTCTTGGAGTTGGTCTTGGCGTTGATGTCACAGGTCACATGGTAGAAGGAGAAGAGTAGGTGGTGCTTCTCATGGAGCTGGGTGGGCAACTCAATCTTCACCTGGGACACAGAGGAGGACACAAAGGACCATTTCACAAACAGGCACAAAAATCCAATCAAATCACAATTTAGTTAAAGTGCATTAAACAAAAGCCTCAATACATAAAAAAATAAGAAATATATATATATATATATACAGTGAGGGAAAAAAGTATTTGATCCCCTGCTGATTTTGTACGTTTGCCCACTGACAAAGAAATGATCAGTCTATAATTTTAATGGTAGGTTTGTTTGAACAGTGAGAGACAGAATAACAACAAAAAAATCCAGAAAAACGCATGTCAAAAATTTTATAAATGTATTTGCATTTTAATGAGGGAAATAGGTATTTGACCCCTCTGCAAAACATGATTTAGTACTTGGTGGCAAAACCCTTGTTGGCAATCACAGAGGTCAGACGTTTCTTGTAGTTGGACACCAGGTTTGCACACATCTCAGGAGGGATTTTGTCCCACTCCTCTTTGCAGATCTTCTCCAAGTCATTAAGGTTTCGAGGCTGATGTATGGCAACTCGAACCTTCAGCTCCCTCCACAGATTTTCTATGGGATTAAGGTCTGGAGACTGGCTAGGCCACTCCAGGACCTTAATGTGCTTCTTCTTGAGCCACTCCTTTGTTGCCTTGGCCGTGTGTTTTGGGTCGTTGTCACCCAAGATTTGACGGTTCATGGCCCCGTCCATCGTCCCTTTGATGTGGTGAAGTTGTCCTGTCCCCTTAGCAGAAAAACACCCCCAAAGCATAATGTTTCCACCTCCATGTTTGACGGTGGGGATGGTGTTCTTGGGGTCATAGGCAGCATTCCTCCTCCTCCAAACACGGCGAGTTGAGTTGATGCCAAAGAGCTCAATTTTGGTCTCATCTGACCACAACACTTTCACCCAGTTCTCCTCTGAATCATTCAGATGTTCATTGGCAAACTTCAGACGGGCCTGTATATGTGCTTTCTTGAGCAGGGGGACCTTGCGGGCGCTGCAGGATTTCAGTCCTTCACGGCGTAGTGTGTTACCAATTGTTTTCTTGGTGACTATGGTCCCAGCTGCCTTGAGATCATTGACAAGATCCTTCCTCACCGTTCTTATGATCATTGCAACTCCACGAGGTGAGATCTTGCATGGAGCCCCAGGCCGTGGGAGATTGACAGGTCTTTTGTGTTTCTTCCATTTGCGAATAATCGCACCAACTGTTGTCACCTTCTCACCAAGCTGCTTGGCGATGGTCTTGTAGCCCATTCCAGCCTTGTGTAGGTCTACAATCTTGTCCCTGACATCCTTGGAGAGCTCTTTGGTCTTGGCCATGGTGGAGAGTTTGGAATCTGATTGATTGATTGCTTCTGTGGACAGGTGTCTTTTATACAGGTAACAAACTGAGATTAGGAGCACTCCCTTTAAGAGTGTGCTCCTAATCTCAGCTCGTTACCTGTATAAAAGACACCTGGGAGCCAGAAATCTTTCTGATTGAGAGGGGGTCAAATAATTATTTCCCTCATTAAAATGCAAAACAATTTATAACATTTTTGACATGCGTTTTTCTGGATTTGTTTGTTGTTATTCTGTCTCTCACTGTTCAAATAAACCTACCATTAAAATTATAGACTGATCATTTCTTTGTCAGTGGGCAAACGTACAAAATCAGCAGGGGATCAAATACTTTTTTCCCTCACTGTGTGTATATAGATATATAGATATATATATATACACAGTAGTTGAATTGACACAACTGCCACAACTGGTGTCACAGTGGTGAACAATCAACTGAGCCACTAAGTTTCCGGTGTGAAGTTTCCCCTGGGTACAGATCTAGTATCATCTTCCCCTTCCCCCAATCCTAACCCTTACCATTAGTGGGGGAAATGCAAAACTGACCCAAGATCAGCATCTCGGGGCAACTTTATCCTACACCAGCCACTAAAACGTGAGGGCTTTAGCCTGGTATGCACATGTCTGATTGTGCTTCAGCCTCTCTCATTCATGATAATGAGCATCAAAAGAGTTGGCCTAAGCACAAGCAAAACTGGCTACCAGGCAATTAGAGCCCTGCACGTGCCCCTTCCAATCAATCTCTTCCCATGCCTCTCCCCCTCTCCATCCATCTCTAGCCATACACCTCTTCAACACTCTCATTCCACACTCACCTCATCATAGAAGTCTGGGTTCTGGGAGTGGTGAAGGACCGTGGAACAGGCTGCTGTGGTGAAAACTGGACCCCCAGGCTTGCCGTATATGCACTGAGGAAACAAGTTTTTTTTTTTTATGAAGAGAAAAGTGACGTTTTTCAAGAAATCCACAATGATACTCTAAATGCTATCAATGACAGAGAAGATATTGAGGAGATACCTTCAAAGGTTTGGCAACTTCCTCGTCTGAACTTCGAAACTCCACATAGACTGCAAGGTTACGAGCCTGTGAATGAAAAGGACGTTGTTAGATATGTGAGCATACAGTATTTCATGCGTGTCCGCAAAGAGGTCCCATATATAGTACCAGTCAAATGTTTGGACACACCTATTCATTCCAGGGTTTTTCTTAATTTTTTACGATTTTCTATGTTATAGAATAATAGTGAAGACATCAAAACTATGAAATAACACATATGGAATCATGTAGCAACCAAAAAAGTGTTAAACAAATCAAAATATATTTTATATTTGAGATGCTTCAAAGTAGCCACCCTTTGCCTTGATGACAGCTTTGCACACTCTTGGCATTCTCTCAACCAGCTTCATGAGGTAGTCATCTGGAATGCATTTCAATTAAACAGGTGTGCCTTGTTAAAAGTTAATTTGTGGAATTTCTTTCCTTCTTAATGCGTTTGAGCCAATCAGTTGTGTTGTGACAAGGTAGGGGTGGTATACAGAAGATAGTCTTTTACCAAATAGGGCTAAGTCCATATTATGGCAAGAACAGCTCAAATAAGCAATAAGAAACGACAGTCCATCATTACTTTATGAGATGAGGGTCAGTCAATATGGAACATTTCAAGAACTTTGAACATTTCTTCAAGTGCAGTCGCATAAACCGTCAAGTGCTATGATGAAACTGGCTCTCATGAGGACCGCCACAGGAAAGGAAGACCCAGAGTTACCTCTGCTGCAGAGGATAAGTTAATTAGAGAGTTACTAGCCTCATAAATTGTAGCCCAAATAGTTCAAGTAACAGACACATCTCAACATCAACTGTTCAGAGGAGACTGCTTGAATCAGGCCTTCATGGTCGAATTGCTGCAAAGAAACCACTACTAAAGGACACCAATAAGAAGAAGAGACTTGCCTGGGCCAAGAAACACGAGCAATGGACATTAGACCGGTGGAAATCTGCCCTTTGGTCTGATGGGTCCAAATTTGAGATTTTTGGTTCCAACTGTCGTGTCTTTGTGAGACGCAGAGTAGGTGAACGGATGTTCTCCGCATGTGTAGTTCCCACCGTAAAGCATGGAGGAGGAGGTGTTATGGTGTGGGGGTGCTTTGCTGGTGACACTGTCTGTGATTTACTAAGAATTCAAGGCACACTTAACCAGCATGGCTACCACAGCATTCTGCAGCGATACGCCATCCCATCTGGTTTGGGCTTAGTGGGACTATCATTTGTTTTTCAACAGGACAATGACCCAGGCTGTGTAAGGGCTATTTGACCAAGAAGGAGAGTGATGGAGTGCTGCATCAGATGACCTGGCCTCCACAATCCCCGACCTCAACCCAATTGAGATGGTTTGGGATGAGTCGGACGGCAGAGTGAAGGAAAAGCAGCCAACAAGTGCTCAGCATATGTGGGAACTCCTTCAAGACTGTTGGAAAATCATTCCAGGTGAAGCTGGTTGAGAGAATGCCCAGAGTGTGCAAAGCTGTCATCAAGGCAAAAGGTGGCTATTTGAAGAATCTCAAATATAAAATGTGTTTTGATTAGTTTAACACTTTTTTGGTTACTACATGATTCCATATGTGTTATTTCATAGCTTTGATGTTTTCACTATTATTCTACAATGTGGAAAGTAGTACAAATAAAGAAAAACCCTTGAATGAGTAGGTGTGTCCAAACTTTGGACTGGTACTGTATGTACAATGTGACTTATGTGTCTACTACATGTAATTTCCTTCGTATCTAGTAGAGTTTTCACAATACCAGTATCATTATACCAGTATCACAATACTACATTATTCCATGGCAAAAACCTAAACACAAAGTTGACTTTAGTCAACTTGCTTTATGTCAAATATTGTGTGCTATAGCTTGGAGAATAAAGAAACGTGACTCTGGATGACAACATATGGCTTTTTCTTTCCAACATCAGGTCTGTTTTCCTTAAAATTAAGTTTGATTCATATTTTGTGTCCTTGCCATGATATTTCGGAGTATATCTAGTATAAATCTCAAGGGATGTGTGGGTTTGGGTGTGTACGGTACCTTGGCAAAGCTCTTCTGGCTGTCGTATTTTAGGTGTCGGGGGTAGACGTAGACGTGGTTCTTGTAGACGTGGTGTGGCTGGGTGAACTTGGTGGAGTCCTGGACAAACTCCTCCACTTCCACGGTGGCCTGGTGCTGGCTGCAGTCCTCGAAGGGCTTGACGGGCACGTAGGATGACGTCACACAGTCTGCAGACAGACAGAGAGAAAGAGAGAGCGAGAGAGAGAGAAATAGAGAGAGAGGTAGAGAGAGGACATCTGTAATACCTGTAACACTGATGGCTATCAACAGTAGAGAGAGAGGGAGAGAGAGAGGGGTTGAGAGAGAGAGAAACAGTAGAGAGTGGGAGAGAGATGGCGAGAGAGAGGGGTAGAAAGAGAGATAGAGAGGTTAGAGGTAGAGAGAGAGAGAGGGGGAAGAGAAAAGAAAGAGAGGGACAGAGACAGAGAGAGAGAGAGAGAGAGAGAGAGAGAGAGAGAGAGAGAGAGAGAGAGAGAGAGAGAGAAAGAGAGAGAGAGCAAGAGGACACATGTAATACCTGTAACACTGATGGCTATCAACAGTAGAGAGAGAGAGAGAGAGGGGTAGAAAGAGAGATAGAGAGGGGAGTGGTAGAGAGAGAGAGAAACAGTAGAGAGAGAGAGGGAGAGCAGAATTATGCCGATACCCGCTAATTATCAAAATCCAGAAAAGAGCCGTTAAATTCTATAACCACTTAAAAGGAAGCGATTCCCAAACCTTCCATAACAAAGCCATCACCTACAGAGAGATGAACTTGGAGAAGAGTCCCCTGAGTAAGCTGGTCCTGGGGCTCTGTTCACAAACACAAACAGACCCCACAGAGCCCCAAGACAACAACAACACAATTAGACCCAACCAAATCATGAGAAAACAAAAAGAGAATTACTTGACACATTGGAAAGAATTAACAACAAAAACAGAGCAAACTAGAATGCTATTTGGCTCTAAACAGAGAGTACACAGTGGCAGAATACCTGACCACTGTGACTGACCCAAACTTAAGGAAAGCTTTGACCAAGTACAGACTCAGTGAGCATAGCCTTACTATTGAGAAAGGTCGCCATAGGCAGACCTGGCTCTCAAGAGAAGACAGGCTATGTGCACACTGCCCACAAAATTAGGTGGAAACTGAGCTGCACTTCCTAACCTCCTGCCAAATGTATGACCATATAAGAGACACATATTGTCACGCCCTGGCTCTAGGGACTCTTTTAAGTTGAGCCAGGGTGTGTAGAGTTTATGTTTTGTGCTCGTTGTGTCTAGTCTAGTTTTTGTATATCTATGTTGGCCAGAGTGGTTCTCAATCAGAGGCAACGAGTATCAGCTGTTGCTGGTTGTCTCTGATTGGAAACCATATTTAGTCAGGTGGTTTTCCCACAGTGTTTGTGGGATCTTGTTCCGTGTTGGTTTGTGTTTTGCACCTGTGGACGTCACGTATCGATTTGTTGTTTTGGTCGTGTATCATTTAATAAATAAGTATGTTCACCTTCCACGCTGCGCCTTGGTCCTCTATATCCGACGATCGTGACACATATTTCCCTCAGATTACAGAGATCCACAAAGAATTCGAAAACAAACCCAATTTTGATAAACTCCCTTATCTACTGGGTGAAATACCACAGTGTGCCATCACAGCAGCAAGATTTGTGACCTGTTGCCACAAGAAAAAGGCAACCAGTGAAGAACAAACACCATTGTAAATACAACCCATATTTATGTTTATTTATTTTCCAATTTGTACTTTAACTATTTGCACATTGTTACAACACTGTATATATACATAACATGACATTTGAAATGTCTTTATTCTTTTGGAACTTCTGAGTGTAACGTTTACTGTTAATTTTGTATTGTTTATTTCACTTTCTTTTAACTATCTACTTCACTTGCTTTGGCAATGTTAACATACGTTTCCTATGCCAATAAAGCCCTTAAATTGAAATTGAATTGAGAGGCATTTGTGTGAACAGTAACCTGGGGAAGGTTTTCTGCAGTGCACTACATTGCTGCCTGCCATAAGATGAGGGACAGTGTCTGACAGACCAACCAACCTGCACATGTCCTCTATATTGTTATTGTTCAATGGTTATTTTGACCCTCGGTTATTGTTGTTACTGTTGTCCCATTGACAATATTGATTCTTATTATTTTAATTATGTTGATAGTGTAAATATCCAAAGTAAGCTTTGGCAATATGTACATTGTTACGTCATGCCAATAAAGCAAATTGAATTGAATTGAGAGAGAGGGGGGGAGCGGTAGAGAGAGAGAGAGAGAGAGAGAGAGAGAGAGAGAGAGAGAGAGAGAGAGAGCGAGAGAGAGAGAGAGAAATATAAAAGAAAGAGGTAGAGAGAGAGACAGAGAGAGAGAGCGAGAGAGAGACAGAGAGAGAGAGAGAGAGAGAGAGAGACAGAGAGAGAGAGAGAGAGAGAGGACATCTGTAAAACATGTTACACTGATGGCTACTATCAACAATAGAGAGAGAGGGAGAGAGAGAGGGGTAGAAAGAGAGATAGAGAGGGGAGTGGTAGAGAGAGAGAGGGAAGAGAAAATAAAGAGAGGGAGAGAGAACATAAGAGTGTTGGACTTACTTGGATGCTCCATAGGGACGTAGTCCACAGTGATGTCCAGGTTCCCTGGAATGGTCTGCAGTTTACTGGTCTTCTCAGCCCTGCAAAGACACAGAGAGAGCCAAGGAACGGGTGAGCAGTGAGCACCATACATTCTCTATGACTAGGGCCAGGAGTTTTCCAGGTCAGGTTAGGTGGTCATGACAAACTCTACGACCTAACTATGACCTAAAAAGGGATCTGGACCATGGGGTTGAACTGGCATGATTTGGCATGCATCCCAAATGGCACCCTATTCCCTATATAGTGCACTACTTTCAACTAGAGCCATAAGGGTCTTGGTCAAAAGTTGTGCACTAAATAGGGAATAGGGTGCCATTTGGGACGCAAACTTGATGTCTTTTCGGTGCCCTACCTCCTGTATTCAGACACCAGCTTGATGAGATCTTCAGTGGAGATCTTGTTGCTCTCCTGTTTGAAGAGGGGCGAGAAGCGAGACTCCCGGTCCACCGTCCCCTGATTGTCCTTAAACACAGACCTGAGACAAACAGTGAGACAAGACAGATAGACAGGCAGAACAGACAGATGGACGGATGCACAGACGTACAGACAAGACAGACAGACAGAACAGACAAGACAGACAGGAAAATAGTTTAGAGTGTAAGATATTTGTCAATTACCTACACCTTTATAGACATCTGTGTGACGCAGTTACTGCAGTTGGATCATTAAAGGAGAAAAGGTCAATAAATGGATATGGAGTGAGTAGGATTACAGGAAACAGGAAGTGCGGGTCAGTGTCATTCACCTGATGGACCAGGCAAAGGGCATGTGGTACTTCCCCAGTTTACTGCAGAACTGCTTGTTGGATTTCAGCATCTTTTGAACCATCTTTAAAGGGACAGGAACAGAGAGAGAGAGAGAGAGGGAGAGAGAGGGGGAGAGCGAGAGAGAGAGACAGAGAGAAGGAAACATTCCTTAAAAAATGGGCTGCATTGTTGATATTCTTGAAGTCTGCCGGTGGGTTTCGGAAAACACACAAATAAATTATCCTTGACGTAGATAAAGTGCAAGTCTAAATCAACAGGGGTGTCATGATCCTGGCAGGAGGTGCAGCGCTCCTGTCTGCTCATCCACTCAACTTCCCAAACAAAGGCCAGGATTTCAGAATTCCACTTCTTGGAATTCTGTGGGGGCATCTTGGAAAACAATCTCAGAAAATATATGAGGGAAAATGTTTTTCCAAACCATCTGACTTCCCTGTGTGATTAAGGGACATTTAAATAGAGCTTTACAAGAAATCTCACTGGAAAGACCCTGTAAAGGTTGTGCATACCGCTGTTTCACTAATAAGGACTTGGGAAAAACAAGCTGTCTTTTACTGTACATAGTTCTACACATTGACTCTCCTCCACTTATGTTACATAATACATTTTCCATAGGTAGAGTTGCAAAATTCCTGTAAATTCCCCAAATTTCCTACGTTTTCCTGGTTGGAGGATTCACAGATTTCCTGCTTATTACCTCCTGATTCCGAGATACTTCTAACCTGGATTTGTAGTTTTTATTAGTTGCAAGTCTATTAGTAGTTTTTTCATTTTTTCACTGTTAATGTACGTTTTTGTTTTTAATTATTATTATTATTTCATTGTTATTATTACAAAGTAGTTGCCATATTATTCTTGTTTCTAAGTATTGTTTTTTTAATTTAATGTTTTATTTGGACACTTGAAAACGAGATTGTGCATCTCAAGAGATTCCATCCTGCAAAACTTCAATTAAATAAATAAATACATTTTTGGAAAACCTGGGAATTTTGGGAAAGTTACCCACATTTTACAACCCTATCCATAGGTAATATGCTATGAATGGGAAACCATACAGTCCCTTGCTATAAGGTGAGGGGTGGTAGTTAGAGTGAATTTAACTGTGATGTAGAGTTGCGTCACCTTGCTGGAGTCTGTGTTTTTGATGTACGGCTCTGTTCCCACGGCAATATTTCCCATCAGCACCTTCTCCACCCTCGCCACTAGAACAATGTCCGTGTGGGGGTTCGTCACTGAGAAGATGGCCTGCGTACACACACACACACACACACACACACACACACACACACAAGAAAGGAGTAAGTATCCGATCTCTCTTTTGACACTTCTCCCTATGACATTCCCAGTTCTGCCCCACCCCCCTGTGTGTTGCTGTACCCAATAGAAATAGAATGAGTACAACAGATGCATGCTTTACTCCCATGGGTACACTTTAAAAAATGGCCACTAGTCCAGCCATTACAGCTCTATTGACTTGAATGGCGACGCCATTTCTAGTAATTCAACTTCTATGGCTGATCTTGGGTCGGTTTTGCATTTTCCCCACTAATGGTCAAGGTTAAGGTTGGGGGAGGGGAAACTGATCCTAGAAACTTTATCCGGAGTGTTGCTGTAGCGTACCTGTTTGGGGAAGTGGAGCCAGTCGTCCAGGTCCAGGCTGAGGTGACAGTCTCCAGGTCTCTTCTCTCCAGGGGAGCTCAGGCCATTCTCCTGCCCCGCCCCGGGCCCTCCCGATCCAGCCCCACCCAGCATCTGACGCACCGTCTCGTGGTTCAGGTCAACATGGAAGTCGGCCGACACCTTCCTCCCCTCACGCACATCCAGCAGGGCCACAGTCACAAAGAAGGGCTCAATCTGATGGGTATACATTACAAGTGATGAGCACTGTAAGGCCTAACTTAACCCAGGGCTTTACCAAGGTTTTCCAGCACATAGCTTTGACATGCTTGCTATGTTGGTCTACTGTACTTCAAACAATATGTAGGCAGGTTGATTAGGATTCAAACCTTCTCTTATTCCTACTCTCTTAAGCGTTAGCATATGAGTATTGCACCACGCAAATCATTCATCATTTTTCCAGTGACCACTGCACTCAATAGCTGATATAGTATCATCCGTTGCAGCACAGTAAACAACATTAGAGTGAAACGTGTATTGACCATTGAGCACTATCAGTTATGTAGTGCATGTTAATAAAGGGTTGTTTCTGAACCCTAACCACACCCAGGGAGCCTGGTATGTGTGGTTTTAAAGGTAGACTCAGCGATATGACGTTGCCTGTACAAAGTACACACATAGTGGGTCAATTTCTATGAGTGTGGAAGTGCCAGGCTAAACCTTTACGCTGTTTTGGTCCCGAAGCTACCATGTTGTTGCAGAGTGAAGCGCACATGCACAGACACCCTGTGTGACTGTGTGATAGCAAAGTCTTGCATCGAGCTCATCTCAATATCTGCGGCGCTGTTAGTTGCAACACCGTCATGCCTACCATTAAGCTGTGGAGAACTGTGTGGGTGTGTGTGTGTTTGTGTGTGTGTATGCGTGCGAGTGAGTGTTAGTGTGCGTGTATGAGATGTACGTGTAGTTTTAAATGGGTTCTTACGTTGGTGACAGGACCAGTCTCGGTCTCATTGATGCAGCCCTGCAGCGTCAGGTTGAGGGATCGACAGGCGATCATCAACCTCCTCCCCAGCTTCTCCTCGAAGGGACGGACCGGGGGGCCCTCACCCCTAGGGTACTCCCCCCGCGGACTCCTCAACACCTGACACACAACCAGACAACATCAGAGGAGGGGCAAACAATTGGACTATCTATCAGTGGGCTGAAGTTGAATGTGGTGTGTAAGCACTGGTCTGGACCAGAAGCCTGCAGACACAGAGGCCCTCCTGCGACACAGATGACCATCCCTGACCTAACAGTACTTCATTAACAGGTGAACTGTGCAGTAGCACCAACTGTTCTGCACAAGGTGTATTAACCCCTAAAGCGTACCTACGTTGTCAGTGTATTAACCCCTAAAGCATACCTACGTTGTCAGTGTATTAACCCCTAAAGCGCACCCGCATTTAAAGCGTACCTACGTTGTCAGTGTATTAACCCCTAAAGCGTACCTACGGTGTCAGTATATTAACCCCTAAAAAGTACCTACGGTGTCAGTATATTAACCCCTAAAGCATACCTACGTTGTCAGTGTATTAACCCCTAAAGCATACCTACGTTGTCAGTGTATTAACCCCTAAAGCGTACCTACGGTGTCAGTATATTAACCCCTAAAAAGTACCTACGGTGTCAGTATATTAACCCCTAAAGCATACCTACGTTGTCAGTGTATTAACCCCTAAAGCGTACCTACGGTGTCAGTATATTAACCCCTAAAGCATACCTACGTTGTCAGTGTATTAACCCCTAAAGCATACCTACGTTGTCAGTGTATTAACCCCTAAAGCGTACCTACGGTGTCAGTGTATTAACCCCTAAAGCGTAACTACGGTGTCAGTGTATTAACCCCTAAAGCATACCTACGGTGTCAGTATATTAACCCCTAAAGCATACCTACGTTGTCAGTGTATTAACCCCTAAAGCGTACCTACGGTGTCAGTATATTAACCCCTAAAGCATACCTACGTTGTCAGTATATTAACCCCTAAAGCATACCTACGTTGTCAGTATATTAACCCCTAAAGCGTACCTACGTTGTCAGTATATTAACCCCTACAGGGTCCCTACGGTGTCAGTATATTAACCCCTAAAGCGTACCTACAGTGTCAGTATATTAACCCCTAAAGCGTACCTACGGTGTCAGTATATTAACCCCTAAAGCGTACCTACGTTGTCAGTATATTAACCCCTAAAGCGTACCTACGTTGTCAGTGTATTAACCCCTAAAGCATACCTACGTTGTCAGTGTATTAACCCCTAAAGCATACCTACGTTGTCAGTGTATTAACCCCTAAAGCATACCTACGTTGTCAGTGTATTAACCCCTAAAGCATACCTACGGTGTCAGTGTATTAACCCCTAAAGCGTACCTACGGTGTCAGTGTATTAACCCCTAAAGCGTACCTACGTTGTCAGTGTATTAACCACTAAAGCATACCTACGTTGTCAGTATATTAACCCCTAAAGCGTACCTACGGTGTCAGTGTATTAACCCCTAAAGCGTACCTACGTTGTCAGTAAATTAACCCCTAAAGCATACCTACGGTGTCACTATATTAACCCCTAAAGCGTACCTACGGTGTCACTATATTAACCCCTAAAGCGTACCTACAGTGTCAGTATATTAACCCCTAAAGCGTACCTACGTTGTCAGTGTATTAACCCCTAAAGCATACCTACGTTGTCAGTGTATTAACCCCTAAAGCATACCTACGGTGTCAGTGTATTAACCCCTAAAGCGTACCTACGTTGTCAGTGTATTAACCCCTAAAGCATACCTACGTTGTCAGTGTATTAACCCCTAAAGCATACCTACGTTGTCAGTGTATTAACCCCTAAAGCATACCTACGTTGTCAGTGTATTAACCCCTAAAGCATACCTACGGTGTCAGTGTATTAACCCCTAAAGCGTACCTACGGTGTCAGTGTATTAACCCCTAAAGCGTACCTACGTTGTCAGTGTATTAACCCCTAAAGCATACCTACGTTGTCAGTATATTAACCCCTAAAGCGTACCTACGGTGTCAGTATATTAACCCCTAAAGCGTACCTACGGTGTCAGTGTATTAACCCCTAAAGCGTACCTACGTTGTCAGTGTATTAACCCCTAAAGCATACCTACGTTGTCAGTGTATTAACCCCTAAAGCATACCTACGTTGTCAGTATATTAACCCCTAAAGCGTACCTACGGTGTCAGTATATTAACCCCTAAAGCGTACCTACGGTGTCAGTGTATTAACCCCTAAAGCGTACCTACGTTGTCAGTGTATTAACCCCTAAAGCGTACCTACGTTGTCAGTATATTAACCCCTAAAGCATACCTACGGTGTCAGTGTATTAACCCCTAAAGCGTACCTACGTTGTCAGTATATTAACCCCTAAAGCGTACCTACGGTGTCACTATATTAACCCCTAAAGCGTACCTACGGTGTCAGTATATTAACCCCTAAAGCGTACCTACGGTGTCAGTATATTAACCCCTAAAGCGTACCTACGTTGTCAGTATATTAACCCCTAAAGCGTACCTACGGTGTCAGTGTATTAACCCCTAAAGCATACCTACGGTGTCAGTGTATTAACCCCTAAAGCATACCTACGGTGTCAGTATATTAACCCCTAAAGCATACCTACGTTGTCAGTATATTAACCCCTAAAGCGTACCTACGGTGTCAGTATATTAACCCCTAAAGCGTAACTACGGTGTCAGTATATTAACCCCTACTGGGTCCCTACGGTGTCAGTGTATTAACCCCTAAAGTGTACCTACGTTGTCAGTGTATTAACCCCTAAAGCATACCTACGTTGTCAGTATATTAACCCCTAAAGCGTACCTACGTTGTCAGTGTATTAACCCCTAAAGCATACCTACGTTGTCAGTATATTAACCCCTAAAGCGTACCTACGGTGTCAGTATATTAACCCCTAAAGCATACCTACGGTGTCAGTGTATTAACCCCTAAAGCGTACCTACGTTGTCAGTGTATTAACCCCTAAAGCGTACCTACGGTGTCAGTGTATTAACCCCTAAAGTGTACCTACGTTGTCAGTATATTAACCCCTAAAGTGTACCTACGTTGTCAGTGTATTAACCCCTAAAGCATACCTACGTTGTCAGTGTATTAACCCCTAAAGCGTACCTACGGTGTCAGTATATTAACCCCTAAAGCGTACCTACGGTGTCAGTGTATTAACCCCTAAAGCGTACCTACGTTGTCAGTGTATTAACCCCTAAAGCGTACCTACGTTGTCAGTGTATTAACCCCTAAAGCGTACCTACGGTGTCAGTATATTAACCCCTAAAGCATACCTACGGTGTCAGTGTATTAACCCCTAAAGCGTACCTACGTTGTCAGTATATTAACCCCTAAAGCGTACCTACGGTGTCAGTATATTAACCCCTAAAGCGTAACTACGGTGTCAGTATATTAACCCCTAAAGCGTACCTACGGTGTCAGTATATTAACCCCTAAAGCGTACCTACGGTGTCAGTATATTAACCCCTAAAGCGTACCTACGTTGTCAGTATATTAACCCCTAAAGCGTACCTACGGTGTCAGTATATTAACCCCTAAAGTGTACCTACGTTGTCAGTATATTAACCCCTAAAGCGTACCTACGGTGTCAGTATATTAACCCCTAAAGCGTACCTACGGTGTCAGTATATTAACCCCTAAAGCATACCTTTCGGTGTCAGTGTATTAACCCCTAAAGCGTACCTACGTTGTCAGTGTATTAACCCCTAAAGCATACCTACGGTGTCACTATATTAACCCCTAAAGCGTACCTACGGTGTCAGTATATTAACCCCTAAAGCGTACCTACGGTGTCACTATATTAACCCCTAAAGCGTACCTACGGTGTCAGTATATTAACCCCTAAAGCATACCTACGGTGTCACTATATTAACCCCTAAAGCGTACCTACGGTGTCAGTATATTAACCCCTAAAGCGTACCTACGGTGTCAGTATATTAACCCCTAAAGCGTAACTACGGTGTCAGTATATTAACCCCTACAGGGTCCCTACGGTGTCAGTGTATTAACCCCTAAAGTGTACCCTACGTTGTCAGTGTATTAACCCCTAAAGCGTACCTACATTGTCAGTGTATTAACCCCTAAAGCATACCTATGGTGTCAGTATATTAACCCCTAAAGTGTACCTACGTTGTCAGTATATTAACCCCTAAAGCATACCTACGTTGTCAGTATATTAACCCCTAAAGCGTACCTACGGTGTCAGTATATTAACCCCTAAAGCATACCTACGGTGTCAGTGTATTAACCCCTAAAGCGTACCTACGGTGTCAGTATATTAACCCCTAAAGCGTAACTACGGTGTCAGTATATTAACCCCTACAGGGTCCCTACGGTGTCAGTATATTAACCCCTAAAGCGTACCTACGGTGTCAGTGTATTAACCCCTAAAGCGTACCTACGGTGTCAGTATATTAACCCCTAAAGCGTACCTACGGTGTCAGTATATTAACCCCTAAAGCGTACCTACGTTGTCAGTGTATTAACCCCTAAAGCATACCTACGTTGTCAGTGTATTAACCCCTAAAGCATACCTACGTTGTCAGTGTATTAACCCCCTAAAGCGTACCCACGTTGTCAGTGTATTAACCCCTAAAGCATACCTACGTTGTCAGTATATTAACCCCTAAAGCATACCTACGTTGTCAGTATATTAACCCCTAAAGCGTACCTACGGTGTCAGTATATTAACCCCTAAAGCGTACCTCACGGTGTCAGTGTATTAACCCATAAAGCATACCTACGTTGTCAGTATATTAACCCCTAAAGCGTACCTACGGTGTCAGTATATTAACCCCTAAAGCGTACCTACAGGGGTGTCAGTGTATTAACCCCTAAAGCGTACCTACGTTGTCAGTGTATTAACCCCTAAAGCGTACCTACGTTGTCAGTGTATTAACCCCTAAAGCATACCTACGTTGTCAGTATATTAACCCCTAAAGCGTACCTACGGTGTCACTATATTAACCCCTAAAGCGTACCTACGGTGTCAGTATATTAACCCCTAAAGCATACCTACGGTGTCACTATATTAACCCCTAAAGCGTACCTACGGTGTCAGTATATTAACCCCTAAAGCGTACCTACGGTGTCAGTATATTAACCCCTAAAGCGTAACTACGGTGTCAGTATATTAACCCCTACAGGGTCCCTACGGTGTCAGTGTATTAACCCCTAAAGTGTACCTACGTTGTCAGTGTATTAACCCCTAAAGCGTACCTACATTGTCAGTGTATTAACCCCTAAAGCATACCTATGGTGTCAGTATATTAACCCCTAAAGTGTACCTACGTTGTCAGTATATTAACCCCTAAAGCATACCTACGTTGTCAGTATATTAACCCCTAAAGCGTACCTACGGTGTCAGTATATTAACCCCTAAAGCATACCTACGGTGTCAGTGTATTAACCCCTAAAGCGTACCTACGGTGTCAGTATATTAACCCCTAAAGCGTAACTACGGTGTCAGTATATTAACCCCTACAGGGTCCCTACGGTGTCAGTATATTAACCCCTAAAGCGTACCTACGGTGTCAGTGTATTAACCCCTAAAGCGTACCTACGGTGTCAGTATATTAACCCCTAAAGCGTACCTACGGTGTCAGTATATTAACCCCTAAAGCGTACCTACGTTGTCAGTGTATTAACCCCTAAAGCATACCTACGTTGTCAGTGTATTAACCCCTAAAGCATACCTACGTTGTCAGTGTATTAACCCCTAAAGCGTACCTACGTTGTCAGTGTATTAACCCCTAAAGCATACCTACGTTGTCAGTATATTAACCCCTAAAGCATACCTATGTTGTCAGTATATTAACCCCTAAAGCGTACCTACGGTGTCAGTATATTAACCCCTAAAGCGTACCTACGGTGTCAGTGTATTAACCCATAAAGCATACCTACGTTGTCAGTATATTAACCCCTAAAGCGTACCTACGGTGTCAGTATATTAACCCCTAAAGCGTACCTACAGGGGTATCAGTGTATTAACCCCTAAAGCGTACCTACGTTGTCAGTGTATTAACCCCTAAAGCGTACCTACGTTGTCAGTGTATTAACCCCTAAAGCATACCTACGTTGTCAGTATATTAACCCCTAAAGCGTACCTACGGTGTCAGTATATTAACCCCTAAAGCGTACCTACAGGGGTATCAGTGTATTAACCCCTAAAGCGTACCTACGGTGTCAGTATATTAACCCCTACAGGGTCCCTACGGTGTCAGTATATTAACCCCTAAAGCATACCTACGGTGTCAGTGTATTAACCCCTAAAGCATACCTACGTTGTCAGTGTATTAACCCCTAAAGCATACCTACGTTGTCAGTGTATTAACCCCTAAAGCATACCTACGGTGTCAGTGTATTAACCCCTAAAGCGTACCTACGGTGTCAGTGTATTAACCCCTAAAGCGTACCTACGGTGTCAGTGTATTAACCCCTAAAGCGTACCTACGGTGTCAGTATATTAACCCCTAAAGTGTACCTACCGTGGTGTCAGGGTCCAGGGAGAACAGGTTGAGCCTGTCTTCTCTTCTGGCCGATCGGACCACCTCATCAGTTTCAGAGATATACTGAGAGAGAGAGAAAGAGAGAAGATATCCCCACAAATAAAATACAGAATATGTATTAAAATGTGCATAATACAAGTAGAAGCATTGATAATTTTTTAAGGGTAATTGTAGAGCAAATTACATCTCTACACACCCACCTTGGCCAGCTCAGGGTTGATGCCGTTCTCTGTCATCTCTTCATTCTCAGGTAAACACACGTCGCTTATAGACAGATCACACACGTCTGGTGGAGAAAGAGAGAGACAGTTACAGTCAACATCTCCGGTGAAATTCATGTCTACCATTCCTGTTTTTAGTATTGGCTTATTTCCTCTGGTCTTCAATGATGGCTATTGTATGAGAGGGAGACTGCAAGGCTGTTGTCATGGAAGCCGCCATCCCTGAGTGTGTTCTGAGAGGGGTAGAGGTGGGGAGGAGAGAGGAGGAGTAGGGGAGAGCTCTCTCTCTCACACTGGCCTTCCCCTGGCCTCTAATGGAGCTTACTGTATGTCTTTATCCTTTAACTACCATCCCTCCATTCAGCCAGTGTAGGTCAACCTTTTATGTGGTACTGTAAAAGAGGCCCCACACAATGAGAGGGATGGAAATGGACAGCTGTATTCTTCCACATCGATAGAGATTGGGGTGGGTGGGAGAGAGGGAGGGAGAGGGTGGGAGAGAGAGAAAGGGGGAATAGAGAGAAAGAAAGAAAGAAAGAAAGAAAGAAAGAAAGAAAGAAAGAAAGAAAGAAAGAAAGAAAGAAAGAAAGAAAGAAAGAAAGAAAGAAAGAAAGAAAGAAAGAAAGAAAGAAAGAAAGAAAGAAAGAAAGAAAGAAAGAAAGAAAGAAAGAAAGAAAGAAAGAAAGAAAGAAAGAAAGAAAGAAAGAAAGAAAGAAAGAAAGAAAGAAAGAAAGAAAGAAAGAAAGAAAGAAAGAAAGAAAGAAAGAAAGAAAGAAAGAAAGAAAGAAAGAAAGAAAGAAAGAAAGAAAGAAAGAAAGAAAGAAAGAGAGAGAGAGAGAGAGAGAGAGAGAGAGAGAGAGAGAGAGAGAGAGAGAGAGAGAGAGAGAGAGAGAGAGAGAGAGAGAAAGAGAGAGAGAAAGAGAAAGATCAGATGTAGTGCAGGGGCCTGAATGTGTATTAGTGCTCTGGGGCACCAAGGTCTGCTGCTCCTCTCCTCTCATTGTGTGGTTAAACAGAACAAATACGACCTACGAAGATCGATCAAGATGGCGAGACACAAGTATAGGGACAAAGTAGAGGAGAAATTCAGCGGGTCGGATACTAGGCGTATGTGGCAGGGGCTCCTAACAATCACGGATTACAAAAAGACAGCTAAACACCTTTTTCTTCATGCAAAACGACTTTGAGCTGCCGAGGAGAGCCCCTGAGGACAACGAGGGCTAAGTGCTTATGGTCTCCACTGAGGAAGTATGTAAGTCATTCAAACGTGTTAACCCTTGCAAGGCTGGCGGCCCAGATGGCATCCCTAGCCGTGCCCTCAGAGCATGTGCAGACCAGCTAGCTGTTGTGTTTTCTGACATTTTCAATCTCTCTCTAGCTCAGGCCGTTAGCCCTACCAGCAAGATGTCCACTATCATCCCTGTGCCCAAGAAAGGGAATGTAACTGAACTGAATGACTACCGTCCCGTAGCACCCACTTCCGTCATCATGAAGTGCTTCGAGAGGCTAGTCAAAAACTACATCACCTCCTCCTTCCCTGACACACTCCACCCTCTCAAATTCGCCTACCGCCCCGACAGATCCACGGACGACGCAATCGCCATTGCACTGCACACTGCCCTCATCCATCTGGACAAGAGGAATGCATGTGAAGATGTTGTTGATCGACTACAGCTCGGCCTTCAATACCATAGTGCCCTCTAAACTCACCACAAAGCTCACAGCCCTGGGACTGAACTCCTCCCTAAGCAAGTGGGTCCTGGACTTCCTGACAGGCCGCCCCCAGGTGGTGAAGGTAGGCAACATTACCTCGTCCAAAGGGTTGGAACAGGTTCAGCGAACAGAACAGAAAACCGGAAAAGAAAGTCATTTTTCAAGGAACCGAAATGGAACCGGGAACGAAAGTGATCCATACTGTTCCAGAACTAGAACCGTTATTTTAAAAGCATGAAAACCGGTAATAACTTTCTTTTACGTTTCAGGCAGGCAACAAAAGCGCCTATGCAAAGCCCTCACTTTGTCACTCAGAAACGTATTCCAGCATCTGTCTGCGAGCTGAAAATCTTTGTTTGTGCCTGTTTAGGCTACCTGCCCCTCCCCCCTTCGAAGCATAGGCTACTCTACTGACGTTAGAAGCATGCGAAGATAGAGATTTTTTATTAGCTAGAGAAGAATGGATTAACGTTTTCAATGCTAGTTAAGGATACTATAGGCCTAGTTATCATGTTTCATGTTGGATTTGTTAACTACAAAAAGGTAAGATGTGTTTTTAATTCTGGTGCCGCTCTCACCCACAAGCTTGTTAGCTTGATAGCTCAAGCTTGTTAGCTAGCTAGCTCAAGCTTGTTAGCTAGCTAGCTCAAAGGACATTCAAAGTTCCTTCATAGAAGCCGCTCCTCCTGGGTATATTTCTGTGGACCTAATTCAGATAATGTAACCCTCTCGCTCTCTCCCCACCCATAACATTTCAGTCACATCTTGCGCCATAGGCTACACTTGTCTGTCCATCACGCATGTAAACAACTAAAAGCTTGCCTGCTCTATCCGCACTGATTGGTGAAGTCATTTAATGAGCTAAATGTACAAAACTGTAGATTTTACAGGTTAAAAAAGTAACAGAAAGGAACTTTATAGACGGGTACTTTTTTGGGTTCAAACCGGTTCAGAACTTTATTTTGCTGGTCAGAACAGTGGAACGAAGAAAAAGAAAAGTGGTTCTGTTCGGAACAAAACGATTAGAAAATAATTTTGGTTACAACCCTTGCCTCATCCACACTGATCCTCAACATGGGGGCCCCACAAGGGTGCATCCTCAGTCCCCTCCTGTACTCACTGTATACCCACGACTGCGTGGCCTCACACAGTTACAACTCCATCATCAAGTTCGCTAATGACACGACAGTAGTAACCCTGATTACCAACAATGACGAGGCGGCCTATAGGGAGGAGGTAGGCACTCTGACGGTGTGGTGCCAGGTAAACAAACTCTCCCTCAACGTCAGCAAAAAAAAGGAGCTGATTGTGGACTTCAGGAGGAACCAGGCTGGACACGCCCCCATCCTCATCAATGGGGCCGCCGTGGAGACGGTCAAAAGCGTAAAGTTCCTCGGCGTACACATCTGAGATGAGCTGAAATGGTCAAACCACATGGACACCGTGGTGAAGAAGGCACGACAGCAACTGTTTAACGTCAGGAGGCTGAAGAAATTTGACCTGTCCCTGAGGGCCCTCACAGTGTTATACAGGAGCACCATAGAGAGCATACTGTCGGGCTGCATCACAGCCTGGTACGGACCATCAAGTTGCTGAATAGCCACCACTACTCCTACTCCTGGATAATAACTAACTAAGTGTGACTTAGTTTATGGATTAGCCCTGGGAGCTCCACCAGCCAGCGCGGTTGACGAAACTGTACACCACACCACTTCCAGGTGATATTATATGGAGCTTAATGGCTAATAAGGCTCAGGTCAGTTCGTACCCCCAACTTGATTTAACACCATGTTAGTACAGCAACACACAACCATGATGACTACGGTTATTACATCATTTGTAGTCGTTTTGACAACCTCAATTCTCCATGGTCCAGGGCGGTGTGAGCAATTTGTTTGGTTATATTCGAGACTGAGGCTTTTTTACTTTGTTTAAGCTATAAAAACCAAGGTGGAGTGTTTTGCCTTGTGCCGGGTCGAATTTCCTGGTGTAACACTAACAATAAGGATCATGTCACCGCACATTAAGTCTCCCCTTAGCCATGGCAGAATATCCTACAGCCATTATGAATACCAGACTTCGATTACAGCAAATGTGTTCTGCCACTTCGTTAAGTATGATGTTATTTGGCTCTCCCGAGTGGCGCTGCGGTCTAAGGCACTGCTTGGCAGGGTCGTGTTTCGGACGACGCATGGCTCTCGACCTTAGCTGCTCCTGAGTCCGTACGGGAGTTGCAGCGATGGGACAAGACTAACTACCAATTGGATATCACAAAATTGGGGAGAAAAAGGGGTAAAAAAATAATAACAAATAAAAATAAGTATAAAGTTATTTTACTGTTATGGTTCTGTAATCCACCCTAGGGTTCTGGTAGCCTGGTCCCATGTCTGTTTGTGCTGTCTTGCCAACTCCTATGGTCACGCCAAATACATAACAAGTTGGCTAGACAGCACAAACAGATCTGGAACCAGGCTAGGGTTCTGGTGGGAGTATTTTAATCTCTATTCTAAACTCCTCTACTCTACTCTTTCCTCTCCCACTCTGGGCTATGAGGCTTAGGTGTCAGGATCTAAGTAAAAAAAAAAAGGTGATATGTCCACTCAGCATTTGCTGCTCCCATAAGTTATTTTTAATTAAACTCAGTGATACTACATTAAAAAAATCACTTTAGGGAGACAGCAAACAGTCAGGGAACATCTTCCTTAAGATCTTGTTTCCAAGTCTTGCTTTTGGGACACATTCGGATGTGCGTGTCTCTTCTCATCATCAGGGTCATGTTCAGTAGGCACACGGAAGAAAAACGGTTCAAAATGGAGTGAGGTACTATCTGGGCTCGTCAAATAAGAAACACTTTTTTTCATTATCCGTTGCAAAATGTTTTACTACACTGTGCCCTAATGAACAGGAACCAGGTCCAGAGTAGGTGTAGGGTGAAGTTGCCTCTAGATGCTGATCTTGGGTGAGTTTAGCATTTTCCCCACTAATGGTAATGGTTAGGATTGGGGGAGGGGAAGCTGATCCCGAACCTGTATGGAGGTCCAGAGTACTCACCTTTCCGTGTGTCGATGAGGTCTAAACTCTTGCGGTCCAGCTGCATCAGCGGGGTGGGCCCGTCATTGGGGCTGATCTGGAGAATCCGGGTCAAGGTACTGATCCACTCCTCCATGTCCTGCTCGCTCTCCGCCGCCAGCACGAAGTACGTCACCTCGTTCATCTTCAGCTCAAAGGCGTGCTTCCTCAGACGGTTGTTCTAGAGGTGGTGTTTTGGTTAGTGTTAGTTTGCACAGTACTTTGACAGACAAGTCAGTAAATCAGTGAATTTTGTGCATTTGGGTAGTGCACGACTGGTTGCGTCTGTGAAATCTCCTATCGTATCCAGATTGTAACATTGTGTTACAATAACCCATAGAGCTCTGGTCATTAGTAGTGCACTATGTAGGGAATACGGTGCCATTTGGGATGCAGTTAATAAGAGGTATTTGATAGCCTTCCTGCTGCATTTATAGACCTGACTACACCTATACTGAACAAAAATATAAACGCAACATGCAACAATTTCAAATAATTTACTGAGTTGCAGCTCATATAAGGAAATCAGTCAATTGAAATACATTAAATAGACCCTAATCTATGGATTTCACATGACTGGGCGGGGGTGCAGCCATGGGTGGGCCTGGGAGGGCATAGGCCCACCCACTTGGGAGCCAGGCCCAGCCAATGAGGATGAGTTTTCTCCCACAAAAGGGCTTTATTACAGACAGAAATACTCCTCAGCACCCCCCTTTAAACGATCCCGCAGGTGAAGAAGCCGGATGTGGTGGTCCTGGGCTTGCGTGGTTACACGTGGTCTGCGGTTGTGATGCCGGTTCGACGTACTGCCACATTTTCTAAAACAACGTTTTAGCTTATGGTAGAGAAATTAACATTAAATTATCTGACAACAGCTCTGGTGGACATTCCTGCAGTCAGGCTGCCAATTGCACGCTCCCTCAAAACTTGAGACTTCTGTGGCATTGCATTGTGTGACAAAACTGCACATTTTAAAGTGGCCTTTCATTGTCTCTAGCACAAGGTGCACCTGTGTAATGATCATGCTGTTTAATCAGCCTCTTGATTATCTTGGCAAAGGAGAAATGCTCAAAAACAGGTATGTAAACAAATATGTGCACTAAATTTGAGAGAAATAAGCTTTTAGAGCATATGAAACATTTCTGGGATTTTTTTTTCTGCTCATGAAACATGGACCAACACTTTACTTGTTGCGTTTATATTTTTGTTCAGTGTATTTCCTCTCAAGAGTCTTAGCCAGGGAAAGTTGCAACACTCCGAGCTCCTCAATTGGATAGTCTATAGGGAACTGGTTTTTAATGTGTGCCAGTGGCGTTTTACAGCTGCTGACTTGATAAGTTCATTAGCAAGTGTGTCTATGTATATGTGTGGTGTGTGTGTATGTATTTGTGCATGCGCACGTGTGTATGTATAGCCGAATGCATGCATGCTTGCGTGCGTGTAAATCTAATTTCACAGTCCATTGGGACTCCATCATCCTCTACCCACCTGAATCACACCGGTACACGAGTCCAGGAAGATGCAGCCCTTGGGTTCTTTGGAGATCTTCTCATCTTTGTAAAAGTTCATGATGTAGGAGTTATCAGTCAGCTGTGTCAGCTGGAAGTACCTCCTCTTGAACGACTACAGGGACGTCAAAATAAAAATACAACCCCATCAAAATCAATTACAGGCAATAAAGACGTAGTCACCCTAACCCAGACAATAACACACTCTGTTCATCACTGAACGTGTCACTACAGTACGTGATCTGAGGTTGTGTCTCAAATGGCAACCTATTCCCTATAAAGTGCACTACTTTTGACCAGGGCCCTATGGGTAGGGCTCTGTATAAAGGTAAGTAGCAGTGCACTATATAGGGGAAAAAGTAGTGCAAAAGTAGTGCACTATATGGAAGAGTGTGCCATTTGGGACGCAGTCACGGATTATGTGACCTGTGTGACAGTAAATTAGACGTGGCCTGGGCCAGTGGTGCTCTACATTAACACAAGGTCTCCTTAGAAGAGAACAGGCCATAACTTAAAGCCACAATCAGGGGACTGATGAGGTCATAAAAGAGCGCGAGGACCCTGCAGGGCCGGTCAGACTAAGAGTCTGCTTTGTCAGAAGACAGGATGGGAGGGAGAGGCTGAGAGGGAGACCAGGAAAAGAGTGCGATGATAGAGAAAAGAGAGAGAGAGAGAGTCAAGAAATGTGTGTGTGTGAGAGTGTGTGTGTGAGAGAGAGTTTGTGTGAGAGAGTGTGTGTGTGAGAGTGTGTGTGTGAGAGAGTGTGTGTGAGCGAGAGTGTGTGTGTGAGAGTGTGTGTGTGTGAGAGTGTGTGTGTGAGTGTGTGTGTGAGAGTGTGTGTGTGAGAGAGAGAGTATGTGTGAGAGAAATGAATGTAGTAGGAAAGAGTCCTACGAAGATGTAGAAAAAAGATGGTGGAGAGAGGGGAAGAAACTTCAAAAAGAAAGGAGTACAGGTATCAAAGAGAGAGCACGAGAGACAGACCCACAAAGAATTTGAAAAGAAATCCAATTTTGATTAACTCCCATTTCTATTGGGTAAAAAACCACAATGTGACATCACAGCAGCAAGATTTGTGACCTGTTGCCACAAGAAAAGAGCATTCAGTGAAGAACAAACACCATTGTAAATACAACCCATATTTATGTTGATTTATTTTCCCTTTTGTACTTTAACTATTTGCACATCGTTATAACACTGTACATTGGCATAATATGACATTTGAAATGTTTATTATCTATTTCACTTGCTTTAGCAATGTAAACATACACTACAAAAAGTATGTAGACACCTGCTTGTCGAACATCTCATTCCAAAATCATGGGCATTAACCTGGAGTTGGTCCCCCCTTTGCTGCTATAACAGCCTCCACTCTTCTGGGAAGGCTTTCCACTAGATGTTGGAATGTTGCTGCGGGGACTTGCTTCCATTCAGCCACAAGAGCATTAGTGAGGTCGGACACTGATGTTGGGCGATTACGCCTTGCTCGCAGTCTGCGTTCCAATTCATCCCAAAGGTGTTCGATGGGGTTGAGGTCAGGGCTCTGTGTAGGCCAGTCAAGTTCTTCCACACCGTTCTCGACAACCATTTCTGTATGGGCCTCGCTTTGTGCACGGGGGCATTGTCATGCTGAAACAGGAAAGGGCCTTCCCTAAACTGTTGCCACAAAGTTGGAAGCATCGAATCATCTAGAATGTCATTGTATGCTGTAGCGTTAAGATTTCCCATAACTGGAACTAAGGGGTCTAGCCCGAACCATGAAAAACAGCCCCAGACCATTATTCCTCCTCCAACAAACTTTACAGTTGGCACTATGCATTGGGGCAGGTAGCGTTCTTCTGGCATCCGCCAAACCCAGATTCACCCGTCAGACTGCAAGATGGTGAAGCGTGATTCATCACTCCAGAGAACGAAGTTTCTACTGCTCCAGAGTCCAATGTCAGCGAGCTTTACACCACTCCAGCTGATGCTTGGCATTGCACATGGTGATCTTAGGCTTGTGTGCAGCTGCTCGGCCATGGAAAACCATTTCATGAAGCTCCCTATGAACAGTTATTGTGCTGACGTTGCTTCCAGAGGCAGTTTGGAACTCGGTAGTGAGTGTTGCAACCGAGGACAGACAATTGTTACGCGCTACGCACTTCAGCACTCGACGGTCCCGTTCTGTGAGCTTGTACGGCTGAGCCGTTGTTGCTGCTAGACGTTTCCACTTCACAATAACAGCACATACAATTGACCGGGGCAGCTCTAGCAGGGCAGAAATTTGACGAGCTGACTTGTTGGAAAGGTGGCATCCTATGACGGTGCCACTTTGAAAGTCACTGAGCTCTTCAGTAAGGCCATTCTACTGCCAATGTTGGTCTATGGAGATTGCATAGCTGTGTGCTCGATTGTATACACCTGTCAGCAACGGGAAATAGCCAAATCCACTAATTTGAAGGAGTGTCCACATACTTTTTTTTATATAGTGTCTGTTTCCCATGCCAATAAAGCCCTTTGAATTGAATTGAGAGAGGGGGGGGGGCACACTTCCTCACCCGAACAGTGATGCTGTTGTTGACAGTGCTATTGAAGTTCCCTTTATAGAGCCACCCCGATCGGAACACACCAATCCCTCCTCCTCCTCCTCCTCCTCCTCCTCCTTTAGACGAGGACAAAGACGTTGTGTCCTGCAAAAACCAAAACAAACATCTTTAAATCAGGCTCGATGGGTATGTCCCAAATGGCAAACTATTCCCCATAAAATGCACTACTTTTAGGGAATACAACTTTATAGGGCTCTGGTCAAAAGTAGTTCACTACAAAGGGTGCCATTTGGGACTAACCCATGTCTCAATAACCAAGGTCTAAATATGTCTGCCATCGAGATACAATATGATACTTTGTTCTATTTCATTCTATGATGCCTGATTTGTCAGGAACATACATCTGTTGTAACAGAGCCGAGACCTGGAGGAGCCAGGATATTGTTTTTGGAGAGTCATTGATTCTGGCTCAGTTGAACTCAATTGAATTAAGCTTGTGCTCAATGGCGCTCGACCAAAAACAGAAGAAATATGCGAGCAGGCATGCATTATGACAGTTTAACAGTAGGGCTAATCAATGGCCTCTGACTATTCATCATACTCAGGCTACATCACAAATGACACCCTATTCCATATATAGTGCACTACTATTGACAAGAGCCATATGGGCCCTGTTCAAAAGTAGTGCACTTTAAAGGGAAAAGGATCCATGAAACAGGCCTGACCTCATCCTTGTCCATGTCCTCATGGTCAATCTCAAAGGAGTGGGAGGGCAACTTCTCCGCCTTGTACAGCTTCCTGTGAGGGAGAGAGAGATTTGATATGTTTCTTTGTGTTTGCTTTGGCATGTATGTGATTAACACTTTCTGTTATGTCTTGTGGGCTTCATAACCACGTCTTCGTAACAATTCAATAATGATGAGACGGGAGACGGGGATCAGTTCCAGTGGTATAAAGTAACCAGGTAAAAATACTTAAGTTGTTTTTTTGGGTGTCTGTACTTTACTCTACTATTTATATTTTTGACTACTTTTACTCCACTATATTCCTAAAGAAAATATGTACTTTTTACTCCCATACATTTTCCCTGACACCCAAAAGTACTCGTTACATTTCGATTGCTCAGGCAGGACAGCAATATGGTCCAATTCACACACCTATCAATATAACAGGTTGTCATCCCCACTGCCTTTAATCTGGCGGACTCACTAAACAGAAATACTCCTTTGTAAATGATGTCTGAGTGTTGGAGTGTGCCCCTGGCTCTCCGTAAATAAAATAAAAACATGAAAATCTTGCCGTCTGCTTAATATACAGTGAGGGAAAAAAGTTTTTGATCCCCTGCTGATTTTGTACGTTTGCCCACTGACAAAGACATGATCAGTCTATAATTTTAATGATAGGTTTATTTGAACAGTGAGAGACAGAATAACAACAAAAAAATCCAGAAAAACTAATATCAAAAATGTTATAAATTAATTTGCATTTTAATGAGGGAAATAAGTATTTGACCCCTCTGCAAAACATGACTTAGCACTTGGTGGCAAAACCCTTGTTGGCAATCACAGAGGTCAGACGTTTCTTGTAGTTGGCCACCAGGTTTGCAAACATCTCAGGAGGGATTTTGTCCCACTCCTCTTTGCAGATCTTCTCCAAGTCATTAAGGTTTCGAGGCTGACGTTTGGCAACTCGAACCTTCAGCTCCCTCCACAGATTTTCTATGGGATTAAGGTCTGGAGACTGGCTAGGCCACTCCAGGACCTTAATGTGCTTCTTCTTGAGCCACTCCTTTGTTGCGTTGGCCGTGTGTTTTGGGTCATTGTCATGCTGGAATACCCATCCACAACCCATTTTCAATGCCCTGGCTGAGGGAAGAAGGTTCTCACCCAAGATTTGACGGTACATGGCCCCGTCCATCGTCCCTTTGATGCGGTGAAGTTGTCCTGTCCCCTTAGCAGAAAAACACCCCCAAAGCATAATGTTTCAACCTCCATCTTTGACGGTGGGGATGGTGTTCTTGGGGTCATAGGCAGCATTCCTCCTCCTCCAAACACGGCGAGTTGAGTTGATGCCAAAGAGCTCGATTTTGGTCTCATCTGACCACAACACTTTCACCCAGTTCTCCTCTGAATCATTCAGATGTTCATTGGCAAACTTCAGATGGGCCTGTATATGTGCTTTCTTGAGCAGGGGGACCTTGCGGGCGCTGCAGGATTTCAGTCCTTCACGGCGTAGTGTGTTACCAATTGTTTTCTTGGTGACTATGGTCCCAGCTGCCTTGAGATCATTGACAAGATCCTCCCGTGTAGTTCTGGGCTGATTCCTCACCGTTCTCATGATCATTGCTACTCCACGAGTTGAGATCTTGCATGCAGCTTATCATAAGATACTCTACCTCAGGCGAGCAAAACCTTGAGACTTCCTTAGTATTTGATTTGTGCACCAGCTGTTGTTTACAAATATACACAGACCGCCACCCCTTGTCTTACCGGAGTCGGCCGTTCTATCCAGCCGATGTAGCGTATATCCCGTCAGCTGTATGTTGTCCATGTCGTCGTTTAGCCACGACTTGGTGAAACATAAGATATTGCAGTTTTTAATGTCCCGTTGGTAGGATAACCGTAATCTTAGGTCATCTAATTTATTTTCAAATGATTGAACATTGGCTAATAGGATTGATGCGAATTGGCCTGCGAATGACGGGGATTTGGGCCTTGTCGGGTGTCTGTAGGATATCCTTCACGTCCGATTTGTTGAAGAAAAAATATTTGTCCAATACGAGGTGAATAATCGCTGTCCTGATATCCAGAAGCTCTTTTTGGTTATAAGAGACGATGGCAGAAACATTATGTACAGAATAAATTACAAATAACGCGAAAAAACACACATAATGGTACAATTGGTTAGAGGGCTGTACGGCAGCCATCGGCAGCCATCTTCTCCGGCGCCATCTCAGGTAAGTACAACTAAGGTAAGTACGGAAGTACAACCTTTATATACAACATCTCCTCCACTCTTACACAAATTGTCCCCATTATGAACAACAGTCCTCTGCAGTCTGGATAGTGTAGGACACAGGACCAATCTGAGCAATGACTGTAGCAGGAAACCACTTTTGTCCGTTGAGGTAGTTCCTAGCTAAGACAGTTTGTCCAGGATTAAAAGCGCTGTCCTTTGCTCTTAGTTCACAACGTTTGACTTGGCTCTCCTGTTGACATCCCACATGACAAAATACTAAAGTGTATACTATGGTAGGAATACTATAGTATTCACTGTAGTGTTTTTGCAGACTTTAATGTAGTTTTCACTGTAGTGTTATGGGGACTGAAGTACGCAAAAACACTACAGTGAATACTGTAGTATTTACAGTTTATTATAGTATAAATACTGTAGTAAAAAAAGATTAGTATATACTATGGTAATTACTGTATTGTTTTTGTGGACTGTAGTATACTGTAGTGTTTTTGGGGACATTACTGTAGTATTTACTAAAGTGTTTTAGTTGTATTATCGTTGATATAGAAGTGGGGGGCTTTCTCCTTGAGGAAACATACTGGTGAAATACTAAAATAACACATTTTCCATAACAGGTAGGTAGGTAGGGTAGGTAGGTAGGACATGGTTCTGAAATGAGAGTTCAGAGCTTCTGCTCTTTTCTATAACCTATAGGGAACACAATATGTTTCTCACTTACGGTTGGCACAAATTGGGATATAGGGTAGGGGAATGGGCAGGGTATAGCAAATTAAATACTGTAGTATTTACTATTGTCACGATCGCTTAAGGAGGAGGACCAATGCGCAGCGTTGAATGCGTACATATTATTTATTAAACTAGATCACACGATCAAAACAATGAACGAAACGTGAAGTCCTTCGATACACAAACCAAAAGGAACAAGAAACCACAACACAAAGTGAAAAGACCGATAGTTAAATATGGCTCCCAATCAGAGACAACCAGCTGACACTCGTTGCCTCTGATTGGGAGTCACTCAGGCCAACATAGATATACAAAACATAGACTTACACACCCTGGCTCAACATAACATAGTCCCCAGAGCCAGGGCGTGACAACTATAGCTAAAACATTCAGTGTTTTTGCGGACCGTAGTGTTTTTGCAGACATTTCTGTAGTATTTACTAGAGTGTTTTTTGTGGATAATACTTTAGTATTTACTATAGTATTCTACAGTATACTACAAAATTATATACTAAGTACTATACATGATCGAGGAATACAACAGTGTGTATTACAGTATTCTACAGTATACTACAGTTTATTACAGAAATCTATAGTAAGTACTGTAGTATTCTATAGTAAACTGTAGTATTTTCTGTATGGGGTTGCACTGTCTCATTTGCGTTCAGAGTTTTGAGTAGGTCGAAGCTTGTGTGTAGCTATCTCTTCATGAGTAGTGATGCAGGCGAAGCTTTGGTGGTTGCATGAGGTGTCTTCCTGTAGGATAGCAGGAAGCTGTTAAAGCATTGGTGCAGTGTCCCTTGATCCTGAGATACAGTGCAGACCTGATATGCTGTACGCCATTCACCTGTAGGAATGTAGCCATTTATTGGGACAGTAGCTGCGGTCCGTTGTTGCTAACGAGTTGGAGTGGTGATCCGAACTGACTAAACACTTCCAAGCATCTCGATGGTCTTCCCTGCGGTAGTAGACCTGATGATGGCAAGCTCTGGCCACTTGCTTTGAGCATCCACTACCACGAGAAACATTCTGTCTTTGAATGGAGCTGTGAAGTCTCGCTATACACCAAGTCACTTGGCTCTGTCATATCCTCACATGGCCTCTCCTATCATTGCTACGCAGACGACACATCTCTGCATGTCTGGCAGACATATCAGTGTGGATGACGGATCACCACCTCAAGCTGAACCTCGGCAAGACGGAGCTGCTCTTCCTCCCGGGGAAGGACTGCCCGTTCCATGATCTCGCCATCACGGTTGACAACTCCGTTGTGTCCTCCTCCCAGAGTGCTAAGAGCCTTGGCGTGACCCTGGACAACACCCTGTCGTTCTCCGCTAACATCAAGGCGGTGACCCGATCCTGTAGGTTCATGCTCTACAACATTCGGAGAGTACAACCCTGCCTTACACAGGAAGTGGCACAGGTCCTAATCCAGGCACTTGTCATCTCCCGTCTGGATTACTGCAACTCGCTGTTGGCTGGGCTCCCTGCCTGTGCCATTAAACCCCTACAACTCATCCAGAATGCCGCAGCCCGTCTGGTGTTCAACCTTCCCAAGTTCTCTCACGTCACCCCGCTCCTCCGCACACTCCACTGGCTTCCAGTTGAAGCTCGCATCTGCTACAAGACCATGGTGCTTGCCTACGGAGCTGTGAGGGGAACGGCACCTCCGTACCTTCAGGCTCTGATCAGTCCCTACACCCAAACGAGGGCATTGCGTTCATCCACCTCTGGCCTGCTGGTCCCCCTACCTCTGCGGAAGCACAGTTCCCACTCAGCCCAGTCAAAACTGTTCGCTGCTCTGGCACCCCAATGGTGGAACAAGCTCCCTCACGACACCAGGACAGCGGAGTCACTCACCACCTTCCGGAGACACTTGAAACCCCACCTCTTTAAGGAATACCTGGGATAGGATAAAGTAATCCTTCTACCCCCCCTTACCCCACCAAAAAAATAAAAATAACATATTGTAAAGTGGTTATCCCACTGGCTATAAGGTGAATGCACCAATTTGTAAGTCGCTCTGGATAAGAGCGTCTGCTAAATGACGTAAATGTAAAAAGTCGATGTGTATGCATTGCCACGCCTCTTCCGGTCAATCCCACAGATGAAGAAGTGGAAGTTGATGTACGTTGCGAACCTTCTGACATGAGGAACATGTTTTCACTTTCACCTCAATGCAAATCATTCCACAATGACCTGAGCGTAACTGTTGTAACACTGGTTTCCTCAGCGAAGGCGGAATGATAACTCTCCTCCCCCACACCAGGCAACCGGTCTGTACTGACAGCTCAGTTCTCCTGGAAAGGTAAGGTTTCAGTTCCGGAGCATCTCCTGTACCTTTGATGTTGATGTCCATCACTTCAGATAACACCGGGTAGTTTCTGGTGTTTCTCCGCACTTGTGAGGAAGTGACTAGTGCGTTCTCCACTTGCCTGAAGTAGAAGATGTCCACTTGGCATGAATCTGGTTTGACCACAGGTAGTGCTAACCTGGAGAGTCCATCTGCATTGCTGTGCAGTTCTGACTTGCGGTACTTGATGTCGTAGGTGTGTGCTGACAACAACAAAGCCCACCTTTGCACTCTGCTTGCAGCAAGTGACGGAATCCAAGTATGCGGTCCAGATACAGGTGAAAATTACGCACTCCAAAAACTAGGGCTTCTCGTTCTATCAGTGCGTAGTTACTTCAATGTCCTCGATGCGAAAGCGATCAGCTTCCCTTCACCTGAAGCCATGATATGGGACACGACTGCTCCCACACCATATGGACTAGCATCACAAGCTAGTTGGATGGGCAATGACGGGTCAAAGTGTGTCCATGCCTCAGATTTCAGGAGTGTTTCCTTGGTTTTCACGAATGCTTCCTTTCATTGTTCTGTCCATTTCCATGTTTTGTCCTGACAAAGCAACTGATGCAGCGGCTTCAGCTTTGTTGCTAAGCTTTGGAAAAAGCGTCCATAGTAATTTAGTAACTCCAGGAAAGAACGTAGTTTGCTCACATTCTGAGGAGCTGGGCTGTCCAAGATAGCATTGACCTTGGACAGAGCCTTGTGGAGGCCCGTAGCGTCAATGACGTGTCCAAGGTATTTAACAGACGATTGAAAGAATGCACATTTGTCCTTACGAACTCGCAGTCTGTAGTCCTTCAATCTCTGTAAGGTCGAATGTACATTTTGGAGATGGTCCTCTTCGTCCTTTCCAGTAACGAGGATGTCATTCAGGTAGCATTGTACTCCTGGCAATACACTCACGATCTGGTCCATCGCCCTCTGGAACAGCGCTGGCACACTTGTGATTCCAAACGGCAAAGGACAGTACCTAAAGTTCACCTTCACAGTTGAATAAATGTCCCTTTGCTTTCCTCCCCTTTTAATCACATTGTTTCCCGCTCCAACGTCCATCTCAAATCCTTTTCTGCTGTCCATAACGATAGGGTTGGGCGGTATCCAGATTTTAATTTTTTCACATTTACGGTATAACCGGCTTAGTACACAAGGGGGTGCAGAAAATAAAAACCGCAAAAAAGCCCATTGGCCGTTTATGATCAGAATGCTAACAAAATTAGCACAACTAATAGTGAGTTTCCATGGAGGCTGCTAACTAAATATGCTAACGAGCGCAAATGAAAATAAACGAATTGCAAAGACCAGCAATCCAGCTCATAAAGTTATACATATATAGGTAGGAGCTACCGAATGTCCTTTTTGGTGAGTTTGGATATTTACAAGCAAATGTAAATGACAGACATTATGAAAAATGAACAAAGTTTTGACGCATGCCTATGTGAAGGAAGAACAGTACTGGCTCTGGAGCAACATGTGTACACGCTGTGTCTGTGTGAAGTCTAGAGTCGATAGGGCAACGGGCCTGCCTGCTCTGCTCGGAGAAGATAAGGGAGGAGCAGATGGGCCGAGAATGGAGAGGAAAAGAACGCAAGGAAATCAAGATAGCACTGGCAGCTGTACAGATAACTCATCCAAATGGCTTTGACTTATCAAACATAGCAGGAAGCTAACACAATATGATGCCCCGTCACCTTATTAATTCGGCCACTTACTTAAATACTATCAAGTAAAACTTAGGGGTCGCGTTAACGCAGAATTCTACGTCTTTCACGCAGGACAAAAAGATAAAACACATAAGAAATCTCTTGCTGCGTTTTGTAAATGCAAATCTAAAATGATTCTTATTGTAATTTCTGCTCGGCATCAGACTAATTTTGTGCTTCAGTTGCACTTCTCCACTCGGATGAGTATTCACTTACAGGCATTCTATCGCCAGACAGCGCTCTGACTGATGTGTAGCTACTTTTCTCCAGTAAAATGCAAGATGAACTTTAAGCAAAACATTAGGAAATGTAGCTGGCTACATTATTTCTATGATAAACATGATAAAATGTGATGGCCATGCATCGTTTTTGCAAAATATACCTTGCTTTTTCATTGGAAGCTAATTTACTCAGCCAATTGCACTTCTGTTGTCATCGGATGAAAATGTTTTGCCAAATGTGTTGTACTAATGTATTTTCTGTGAAGGAAAACTATAGTTGTACATCCCTGATCACTCTATTGAAGCTAAACAACACCGTTGACTTTCAATATAAAACGCGACCCCTGTCAATACACAACTGGACTCGCCCGTTCCCGCTTTCTCCCGTTATTTACAAACAAACACATGACTGGCTCAACTGTTCTGGGGAACTACAGTAAGCTTCATAATGTCAAATAATGTGACAGGTGAAATGAAGAACACGATCTGCTTTATCTCCTAATGTATTGCACAAGTTGACTGCAGGTATTTAATTAAGAAGTACCTACAAATATATATATTATTTGAGAAACGGTATTGACGGTATTGAAAAACCATCCCGTGGCTATTTCCAAATAGCCTGGTATACGGTATACCGCTCAAGCCTAGATGACAATACTAACACTCTCTCTTAGCTAGCTCGACTATGCACTTGCCTCTGCTAGCAATACACTGTGCTAACATTAGCCTAGACTGTACCATGTAAAATAACAGTTTTAAACGTGTAAAAACCGACTTCTTCCAGACAGAATAGCTAGTTCCCATAGGTTCAGACTTATTCGTCGCCAATCTTTTGTTATGTCTCGTGGGTTTCATAACCACGTCTTTATAACAATTAAATAATGATGAGACGTGAGACGGGGATCATTTATCTGAACGTGCTCTTCTACAACATTCTATACCCATGATGCTTTGCACATACAACTATGGTAAGTACGGAGGTACGAAACGTACAACCTTAATATACAACAATTTCCATGCCAAAATGACTTTTGAATTGAATTGCATTGAGAGAGAGAGAGAGAGAAAGAGAGGGGGAGAGAGGGAGAGACAGAAAGGGAACGAGAGGGAAAGAGAGAGGGAGAGAGAGAGAGAAAGGGAAGAGATGGGGAAGGGGGAGACATATGGAGAACAAGAAAGAGACAGACAGAGGAATAAAAGAAAGCGAGAGTGAGGCCTGACTGACTGCAGACTGTCTTCTCCCATCATTTGTCTGTTGGGAGGACGGAAAGGGGTGGGAGAAGGAAGGAAGGAGGGAGGAGACTCATTACGTTAGCTGCCTCTCATCATATCCAGTGGAGCTCCACATACTCCCCGTCCAAAGCTGCGAGCTCTCGCTCGCTTGGTCTGTCTGCCCCTACGGCTGGGTGATATGGCCTAAAAATCGTATCTCGATTTTTTCAAACTTATGGGCGATTCACGATATATATCTCAATTTTTTTATGTTTTCTCTAAATAAGCGTTGTTGTACAATTAAAGGCCAAATACACTGCATTTCAAACAGTCAGCAATAATCTAAGGAATTCAGGGCTTGTGAAGTTATACCTAGGCTAAATATAAGCCTTCCACAACCATAAGACCCACTAATAATTTAATTATCAATGTGTTTTGGTGTCCATTCTGTTGGACCAAACTTCAAATGAAAATAGCGAGTTCAAACCGCTTGTCAGAGAGGAAGATGTGACCTCTCAACTTTGTTGGCGTGAGAGGCTGGGGGATAGGCTTGGTGTGTGTAAATCATAGAGGAAGAGGCGAAGCGAGAGGTTACACTCGCTAAAATCTGTCCAAAATAAGCACAATGCGTTTCTATGAGCTTATTTTGGACCTAAGCTTGTTGCCTCTCTTCCCGCCTTTGGGACAACGACTCCCATTGTTAGGGTGGAGACGTACATCTCTTCATTATATACAGCTCTCTGGTGTAAACTGGAAGGTGCACACATCACAGAAGAAGCGAATGAGACGAGACCAAAAAGACATGAGAACAAATGGACATAAACGCTCATAAAAATGAAAAATTACAAAACCTTGATTATTGAGAAACAGGCATTTGGAATATCGCGCAAAAACATACATTCAAATTAATCGAAAATTCTATATATCGCCCAGCCCTTTAGCATCCCCTGTGGCTCTGCAAGTGTGGGAAGGGTATTCTCTGCTGCTGGCTGGCTCTCCAGGCACCATCGCATGAGCCTGAAGCCACAGACTGGCCAAACTCGTGTTTTTAAAAATGTGAATTCAAAAGGCACTAATAAGTCCGTTTTCGTTTAATTTGTATTTAATTCTAAGTAAGTCACAGCCTATATGTGCAATTTATAGACTATAATTATTTAATACCAAGAAGTTGTTTAAATGCTGATAGCTTTATGTCCCTACCAGCTTATTGTGTTGCACTCGCATAATTGAAATAATATAACCAAAAAATTCAGACCCCTTGACTTTTTCCACATTTTGTGACGTTACAGACTTATTCAAAAAAAAAAAAAATTCCCTCATCAATCTATACACAATACCCAATAATGACAAAGCAAAAACAGGTTTTTTATTTTATTTTATTAAAGTTGTATTTATTTTTCCTTTTTTCCACAAACATTTCATTTTACATTTCAGTCATTTGGCAGACGCTCTTATCCAGAGCGACTTACAGTTAGTGAATGGATACGTTTTTTGTTTTTTTTTCATACTGGCCCCCCGTGGGAAACGAACCCACATCCCTGCCGGCCAAACCCTCCCCTACCTTGGACGACGCTGGACCAATTGTGCACCGCCCATGGGTCTCCCGGTTGCGGCCGGCTGCGACAGAGCCTGGACTAGAACCAGGATCTCTAGTGGCACAGCTAGCACTGCGATGCAGTGCCTTAGACCACTGTGCCAAACAAACAAACAAACAAAAAATATGACATCCAGACATATCCTCCAACATAGCTCACAAGCTTCAATACAGAACTAAATGGGTTCACAAGCATAAGTAATCACTTTCCAGTCTTAGGAACATGAAAATAAAACGCGTCCAGCTTCTAGAATTGTCATTTCTACCAGTGATCCTAGCAAGCATTTGTTCATAAGATGCTACCTCCAACATTGATTCTATCCACTGTTTCAGAGTAGGAGTGACATGACCCTTCCAAATTCTAAGGATTACTCTAGCTGCTGTAACGATACCAACAGTGATCAGTGTAAATTGCTCATTTGTTACATTAGGTAACTGTTCTATCGCCCAAGAGACATATTCTCAGTGAAACTGGAATTCTTAACCCCAACCATTCCTCCAGATATTTTTAAACATTCTTCCAGAAAGGTAGCACTAATGTACATTCCCATATTGTGTGTAAAAATGTTCTAGTGTCTTTTTTGCATTTCCAACAGAGAATTATTGCTCAGACCAATCTTGTGAAGCCTTGTTGGGGTCCAATAAAACCTATGTAGTATCTTATATTGAGTAAGTTTCCCCCTGGCTTCCCTTATGTTCCTCCCTGAGCTGGACAAGATCTTCAACCAGGTATCATCCTCAATTTCACACTTAAGGTCAATTTACCATATCGTTCTGTCTTTACTCTGCAGATGACTAAATATTGAGTAATACATTGCTGCTTTATGTTTGGGTAATTCCAAATACTCAGCTATTGGGTTCTTTCCTGGATTTTGTTGATAGCCGGTTAACAAACATTCTCTCAATTGTAAATATTTCCAGAAATGTCCCTTCTCTCCCACATCATATTTTTGTACCAAATCTGAGTATGATATTAAAACATCTTCATTGTACAGATCACCTATAGTATGAATTCCTTTCATTAGCCACTGTTTCCAGTACACAGACTTATTTCCTATCCGTAGCCTAGGATTGTGCCACAATGATGAGTATCCTTGTTTTAGAAGTGACATTCCACATACCTTGTGTACTGTTCTCCACACCTCTTTTGAGTGTAACAAAATTGGGTTGGGAGTTTCAACAGACCTCTCCCCTGTAAGACTATTTGACAGAGTATCAACAGGGGTGAAAGGATAACTTAGTTCCCGTTCTATTGTTATTCAATCCAACCCAGCATTCCCTTTGCCCCAATGATTCGCCAATTTAGCCATTTCTAGTGATAAATTGTACAATTTAACATCTGGTAAAGCCAAGCCTCCTACATCCCTTGGTGAGCACATCATCTTCATATTAATACATTTTTTCCCCTATATATATAAATTGTTTCCCATATATAAGTATTTAGTTAATTTGTCATATTGTTTAAAATACCGGTCTGGAATATTCATAGGTAACATTGCAGAGATATAATTAAATTGTGCGACCACAACCATTTTATTCACGTAGATCTTTCCCAATAAAGAAAGTTTTATCTTTTCCCATTTTTCTAAATTGGCCTTAATCTTGACTAGTAGTGGCTCAAAATTTAGTCCCATCACTTCCTCCAAATTTGAGCTCAACTTAATACCCAAATATTTCATCCCAGTAGGAACCCATTTGAAATTAAATGGGGTAACGGTTCCAGAGTAACACATGGCATTAATTGGTATTGCTTCCGACTTATTCCAATTAATTTTGTAGCCTGACATTCTAGAATATGATTTAATACAAGTAAGTAATGGTGGTACAGACTGAAGAGGATCAGAGACCAGCGGTAGAATACCGTCTGCATACATAAGCAGCTTGTGTTCTTTTCCTCCTCCATGTACACCCCTAATTTCTCAAATCAAATCAAATCAAATTGTACTGGCCACATGCGCCGAATACAACAGGTGCAGACATTACAGTGAAATGCTTACTTACAGCCCTTAACCAACAGTGCATTTATTTTTAATAAAAGAAAGTAGAATAAAACAACAAAAAAGTGTTGAAAAAAAAAGAGCAAAAGTAAAATAAAATAACAGTAGGGAGGCTAT